>NC_081568.1:27379466-27606871 GCF_022355385.1 Mustela nigripes
GCTGTGAAGTGTGTAAACCTGGTGATTCACAGACCTGTACCCCTGGGGATAAAAATATATGTTTATAAAAAATAAAAAAATAATTAAAAAAAAAAAGAATCAGATCTACGCAGAAAGTTTAAAGGAGGCCAGATAAAAGAAAAACCAAAACCATGAGCCAACAGGCTTGCTTGCAGCACGATTGTTTACTGGATTGTTAGATGCATTGTTTAGTCAAAAGGAAGGACTTTTCTTCAGGTGTATTGGGTGCCTGGCATGGAAATTGGCAACCATTGAAGACTCTGGTAGCAGAGTTGTCTTCTTAAGCCAAAAGGATATTTAAATGAGACCCAAAGGGAAAATGAAGGTCTATTAAATCTTCCCATAGTGCAGTACCAGTTACTCCAAGATTTCTGTAAATAATACAGATTTATTAAAACTCATCAATTCTATCATATACATATAGTCTGGTAAAGCTGCCTCCCTAAGCTTCCTTCATTTGTTTCTAAACTTTCTTTTTAAATTTGTTTTTGTTTTTTTATTATGTTCAGTTAGCCAGCATGTTTCTAAATTTTCTACGGAATGTTCAGTTGTTTGCTAGTCTGAGGATGAGCCATGGTTCATCAGGGGACCCCTCATGAAGGGATTTTGTAAAGGCCTTTTTTGTGTTTTCAGGATAAGCGTTGTCAAGGGAAAGTAACCCTTTAAAAAATGGTTATTATTTAAATTTTTCATGTACTCCTTACTCTGCCATATCGCATGGAAGGACACATTCCTTGTGCTAACAGGAGGTACTGCTTTAGGAAAGGCTGTTATGAATAGTTAGGTACATGAGAAAATCCTGTATAGAAAGTGTTTCTCACTATTTTTCCAATATTTCTAAAGTAAATAGATTTTTTTTCAACTTTTAATGGCATATACAAATTGGAGGAGATCCAGATTTGCTCAAAAATGACTCTTCATGAAAAACCGTGCACAGAATCCCATTGGCATGGCTGAATGTTTACATTAATCAATAATATTTGGACTTATCAAAAATGAGAAAGGCAAGGAAATGACTGGAATCCAGTTAGCTATATGCTACTGTGGTGATGAGATGCGACTCAGGTGTCAGCTGTTTGCAGTCTGTACCTTCTCTTACCTGCGAAAACAAAAATTCCTTCCAGGTATTAGAAACGCAGGATCTAGACCAGTGTTGTTCAATAGAAATATAATGTGAGCTACATAGATAATTTTACATTTTCCAGAAGTCCCATACAAAATAAAGTAAAAAGAAACAGGAGAAATTAATTTTTAATACTATATATACTTAACAATAAATCCAAAACACCATTTCAACATATAATCAATATAAAAATATTAATGAGATACTTTGCAATCTATTTTTGCTCTGTGTTCAAACTCCATTGTTCATTTTACATTTCAGCATATCTCAGTTCTGACTAGCCACATTTCAAGTGTTTAGTAGGCACATGTAGCTGATGGCTACCATATTGGATGGTGAGGTCTAAACCCTGAGTCTAGACTTTGTCTTCCACTGGTTCCAGTGGAATGATTATGGCTTAGGTTTCTCTCTTACAACCTGCCTTTCTGATATAAACAATGAGTTTCCAGCTTGGATGAAGGTTAAGTGCCTTTAAGGCTAGGGAACCATAAGATACAATTAACCCAGTCAGCTTGGACCACTTTGGTATAAAAGCTATCAGAAGCCCATAGCTCATGTGCAGAAACATTCACACATTTGCTTTGCAGCTATGGTCTTTGAAGCTTTTAAAATTTCTCTGCCCAACCTCCTGACTCTAGCTGTCCAGGCCCCTGCCTGTGCTGGGTTTCCCATATGTCTGACAATAGGAATGTATTCTTTTCAAGAACTTTGTCAGATTTGACTTCCTTTATTTTAATTCTTGATGTTTTATGAGTTGTTATCCTCCTGTCATGCATTACCTCCTCGCCTCTTGCTAATTCTTGATTTCCCTGGTCAGTTTCCTTGCACCCTGAGACAATCTCTGACATTCCCATAATACTTTCATTGGGGCAGAACCCTCCCCCCACTCAGTTTTCTAGCCAGTTTGGCAGAACAGAGGAAAGAAATGTAGATAGATAATGCTGTTTATTAGATTCAGCAGTCTGAATAGCAGCCAATACAGTGCAGGCTCAAGCAAGATAGAAGATCCTTTCTTTCTTCTGTAACATCCAGAATTAGGTGGTTCAGCACGGGTAGAGGGGTTATGCTCCATGAGAGTGCTGGAAGATTTTCTGTTGCTGTCATCTCTAGGATATTGACTTTTCCCCCACATGGGATTATTTTCAAGAGCAGCATGATCTAGGGGGAAGAAATAGAAATGATTAATTCTTCAAGGATGCAACATGGAAATTGCTTTCAGAATTTCTTCTCACATTCTTGCGGCCAGATTTTAGTCACATGGTTATAACTAGCTGCATGGGATATCGGGATAAATGGGCTTTATTCTAGGTGGTCTCATACCCAACTAGAAATGGAAAGTTCTATTTTTCTGAGAAAGAAGGGAAGAGTGAGTGTTAAGGAACAGTGCAGCCTCTTTCTTACATAGGGTATGTGTTCTGCCATAGGCTAGCTGGTGATACAGAACGTACAGCACTTTTCAGTAATTGTAGAACAGTGACCATCTCAGACAGATGGGGAAATGCATGAAGAGATGCCAGATGTAAATGAAGGCAGTGGCTCCTTATGATCCCTGGAGGTTGAATGGGTGGGGTAGAAAAGAATGAAAATGAGGGCCAAAGAGACTTAATGTGATAGAAGAAAAATCTCATTGACCATGGAGTAACCCTGCAGTGGACTAATAGACTCTAGTCAACCATTAGTTCTTGCTCCTTTGGCATTCCTAAGTTTAACCTTTTTTCACAGAATCATCTAGCTAGTTTATCCTATTCCAGTCAGTGGAATTTGTATATCATGGTCACCACCATATGCTTAGGGAGAAGGGAGGGAAGTGACAATGTGGTGACAGAAAAGAGAAGAGGAAAGAAGTTGGTGTGCGTGATCAGTTGACAAAAAATATATGAAAACTTTCATCTTGAGAAAAACAAAAGCTGCAACAGACTCTGGGGGTAATACTTTGCTGGGGGGGGGAGAGTACTCTGGTAGAACATTCCAGAATAAAGGTCCTGTGTGGTGTTACTCTCTGTCACACAGCAGCGTCTCTTGTTGCACCATCTTCAACATCTTAGGGTGAACTGTCACATGAAGGGGCACATGAAGAAGGGACCACAAATGCGCTCCTTTGCCCTCTCACCCTGGGTTCTGTGCACCTTGTGACCATAAGTAGAACTGGTTTTCTTAGTGGAAGGAAAGCCTGTCTTCCCTAATGGGAGTTACCACCAGGGAAAAATGACATTCCAGGGACTGGAGCCAGAGCAGGTGCTGAGGGCACCTCCTCATCAGAATGTACCCTCCTGTTTGCCATCAGACCTGTCTGCGGGGGCCCTTCTCCCCTCCTGCAGCAGCTGTGGTTTCCATAGTACCGCTGGACTCTTTCCGTGTCTGGTTAAATTGATTCCACTGCCGTGCCAGCGAGAACAGCCCACCTTGCCAAGATTGACTCCTGTGAAAGCAGCTCTTTTCCTTTTCTAGATGTAATGAGTTGGAATGATGCCCACAGGGCTCTTCCCTGGGTGGTCCCCCCCGCCCGCCAAATTTGGTGGACTTGGGTGCCTCTGATATGTTGCTTTGCCCGTCTGCTGATTATCTTGGCTTGCTCTGATGTGGCCTTCTGATAATCAAAGAAGCCAAAAATAGCAGTTGTGAGGCATGGGGTTTGGTTGATTTCTTGTACACTGCGGCAGATTGCAGACTGAATGGAGCCCGGCATCAAGCGATGGTCTTCTTGGTATTATTCAACCACCCACTCAGAAAGCAAAAACTACTGTCACAGTCACTCTCTGTCCCTGAGGTGTGATGCAGCTGTGGACCTCAGGAAGGCTCAACATCTCTCTGACTGTGAAGTACATTTCGGACACTGGTCTCCTCCAGGTATCTGGAAGCTTTCTTCACGTCATCCATTAACCTCTGGAACATCTCTTTAATATCCATGCCCACCCCTACCCATGATTTACACACCATTTAGTGAGATGGAAATCAGTTATTGGCTTGGCTCAACACTATTCAGATATCTCTAATAGATGCGTGGCCTCATTTGGAATATTCTTTGGTTTAGGCTGTGTATGAGCCCATCTGAAGATTACGACTCTGTTTGGCCCAATTCTATACACACAGAAACTTAAATGTTCAAGTTTTTGCCCCGGAAAAGGCTCTCTTGTGTATGTGGCTTGCCAGGTTAGGCAAAAGGGGGCATATCCTCCAGATTGGCAAATTTAGAAGTCCAGAGAGGGAGCAGTAGAAAGTTTAGATAAGCTACTCATCTTTCCAAGGGACATAAATCACTGGCTTTGGCCCATTATTAAAGAACAAGTTGCCCTGGGAATGTCAGAGCTAAAATATATTAGTTAATAATAAATTCCAGTGACTCAGATGGATGACATTATTTACTGTCAGGTAAAAAAGAAGTAACTCAACTACCACATTTCCCTCAGCTAAAGCCTTAGATCATCCAAAGTTGGAAAGGAGCTTACTCTTCAATTATAAAAGTTTTCTATGTTACGAACAATGCTTGGAACTGTCCCTCTGTATATCAGTTCTATTACTTAATAAAGCATAAATCAGTGTAGAGGTTTTGCTAAGCCCGAGGACCTGTACATCTAAACTGATTTGTTTTTCATTATGTTTTGTATTTTTCAGGTAGTTCCTGGCACTTTGGCTTTCTACTTTTTCACATTTGTGTCTCTCCTCATGTGAGGATAGCATGGAAAGATGTGGCTGTGGGTTTCCAGTGGGAGAACTGGGCTCTCCAACTCTTAGTGTAGAGTGTGGCCTCTGCACTGGGCCTTTCTAGGTCTTAGGGGCAGAAAGCAAGGCAGGAAGTATGTGGGACCGTAAAACCCAGTGACCTGCCTTCTACCTGCTGTGTGACCTAGGGAAAATCACTTCATCTCTCTGAGCCTCATTTGTGTTTTGTATTTAAGATTTGTAACAAGTCTAGAATAAACAACAAATAAAGCAGGAGAGTAAAAGTAGAAACACAAGTCAAGGTGACCAAAAAGTCACATTTATGAACTGCAATTAAGGTAGGAAGGTATAAGTAGAAAAAATAATCCAGGCAGGAAAAAGATTACATCTGATAAGATGGTGTGTCAGAACTTGAAAATGAAAGCAAGTAAGTGTTGGAATCTAGACTAGGGTTCTCAGCTAGAAATGAAATCAAGCCAAAGTATATGGGAAACCAAGGCAGGCTTTAGGCAAGGGTCTGGGTAAGGGTAAGAGACTAGAAACCTGAATGAAGCTAGGCAGGCTTTTTAAGTAATGGGCTTCTTTATTTGCTTGAATGAATTTTAACATGCTCACGGGCCTGATCCTAGAGAAGACAAGAAAAGATCGGCGATGGTGAGATGGGAGACAATTCCTGACAGTATGGAGGAAAGAATCCCTTTCAGATGCCATGCTCTCTCCTTAGGAACTGAAGTCACTTCTAAAAGAGGGGCAAAAGTGGGTGTTCTTCATGAGTAAAACAAGAATAAAATAATGTATTTTGAAAATATATCTCTCCAGATAAATATTTCATAAAATCTAGAATTTGTTATTTTTAAAAAAGCTTTGTTTCTATAAAGATGTGTAAATTTCTATGACTTTAATCGGAGTTTTTAAAAATAGCATATTATAATTTAGGAATATGTTTGTCTACCATTTGGATTGTTCTTAGTAGGCAAATAAAGACAATTAAGTAAATATTTAGTTACCCAGAACTATAGAGTACAGAGCAATTAAATTGGGTTTGGTAAACATTTATATGTGCCTTTTTTTTTTTTAAGATTTTATTTATTTATTTGACAGACAGAGATCACAGGTAGGCAGAGAGGCAGGCAGAGAGAGAGGAAGGGAAGCAGGCTCCGTGCTGAGCAGAGAGCCCGATGTGGGGCTCAATCCCAGGACCCTGGGATCATGACCTGAGCTGAAGGCAGAGACTTTAACCCACTGAGCCACCCAGGCACCCCTTATATGTGCCTTTTATATGTACTATTGTTTAAAGGAGTAAATGTGATCTTTATGAAAACAAGAAATCCTTTCACAAGGGGAATGGTACTCCACTATGATCTAATTTGTGGATTTGTACACTCATATATCTGGTGAAGTATTTCTTATCAATGTTTTCATTCAGAACATTTAGTCCTATGGGCACCATTTAAAATATTAAGCTGTGCAAAAGATTGAAATATGGAGGCACATATCACTGATCTTTACAGTAAATGGATTTAATCCCTTCTGATGGCTGAGTAATATTCCATAATATTTATTTATAATTAATTATATATGTGGAACTAATTATTATATAAAAAATATATAATATATATTATATATATAATATATATATTATATATATTATATATATATTATATAATAATTAGTTCCACATCTGCACCCTCCAGGACAGTAGCCACTAACCACTTGTGATTTTTGAACATTTGAAATGTGGCTAGTGTAATGAGAGAAGAGAATTTCTAATTCTATGTCATTTTAATGTCATAATGAATTTAAATTTGGCTATAGTATTGGACAGCACCAAAGGAATCTTGTGAATTAACCCATTTGGTCTTCCCAGCTAGAAGCATTTTTAAGCTGAAGATGTCATAGGAGAGCTAAGTGGAATAAGATTCCTTCTAGCAATGTCTAATTTTGAGTTCATAAGCTATGGGAAAATGTGCCCATGTAAACTGGGCAAATCTATTTGATGGGTTTTCAGCTTCATGGTTTTCCCATGCCTTTTGAGTGATGTTTCCCTATGTGTGAGTTAGGATATGCTCTCATAGATTCTGGGGAAAGCTTGAGAGATACAGAGATCTGGCTAGTGCTGAATCATTCATTCTTTGATGTTCCTGAAACTGGATATTATCCAAACCAATGTCCCCCTGGAATTATATTCTTGCTTCCCTCATTTTACTAATTATGAAATAGAGGCTCAAAACATCTGTGAGCCCTCCAATATGGAAAAAAAATACTCTTTTTTTTGTCCAAATGTTTCTCTTTCTTAATCAATAGAAAATCTTAGGGTACTTTTTCACCTCTGGAAAACTCCAGAGAACAAACTTGAAAGCCATCAGCAAAAGACAAACACTCAATTTTTTACATTTTAATTAATCAACATATAGTGTCATTTATTTCAGATATAAGGTTCAGTAATTCATCAGTTGCATATAATACCCAGTGCTCATCACATCATGTGTCCTCTTTAAATACCCATCACCCAGTTACCCCATCCCTCCCACCCCATCCAGCAACCCTCAGTTTGTTTCCAGGAATTAAGTCTCTCATGGTTTGTCTCCCTCTACGACTTCTTCCCATTCCATTTTTCCCTCCCCTCCCCTATGACCTTCTGCAGTGTTTCTGATATTCCTCATATGAGTGAAATCATATCACATTTGTCTTTCTCTGATTGACTCATTTCGCTCAACATAATGACCTCCAGTTCCATCCATGTTGATGTAAATGGTAGATATTCATCCTTTCTGATGGGTAATATCCCATTGTATATATGAACCATATCTTCTTTGTCCTTTCACCTGTCAATGGACATCTCAGCTCTTTCCACAATTTGACTATGGTGGACATTTCTTCTATGAACACTGGGGTGCAGGTGGCCTTTTTGATCACTACTTTCTTTATTTTGGGGGAAAACACCTAGTATGCAATTGCTTGTTTTAGGGTAGCTCTATTCTTAACATCTCGAGGAACCTCCATACTATTTTCCAGAGTGGTTGTACCACCTTGCATTCCCACCAACAGTGTAAGAAGGTTCCCCTTTCTCTGCATCCTCGCCAACATTTATTATTTCCTGTCTTGTTAATTTTAGCTATTCTGACTGGTGTGAGGTGGTATCTCATTGTGGTTTTGATTTGTATTTCCCTGATGCCAAGTGATGTGGAGCATTTTCACTGTTCCTGATTTGTATGTCTTCTTTGGAGAAATGTCTTTTCATGTCTTCTGCCCATTTATTGACTGGATTATTTGTTTTGGGGGTATTGAGTCTGATAAGTTCTTCATAGATCTTGGATAATATTCTTTTATCTGATATGTCATTTGCAAATATCTTCTCTCATCCTGTCAGTTGTCTTTTAGTTTTATTGACTATTTCCTTTGCCTTGCAGAAGCTTTTTGTCTTGAAGAATTCCCAATTATTCACTTTTGCTTTTGTTTCTCTTGCCTTTGGAGACATGTCCAGCAAACACTTGCAAAGTTTGAATCAAAAAGGTTGCTGCCTGTGTTCCCCTCTAGGATTTTGATGGATTCCTGTCTCACATTTAGGTCTTTCCTCCATTTTGAGTTTATCTTTGTGTGTGGTATAAAAAAATGGTCCAGTTTCATTCTTCTGCATGTGGCTGTCCGATTTTCCTAAAACCATATTTATTGAAGAGCCTATTCTTTTTCCATTGGATATTCTTTTTTGCTTTGTTGAAGATTAGTTGACCATAGAGTTGAGAGTCCATTTCTGGGTTCCCTATTCTGTTCCATTGATCCATGTGTCCATTTTTGTGCCAGTACCATACTGTTTTGATGATTATTACAACTTTGTATTATAGCTTGAATATCAATGGGGAAAAACAGAGCATTTCCCCAAAGGTCAGGAACAAAGATGCCCACTCTCACCACTGTTGTTTAACATAGTACTAGAAGTCCTAGCATCAACAATCAGACAACAAAAAGAAATAAAAGGCATCCAAACTGGCAAAGTCAAGCCCTCACTCTTTGTCGATGACATGATACTTTCTGGAAAACCCAAAAGATCCCACTCCAAAATTGCTAGAACTCATTCAGGGATTCAGCAAAGTGACAGGATATAAAATCAATGCACAGAAGTCAGTTGCATTTCTATACAATAACAGTGAGACAGAAGAAAGAGAAATTAAGGAACTGAACCCATTAACAATTGCACTAAAAATCATAAGATACCTAGGAATGAAACTGATGAAGGAAGTAAAGTATCTGTATTCCAAAAATGACAGAACACTTATGAAAGAAATTGAGGAAAGCACTAATAGAAAAACATTTCATGCTCATGGGTTGGAAGAATAAATATTTTGAAATGTCCTTATTACCCGGAGCAATCTACATATTCAATGCAATCCCTATCAAAATACCATCAATAGTTTTCACAGAGCTGGAACAAATAATTATAAAATTTATATGGAACCAGAAAGACCCTGAATAGCTAGATGAATGTTCAAAAAGAAAACCAAAACTGGTGACATTACGATGCCAGACTTCAGGCTATATTACCAAGCACATTTTAAAGCACAAGTTTTATCAAACCACAAGAGACTCTTAATCTCAGGAAACATATTGAGGGTTGCTGGAGTGGAGGGGAATGGGAGGAATGGGGTGGCTGGGTGATGGACATTGGGGAGGGTCTATGCTATGGTGAGTGCTGTGAAGTGTGTAAGATTGATGAATCACAGATCTGTATCCTTGAAACAAATAATACATTATATGTTAATTAAAAATAAGTGTAGATCTTTGGTGAGATCTTCATCATTAAAATAGTGTCTTTGAAGACTGAGTTCATGGGGATCATCAGGCTTGGATTAGTGAAATGATAAGGGTAGTTAACTCTCTCAGGAATAACCTATCAAAAATCTGAATAAGATGACCTATGCTCATAAATTAGATGCACAATGAATAAAGAAGTTCTAATGAAAAGTTGAAAAAAGCATGGAACATAAAATTAAGGTTAAAAATACCCCTAGATTTTAAATACTTGAAGTTCTGTGGATAAATCCACTGATGGCCATTGTCTTGAACTAGAGATCTAAGAGTTGGTTTAAATAGCATCCTTCCTTCTTTATTTAGGCCCTGGTGTGTGCTGGCACTGCCTGTGGAGGCCAGTAACCCAGATTGGACATGTCTCTTTTTGTCTTAGATACTGATAGGTCAGCTCAGATTTGTGGCCTTCCTTCTTTTCTCCATTTTTGACTATTAGGCGAGAAGAGAATTATGAGCAAAAAAGGTGTCACGGAGCCCAAACTCCATAACTGATTCTGGTTACTGGCATTTTAAATTAACAAAAACAAAACCTTGAGAATAAGTTGGATTTTTTCCCTTGTCTTCTTTTTAGTGATATAACCATCTATTTTCATTAGAAAACTATTTCACAAAGTCACAAGAAAACTTAGCAATGGTTATTTATGTAGAACTATTTTTTTTTTTTTTAAGTAAGCAGCCTAACATCACAGAAAGACTCCACTGAGTAACTCCTCAAGTTATTGGCCTCTGGTTAAGAGCTGCTTGGACTGTAGAGGTGGTCAGTTTCATTTGGTCATGGAGAGAGGATTTCAAGCTGAAACACAGCACAGAGGATTAAAAATTAGAGGTCCAGGGCCATGCTTATCAACCAAATATATCTTTTTTTTTTTTTTTTTTAGATTTTATTCATTTATTTGAGAGACAGAGAGCGAGAGAGTGAGAGAGAGAGAAAGAGAGAGCACAAGCTGGACGAGGGGCAGAGGGAGAAGGAAAAGCAGGCTCCCACTCAGTGGAGAGCTGGAGAGCCTATGCAGGTCTTGATCCCAAGACTCCAGGATCATGACCTGAGCTGAAGGCAGATGTTTAACAGACTGAACCACCTAGGTGCCCCTCAACTGAAGATATCCTAAGTTAATAGCAATATGGCATTGCCAGAATGTTCGGAAAATATCACAAGATTCAAGAACAGATTTTTCAGCCACAAAACCTTTCCTGAGAGTCAGTGTAATAAGCTGCAATAAGGATTTACCAGGGAAACATGGTGGTGAATGAGTCCTGCTCAAACCGTTTGTCTTTTAGATAAGAAGCAAACTGACACTGAAAAATGCTTCACAAACTTTATTTGTTTGTTTGTTTTTAAGTGCTAACAATCTGTGGAGGAGAAGGTAGAGGTTTTTCTACTTTAAATAATTAAAATGTTAAGAGGAGTATCTTGTGATTTTTAGTGGGTGATACATTTAAAGAAACTTCTGTTGTCTTTTATTTTTTTCTCAACCCCAATTTAGCATCTTGATTAGATTTATGTTAACAAAATGAGTGCATTTCAGTTATATATTTGTATGTCTATGTGATCCATGCCTCAAAGAAAAGCCTTGAGGGATAATCTATAGCTAAGGAGAGTGAAGTCTTTTTAAGCATAATCTTGGAATAAGATATTTTATTTGAATTGGTTAAAGAAATTCTTGAATTTGCACTTTTAGAAGACATAAGAAATTACTTTGGACTATATAGGTTTAGGAAGTAAATGAGATAGCATCAACTCTCAATCATTTTAAGACCAGGAAAGATAGTATATTATTATGGAGGGAATGTACTGCAGGGAGCACTGGGTGTGGTGCATAAACAATAAATTCTGGAACACTGAAAAGAAATAAAATTTTAAAAAATGAAAAAAGTTAAAAAAAAGAAAGTATATTAGTTTATCTATTACTACATAACAAGTTTCCCTAAAACCAACAGCCTGAAAATGATATAAATTAATTATCTCATACTTTCTGTGAGTCAGGCATTTGGGAGAAGCTCAGCGGTTTGGTTCCTGTTCAGGGTCTGTCATGAGATTGTGACTGAGATATTTGCCAAGGCTTCAGTCATCCAAGGCTTGACTGGGTGAGAGGATTTGCTTCCAAGTTCATTCCTGTGGTTGTTAATGGAACTCAGTTCCTCCCTGGCTGTTGGCCTCAGTTTCTCTTCACACAAGGGCCTTTCTGTAAGGAAGTATGAATGTCTTCATAAAATGGTAGCTAGCATCTCCCAGAGTAAGCAATTTAAGAGAAAGAGTATAATGGAGAAATCACAAGGTCTTTTATGACCTATTTTGCGAAGTGACATACCATCACTCCTACCATATCCTATTGGTCACATAGACCAACCCTGATAAAACATGGAAGAGAAATATAAAAAGGTATGAATACCAGTACATGAGGATCATTGGGACCATATTGGAAGCTGGCTACCACAGAGGGAGTGATCTAAAGGAATGGCAAACTTGATTTTAATAGATATTGGTGGTCCAAAATATTTGGCTATAGAACTACGACTTAAGAATCAAATTTTCATTTTCCCAGTGAATATATTCATATTTTGAAAATTTCCCTGTGCCTAAACCAATGGATTTGGAAATATTATCATTCTGCTCCCCTACCTCATAGGAATGATGTTGTAAGAAATGGTCATACCAGTGTAGGCTGGAGTGATATAGAAGGGAACTATTTTACGATTTTCCTTTTAAAATCTATGTGTAAAGAAAGTTCAGCTACCTCTGTTGAGTTGATATATACTGGCTATCAGCAATACTCTATATAGGAGCTGGGGTTTTGGCTTCACTTTGAATGATCATTTTATAGGTCCCCTCAGACTTAGTGACAGTTCCTGAGTAGCCTCAGGGGTTGGGAAGATTGACTTATTGTCTAGCCCTTAGATTTATTTCCGAAAATTCACATAACATGACAATGGCCCTAAACTACAAAAAACTGGAAGCCATGGTCTTGTTCTAAGTAAAGAGATCTGTCTATTGATTTCTGTGTCTGGAACCATTTTCATAATTTCCAATGCTGGAATACTAGATGGTTGTAACTTTCGAACAATCAGTTGTATATAAAAATAAATAAATAAATAAATAAACAAAGATACAGGTAGGGCAAGTAGGCATTGGAGACTAATTCAGCATAGTTTACCTTGTATTTTTACCTGTCACTTGTTCTTGGGAACATACTCCCTGATCTTCTACCTTATTCCACATTGTTTTGGATTCATTCAGCAAGAGGCCCCAAGAGTCACAAGTACTCATCTTCAGGGCCACCAACACGACAGATTTTTTAGGCAGAGCCTGGATGCAATACAGTGACTGCAGGCTATCAGACCAGATCTGAGTTTGAGGCTAGTTCTCAAGGCTTCCTCCTTTCTCTCATGCTCACATCAGCCTTGCTGAAAATTTGCATGGGCACGTCTATTTTCTTTAACCTTCATGTTCTTTCTGAGGAAACACCCTACATGGAAGCTGCTCAATTGAAGGCTTTCATTGGAAACATATTCAATATCCCAAATCTAATGCTTCTGTCAGTTTGGGGGGGACAGAAAGATGATTAAGTTGATTAAGTGACAAACTGAGGCCAAAGAGGTTGGAAGAACCAGGCTACCTCACTAGAACGGTACCTCCAGGAGGACTGTGAGCTCAACCACTGAACTGCTTTTTAGAGGAAGACGGTTACCCACCAATCTTGCCTCAAGGACAGTGATTTTTTACTTTCTTATTTACTACAGAATCTACTTCAGCTTGAAACTTTTAAACCGCAGCTCAAAACAACGACTACTTTAGAAAACTTACCGAGGTCAAGAGGGACATCAGTGCAACCTAACAGGAGGAACTGAGAATTCACTTGACAAGTCCTTCTACGCCATTCTTGGAAAACCCCAGGCAGTGCTTCTCAATCATATCATTTTATATTCAGAATCTTTTCTATTTTTTTGAGGGAGGGAAGGAGAGACAAAAAGAGGGTAAGAGAAGTGGGGGAGAGTGAGAAAGGGAGATAGAGCGAATCTTAAGCACATTCCATATCCAGTGTGGAGCCTGACATGGGGCTTGATCTCATGACCCTGAGAGAGTCAGATGCTTAACTGACTGAACCACCCAGGCACCCTATATTCAGAATCTCAAATACCAAACCATTAGGGGGGGAATTTTGAATTTTGGGGAGCACTAATGTACCAGAAATAACTGGCATCAGGAAACTGATAGGCCAGAAAATCCCACCAAATACTTAAAAATGAGAGGAAGGTCTGTAGAATTGAAGAGAGCATGTAGAAGTAATTGGGGATGTTTGGGTTATATTTAGTATTAGATAGTTTGGTTATTTTCTGTACATCCTCCAGATGAACAAAACAAAATTTACTTTTTTTTTTCTTATTCCCAATCGTAGGAAAAACCCTACCAACCTGATAGTCCTCAAAAATGCAGTGAGAGAACATCTGTCTCATCAAAACTCCTCAGCAAAGTGTTGCTCTAGAGGACAACCTAGATATTTCTGAAGGTAACACACTTGAGCAAAAGATTTCCCATTCTTTGAATGTCCTGCTAATGCAAGCATTCTGCAATGACAAGATGGTATTGTGGAATGACTTTTTAGATTGTTTTTTTTTTTTTTCAAGGAACTGGCAATGTTTAATTAGGTTTCAGCTAACAGACTTTAAGACAAATGGCTGTGCTGTGGCTAATTGTTAGCATATACTGATCTGGGAGCATCTGATGAGAGTGGGTCTGTCCCTTGTGACTGTGGGTGACCCAGACAGGTTCATCTGTCCCTGTTTGTGAGCACCCAAACCACCTGCTTGGCTTGAATAATCCCCTCAATCAGATTGCTCAAGTTTACCATTTCTGAGTTCAAGCTACAGGTGGTATGGATTGAAAATCTAGAATTTTATTATCAAATTAATCAGTAATAACAACTTCTTTTATTTGTCAAAAGCAGGTTTGCATCCATTATGTCAGAAGGCCTTAGAAAACATACCACATTAGACCTGAAATGAATCTCAGAGAATGTTTTCTCCAACACACCCAGTTTGACATGAATGAATGAAGCAGCAGAGAGGAGGAAGGACATTCCTAAAGCCACCAGATTTTAGAATGGGAGGCTAATACCCAGGTCTTGTAAGTTTGAGTCTTCTGATTGTGTCCTTCTCTTTTCTGTTCTCTTCCCATTCCATAGATTGCATTAAATCTACAACAAACTCCAACTCTTTCAGGGTTGGATGTCAGGAAGTCTTCAACTGAGCAGGTGGGGGTGACCTGCTCTGATGGGGGGACAGGTGTGGCCTCCTCACCCTGACAGCAGTGGGTGGCCAGCCTCCTGCTACTTCTCCACAGAGGAGAAACAAACCAAACAGTGTAAATCTTTGGAAAAAAGACAAAAGACATTCAGAGCAAAATTTGAAAAAGGGAATAATCAAAAGTGAATGATATTTTAGTTTAAAAATGCTTATATAAAATACTTAGAGATGGTTACTTCAGATATTTATCATAATGGGCAGGTAGGCTGACTACATTTGCCTTAACAACTGAGGAAGTAACAAACATTAAAAGAAGTTCTTGTCAGAGGTGCCTGGATGACTCAGTCAGAAAAGCATGTGACTCTTGATCTTGGGGTCATGAGTTTGAGGCCCCCATTGGGTGTAGAGATTACTAAAAACAAACAAACAAGCAAACAAATAAATAAGTAAATTAAATTTTCATGAAAATTAAGTGTGTTTTTGATATACAAATAAGATTAGCATGATGAAAAGAAATTTGTGATTTGGAGTATATGTAAGAAAAACAGATTAGAAAGAGCTAAAGCATCTTTTATTATATTTAGTGGAATATTAATTATAGTGTGAAGTAATTTTATCAAAAACTAATGATAAAAATACTAATAAGGTACTGTATGGTGACTAACATAAATCATAATAAAAAATAAAATAATTTTATTTTCATTATTCTTGGTTTGTGAACCTATGTGTTATTGGAAATGGGGTTAATGTTCTGTATAGATTGCTTGAGGCTGATTGAAGACAGGACTTTCTGTGCAGTCTACCACAAAGACAGTTTCAATTGAAAACCAGAATAGAAACGGCATGGTTAACAGTTTCACATTTATTTTCAATAGCAATGCAATTTCCTTTTCGAAACTGCAAAGCAAAATAAAACAAAATGGTGTTACTCTTGCCGAAACACTTTTGCCACCTGCCTTGAACTCTTGATTGCTAGCAATATTTTAGGGTCCTAATTAATGTCCAGAAAACAAAATAGACCATGAAATAAAAAAAATAAATGATTTTATTATATATAAAAAATATTATAACCAGTGGGACTGGGAAGTTCATTAAATGTGCTTGGATAGAAGTTAAAAAAAAAAAACTTATGAAAAATAAAACTCAGGAGGCTGGAAAGAAAGGTGGAACTATGTCTCTCCATGAGCCATACAAGGTTGGCCCTGGACCAGTCTTCTAGAGGGGAAACACAATTGACACCCTCAAGCTTTCTCGCAACAGGACTCCAAGGCGTCATCTATTAAGTCATAATGTGGTCATAATGTGGTCATTATGTGGTCATAATGATACTATTCCTGACTGATTTATAGAAGGTGAAAAACCCTGTTTGCAATATAACAGAGGTGAGCATAGCAACTAACACCTTTGATTCGACTGTGGGCCAGTAAGAATATTAAAATAATTTCTATGCCCTGGCCACAGAAACTTCATAAAGTTTAGTATCTGTTTCAGTTTTGAAAGAAATTTGTTTAAGGACTGTGATAGATTTTAATTCAAACAGATCATTAGTCTAAACTTTTCTGCCTCACTGGACAAAACTCTGTGTTTGCTAACCAAAATATCCTAATCTTTTCTTCAGGGAGATTATAATTAATCCAGGTGGAAGTCCACATCTTTGGGCTCCATCCAGACCTGGATGAACAAGATGATATCTGCAAAGATACAACACAGTGCTGGCATGGAGTAAGTGCCCCATAACGTCACTTGAGATGGTGGTGATATGGGGCCATCAACAAACCCTCAGTGGTACCCTATGCCTCATTTATGAAAGTTCTCATTAGTCAGTGTTGCAATTGCTCACTTAACTGTTTCCCTTCAAAGTCTGCAGGCTCGGCTCTATGAGGGTAGGGACAGTGTATTTCTTATTTTTTGATTGATCACCAATTGATCCCAGCACCTCTTCTGGCCTGTAACAGGTTCTAATAAGCAATTTTTAATAAGTGGATAATTGACACAGTAATTTAGGGAAGAAGACTTACTCACGGTGGGATTCTGGGAAAGTCACCCCACCTCTTTGAGACATAGGTCCCTCAGTTGCAGATTGGGATAAGAGATTTGGGATCATTAGCATAAAAGTGCTCTGTAAAGTTAATGGTTTTTTGTTTTTGTTTTTGTTTTTGTTTTTTACAGAGATAGGGGCTGGTTAATAATGGCAAAGTGAAAATAGATACTAATGGTTTACTTCTAGAAAGGTAATATACTCAAGAAGTAACCAATCTGTGCTTAGTCCTAAAGCTTAGTCCTATAACGGCCCAATACATAGCCAACTGTCCAAAGACTTGCAAATGGCTTTCTGAACCTTAAAAATCGTCAGATATTCCCTCACTCGGATATCCAGATTCACATAAGTCTGAAAAACAACTGAAGGTCATCTACAACATCCATTGATCAATGTCTAAGAACCCATGGCTTGGGCCCAAGCTGCTTGGACTTCTCCCATGAGGGATGCTTGTCAGGCCTTTGTGCTCATATGGTGGGTCTACCCAGCAGATCTCATGTCATCCTTCTAATCATTCTCTCTCCCAGGAAGCTCCATGTTCATGGCAGGATAGTAACAATTGTACAGGACCATTTCCCCCCATTTCCAATTAACCCTCAGCACGTCAGAGAGACTGACTCCATCTCCTTAGAGGGGCTCCTCTCCAGTGATGTGTGTCTTAGGTAAAAAAAGTCACTGATTATTATAAAGTCACTGACTCTTATGAAATACTAACGTCTTAAGGCCATGTTCTAAATTAAAAACAAGACTGAAAAAGGAAATCTTAGTTAGAAATAAAACTACCAGTTAAAACAAGAATCCTTAGCTCTTCTAGACAACATAAATATTTCAGCACAGTTCTGCTTGACAATTTCATAGAATTTATTCTTTGCAATGTGAGACCACCGTGGTCTCACATGAAACAGAAGCTAGTTGTCAAATAAAATAAACCTTTCTTAAAAATGAAAAAATTAATTGATATGATTTAGCACTCGGCAGTAACCCCACCTAAATGTCCAACTGAAGAAATGACAATGTATTGCTGTACTTACATAATACACTTAGATATTAAAAATAGCATGTTTCAGGAAAAAAATTAAAATGGTAAATATATTGAAATGCTACATGAGCTACAACAATATACTAACATTTACTCTCACTTTATGATACTTTCTATAAACTGACAGCCATTGCTTCAAATAAGAGAAGGAAAAATTTTTACCTTCTGGTAAAAAAAAAGAAAAAAAAATCCCTAAGAGACAAAATGTAAAACACAAACCACAATCTCCTTACTGGATAAAGCATATAATTTTCCTCCTTAGGTGTGGATTTAAAACAGCTGCCAAGCCTACTTAATTATGGACCCTTAGAGTCAAAATAAAAATGATGGATTTTCATTTTGATAGCAACCACATCGAGTGTTTAATTAGAAAGTATGGCTAATTATTCCAGTTCTTACTTGAAAATTTCCCTCAGAATTGACTGCATATTGTTTATGAAAGGCTGTGAGCTCAGTACTCAGCATTTTGGGTCTCTCTCTCTCTCTCTTTTTTTTTTTTAGATGAGGCTTTTCTCCAAATGTAAAAAGTGATTTCTCGCCCACTGGTACACAAACACTAATTCCATCTGCAGAGAAACAGATGTATGAAGGTGTTGATAGAAAAACTTTCATGTTTCAGGACAGAGATCTGAAAGCAAAATGTCCTGGCCATCATCTTGGGGGGTCAGTTTTATGACCAACATTTCTCATTCCAATTCTTTAGTCTTTTGTTGGGAAACACTGAAGCCATGGCAGTGGTTTTCCAAGGAAAGCATTCACTTCCTAGAGGTAAGGGGTGGAGGCACCCACACTATCTGCTGGTTTGCAGAGCTGGCTTTCAGAGCACAGAATAAGGCAAAACATCAGTCAGTCTCCTAAATTCAAAGCTAGAAAAACAACAACTTGCTACTATAATAGCACTTGAATATTTGGGAAGAATTTTCATTTCATTAATCTTATCTGAGCATCACAACACTAATTTAAGGTGGTTAAGAAAGACATTCATATTTCATATTTAACTGATGAAGAAATTAAGTCATTGGATTACTTTGGTCCCATCAGATACCTGCGGGGTGCTGGGGCGGGGTGTGGGGTTGGAACCCAAGGCTCAGCACTCCCAAGACAGCGTTCTCTGCCTCAAATGCATTGCTTCTGGTGTCTTCTTGGAATGGGCTGGAACCTAGAAGCTACCAGGAGGAGGCTCACAGGGCCTGTTTCAGGGTTGTCAAAAAAAATACAGGATACCCAGGGAAATCTGAGTTTCATATATATAACCAATACATATTTTAAACATTAGTATGTCCTATAAAATATTTGGCACATACTTCATTTAATAATTATGCATTTTGGATCTGCAATCCAAATTTAATCTAAATTTTTCTTAATCTGGCACTCTTTTCCTGTTGCCCCCTCTGATTGGGTAACAGGTTAGAAAACAAATAGTGCTAAAGACTTGCACTATAACCTAGTGTCATGGGTTGAATTCTGTCTCCTTAAGAGGACATGTTGAAGTCCTAACTGCCCCTTACCTCAGAATGTGACCTTCTTGGAAAAAGGGTCATTACAGAGGGAATCAGGTTAAGATAAGGTCATTAGGATGCTACTATAAATATTCAAGTGCTATTATAGTAGCAATACTAATCCAGTATTACCCAGCATGACCTAATCCAGTATGGACACAGAGGCAGATGTGCACAGAGGAAAGACACGGTGGAGACACAAGGGGAGAAGAGGGCCACGAGACTGGAGGGGTGCATGTAAAGCCAAGGGACACCAAGGATTGTCAGCAAATACCAGAAGCTGGAAGAGGCAAGGAAGGATTCTCTCCTAGAGGCTTTAGAGGAAGCATGGCCCTGCCAGAACCTTGATATCAGACATCTACTCTTTCTGGAATTGTGAGATAATAAACTACCATTGTTCTAAGCCACCCATGTTTTATGTACTTTATTACAAGAGCTTTAGGAAAAAAATACACCTAGTCTAAGGTGGCTGGTAGTTTACATGTCTTACCCCCACATTCATATAGGACATCAGCTCTGAGGTGCTTCTTGCATACACTGTTTCTTCTTTTCACTTGGGAACGTGTTTGGCTGCTGAAAGGTTCATGTTTTGCAGTAAGTCCTGCAGCCATGTTGAATCACTATGATTTTATAATATTACTTCACTCGTGGTCTCACTGGAGTTTCTGGTTCACCCTCCTTCCAATACTCAAGTGTGAATTCCTCTCCTATCTGGGGACATACCCCACATGTCACACCACAACGTGCTAACGACAGATGGATCTGGAAAGGTTTACCAATAGATTGGTTTGAGCCTTTGTTACAATCCAATCAAAATCTCCCAAATTCTAATTTTTTCCAAAATATTTGCTATCTTGGAATGGTGTAATCAGAGCCACAAGAGGGCATGAAATGTGACAGCAGAAACTAGCTCGGATCAAGGATATCTTGCCTAAAGGACCGACATTCTGTGTATTCTCATTCCTCCTCTGTTGGGAGCCGGTCATCCTGAGTTCAAAAGACTGAGCAAATTGCACTGTGTGGTGCCCCAGCAGCCAACTAATTACTTGCATTGCTTTGCTCATTAACAGATTATTTCTTTCTTTTCCTCTCCAGTGAAACTTAATGGGCAGGGAGCTTCCTCTGAGGTTAGAACATGACTATAAACTAGATGGACATATTCACCTTTTGATGCCCCTTATCCCCTCATTGCTTTGGAATCACTGAAGACAAACATATGAAGCATACTGTATTAATCTGACACAAACATGTTGCTTGCTAAGGACATTGTGATCCTAGAAGACTGCCAAGTGCCATAGAGTCATTGTTCCCCCTAAAGTTGGGAGAGAAGTTCAAGATCCCTTCTCAAATATTGCACCTTCAACTTCCTGATGTGTGCCCCTGAGTATACAACCCATGCCTTCGATCTGCCATGGTGCAGCTCTTCATTGTTCTGGTCTCAGCACAAATGTCCATCCTCAGGGGCTCTTATGAACACACCTCCCCTCTTTTTCCATAGCTCTCTGTTATCTTCATTTTCTTTTCATTACAGTTATTACTTCTAAAATTCTCATTTGTTTATTGCTATTTACTTATCATCACCACTCTCCACTAGAGTGGGAGTTTCATGAAGGTACCTAGCTGGCCCTCTATAGATATTCATGGAAGGAAAGAAGGAAGGAAGGAAGGAAGGAAGGAAGGAAGGAAGGAAGGAAGGAAGGAAGGAAGTTAAGGAAGGAAGGAAGGAAGGAAGGAAGGAAGGAAGGAAGGAAGGAAAAAGGGAAGGCAGGAAGGCAGGCAGGCAGGCTAGCTTTATAACTCTGGTCAGTACTCAGTTGTCTATAAAATTGGCGCAAATAAATGGTCTTATAGGGATGTTATGAGAATGAAATGAGATAAATTCTAAACATAAGACCTTTGCTTATTTTAGTTCTTGTAAGAGCTTCTGCAGTGAAGTACTTAATACCACCCCCGTCTGACAAAAAAGAAGCCTAGGTTCAGAGAGGGTAATTAATTTGCCAAAGACCGCAGAGCTGGCAAATGTTAGTGCCAATATTTGAATCCAGGATTCTAGATTCTAAAATCCTTAAACTGGTTTTCCAAACTGCTAACAAGCTGTACAGATAAACTTAAAATGAAAAATTTCAAGGAGGTCCAAGTCTGGATTCTGTTTCTTTTTTTTTTTTTCTTTCTTTCTTTCTTTTTTTTTTTAAGATTTATTTATTTATTTGACAGACAGAGATCACAAGTAGGCAGAGAGGCAGACCGAGAGAGAGGAGGAAGCAGGCTCCCTGCTGAGCAGAGAGCCTGATGTGGGGCTCGATCCCAGGACCCTGGGATCATGACCTGAGCTGAAGGCAGAGGCTTTAACCCACTGAGCCACCCAGGCGCCCCAAGGATTCTGTTTCTTTTATCTGGGCCCCAATCTAGTCTAAATTTTATCTTAGTCTACAACTTCTGGGAACTGGAAAAAATTGAGAGTGATATAAGAACCTGGGATCAGCATGTTTAGGAAGGAAAATGGAAAGAGAAAATAATGATCTTCATTTAATGAAGTAAGGCTTATTGGTAAATATTTAAAGACACATTCAGAAATTTTGCAAAATCTGCCACAGTTGAGTGAATTAAGGAGGAAACATAGGTAAAAGGGAAAATAGACTGTGCAATTTTGGAAGATGTGATGTGATGACTGAAAGCCCATTCTAATAAAAGCTACAAATGGAGTGGACACGGTGACAGGAGACCAGAGCTAGTATTTGTGAGACAGAGGGAAAAAAAAGTCAAAGTAACATCTTCTTCCCATTTCTCTCTAATTATTGAAAACACCTTGAACAATAAAAGCCATCCAGTACTCTGAATTGGAAAGGCAAATGGTGATAAGGTTGACATAGTTCAATGTCACTTGCACTCACACACACTCCCTCAAGCACACATACATCCTTTTCTTATGTTCTTAAATATGTCATTGAAATGGAAAAAAGGAGATTAGAAAGAGAAGTAACAGTAGAGGAAGGAAAAGAGCACTGATAATTTAGATCATGTGCTCAAGATAGGTATTTCCAGCTCTTAAAAACTTTGTTCCCTTCTTAGTTAATTTTTTCATTTCTGAAGTGTTCCAGCCTCCTTGAAAAAATTTACATAGCATATGGCCTAGTGAGGAATAAACAGAGAAGATCTAGAAAGCAATTTGCAGGTCACTAACTGCTATATAAATAATAAACATATAATAATGCTAATAGCTTTAAGTACCAGCGTAATTCAGAGATACTGTGAGTTCCATTTCAGACCACCACAATAAAAGTGAATATCCCAATAAAGTAAGTCAAATGAAACTTTGGTTCCCTAGTGCCTGTAAAAGTTATGTACACACCATACTATAGCCTATTACATGTGCAACAACATTCTTTATGATGAAATAAACATACCTTAATTTAAAAATGCTTTCTTGCTAAAAATGCTAACCATTTTCTGAACTTTCAGTGAGTTGTAATCAGTTTTGCTCGTGGAAGGCTTTGTCTCAGTATTGATGGTTGCTGACTGATCAGGATGGTGGTTGCTGAAGGCTGAGATGGTGGTTGGGGCAATTTCTTAAAATAAGACAACAGCAAAATTTGCCCCATTGATCCATTCTTCCTTTCAGGAGGGATTTCTCTGTAGTGTGTGATGCTGTTTAACAGCATTTTACGCAGGGTGGGATTTCTTTGAAGATTAGAGTCAATCCTCTCAAACCCTGCTGCTGTTTTATCAAAAAGTTTATGTAAAATTCTAAATTCTTCATTGTCATTTTAATCATCTTCACCAGGAATCGATTCTATTTCAAGAAACCAGTTTCCTTGCTCATCCATAAGAAGCAACTCCTCATTTTTTAAAAGCTCTATCATGAGATTGCAGCAACTCTGTCCCATCTTCAGGTTCCACTTCTAATTCTAGTTCTCTTGCTATTTCCATCTTATCTGCACTTAATCCCTCCAGTGAAGTATTGAACCCTCAAAGTCATCCATGAGTGTTAGAATCAATTTCTTCCAAACTCCTGTTCATTTTGATATTTTAACCTCTTCTCATGAATCAGCAATGCTCTTAATGGCATCTAGAATACTGAATATTTTCTGGAAGGTTTTCAATTGACTTTGCCCAGATTCATCTGAGCAATCACTCTCTATGGCAGCCATAGCCTTACAAAATGTATTTCTTAAACAATGAGACCTGAAAGTCCAAATTACTCCTTGATCCATGGGCTGCAGAATGGATGTTGTGTTGGCAGGCATTAATATGGCATTGATCTTATTATTGTACACCCCCATCAGAGCTCTTGGCTGGCTAGGTTTGTCAATACTTGGAAAAGAATCTTTTTTTTTTTTTCTGAGAGGTAAGGCTCAGCAGCAGGCTTAAAATATTCATTAAACCAAATGTTCTGTCACCAGGACTTTGCTGGTCCACTTAAAGAGTAGAGGCAGACTATATTTAGAATAATTCTTAAGGGTCCCAAGGATTTTCAGGATGGTAAATGAACATTGGCTTCCACTGAAAGTCACCAGCTACCTTAGGTCTTAGCAAGAGAGTCAGCTGGTCCTTTGAAACTTTGAAGTCAGGCATTGACTGTCTTCTCTTCTCTGGTTATGAACATCCTAGATGGCCTCATCTTTCAATATGATGCTATTTTGTCTTCATTGAAAATCTGTTGTTTAGTGTAGCCACCTTCATTAATTATCTGAGTTTGATCTTCTTGCGAACTTGTAGCTTGTCCATCAGCACTGGTTGCTTCCCCTTGCACTTTTATGTGATGGAGCTGGCTTCTTTCCTTAAACCTCATGAACCAACCTCTGCTAGCTTCACACTTTTCTTCTGCAGCTTCCTAAACTCTCTCAGCCTTCAACAGAACTGAACAGAATAAGGACTTGGCCTGGATCAAGCTCTGGTTTAAAAGAATATTGTGGTTGCTTTAATCTTCTACCCACGCCACTAACACTTTCTCCACACATCAGCAGTAAGGCTGATTTATTTTTTTATCATATGTGTGCTCACCGGATTAGCACTTTTCATTTCCTTCAAAAACTTTTCCTTTGCATTCACAACTTGGCTAACTGTTGGGTATGGCTTTCAACCTCTCTCAGCTTGCAACATGCCTTTCTCACTGCTCTCTCCTTTTAAACTTCTGATATAAAGTCGGAGACAATAACTTTTCCTTTCACTTGACCGTTTAGAGGCCATTGTAGGGGTTATTAATTAGCCCAATTTTAATATTGTCCTGTCTCGGGGAATAGGGAAGCCTGAGGAGAGCGAGAGAGAAAGGGAAACAGCTGGTTGGTGGACCCACTGGAGCACAAGACATTTATCAGTTAAGTTTGCCATCTTATATGGGTGCAGTTTGTGGTGTTGCAAAAATAATTACAATAGTAATTTCAGAGATCACTCATCACAGATAACCATAACAAATATCACGATAATGACAAAGTTTGAAATATTGTAAGAATTACTAAAATGTAACTTTGGTAGACAGGAAGTGAGCAAATATTTTTGGAAAAATGATGCCAATATATCTGCCCATTGCAAGGTTGTCACAAACCCTCAGTTTGTCAAATACACAGAATCTGCAAAGTGCCCTACAGTGTAGTGAGATACAATAGGGTATGTCTGTATCCTATCTGATCTGCCATGCCCTCAAATAAAGATGTGATGGAACTGGGGTGGGAGGGTAATCCTTTGGCAAAATGAGAAATGGAAAAATATTTAAAAAGAGAAATGCACATGATTTTATAAATATCTGGCCATAGGCTTGAAGTTAAGGGAAACAGTGGTTTTGATCTCTATCTGAAACCAAACATTTGTTGAAAATTCTTATTCTTGACAAAGCACCTCCATCAGGCCTTTTAAGAACTAATTTATAGAGCTAACATACATTTTCCAACATCAATTAGCCACTTTCAATTACATTAATTTCAATATTTAAAAGAATAGAGAACAAAGGATTTAATTTTCTCTAAAATAAGCTAACTAAGAAAAATCAGAAAGAGCAATTTAGTCATACAATAAAACTGTTTTTATATTAATTAATTTTTTAAAAGTTTTTTTAAATTTAAAATATTGTTAACTCCTTATGAATTTCAGAGGTAGACAAATTAAGTCCATAGGCCTGTGATACTAATATTTTGTGACCAGCACTGGAAGAAGGACACTGGGTTTCATTCATTCATTCATTCATTCATTCATCAGTCATTCATAGTCTATCTTTGTATTCAGGTCATGTTCCCAAAAGGGTTGGAGGTGTGCTAAGTTCATACAATGAGCTGTGTCTTCAACATTTACGAAGAGGAAAAGTGAGTTTTTCTCATGATTTATACTGGCCTCTTTGATATTCTTCCTTGATGTGCCTCAACATCTCAGGCAGGCTCTCACCTCAGATCTTTGCACTTAGAATACACACAATCTCTTCTGGGATAACCACATGGCTTATGTGATTATAATCTCCCCATCTTTAGGTCTTTGTGAGACATTCCTTCACCACACAATTAAAAAATTCCTGGGCTCCCTCTACTTTTGCCATGTTATCATAAATTAAGCTCCCTCCTCTCCTATTTTCTTTATTCCATAACACTTTGTATCAGTTAATATGGCCGAGATGCCCCCTGTCTAAGTTCCAGGGGGCCACAGTTTTTTGTCTGGTTTGTTTCCTGTTGTTTTCTTCTAGACCAAGGGCTATATCTAGCACAGAGGAGGCAGTCCATGGTCCAATGTATGAATGAATGAACAAGAGAAATATATTCCATACTATATACTGTGAAATCATCAAACTGTCTTATCAAGAATTACAATGTTACTGGGGCACCTGGGTGGCTCAGTTGTTAACCATCTGACTTTGGCTTAGGTCATGATCCCTGGGTCCTGGGATCAGGCTCCACATCGGGCTCCCTGCTCGGCGGGGAGCCTGCTTCTCTCTCTGCCTCTGCCTGTTGTTCTGCCTACCTGTGCTCTCTACCTCTCTGTCAGATAAATAAATAAAATATTAAAAAAAAAAAGAATTACAATGTTAGGTGTTAAGGACAGAAGTTCAATGATTGAGCCTTTCATAGAAGGCATCTTGGAGAAAAATTTCTATATAATAAGGTGTCTATTTTCAGTTTTCTGAGTAAGGAAGTAAGATTCTTCCCATGACAAGGGACTTAAAATCTCCTCCCTTGTCAGTGTGCACAGAGAGAGGCCAGACTCATCCAACAGAACACCCAGATGAGACAGAGGGAGTCAGACTACAGGGGCCCCAGTACTGTGTGAACAATTCTGGAGTTGATGAGCAAATATTAAGATCATCTTTTAGTGATTCATTTAAAAAGAAGTAAGAAAATAAGAAGAAGGAGAAGAGGAGGAGGAGAAGTAGGAGGAGGAGGAGGAAAAAGAGGAGGAAGAGGAAGAAGCAGAAGCTGTCAAGATCCCATATCTGCAGGACCCCTGGGTGGCTCAGTGGGTTAAAGCCTCTGCCTTCGGCTCAGGCCATGATCCCAGGGTCCTGGGATCATGGCCTTCCTGGGATCGAGCCCCACATCAGGCTCTCCGCTCAGCAGGGAGCCTACTTCCTCCTCTCTGTCTGCCTCTCTGCCTACTTGTGATTTCTCTGTCAAATAAATAAATAAAATCTTAAAAAAAAAAAAAAAAAAAGATCCCGTATCTGCTAGCCAGACTGCCCAAGGCCAGAGTGACATGAGAAACCAGAAAGAGGAACTAATCTCTGCAAGGAATATTTCCTTTGCTACTCTAGTCATGAAATGTTCCTTGGTGAGGAGGAACTAAATACTGATTGATCTAACATTCTTGAAGGTTTATAATTCTATGGATTTTAAAGTCTTGATTAACACCAACTTCACAGACTTATGTGATAACAAAATAATTTAAATGAAAAGCTTGTCCCAGTGGCTGGCACTCTTTCTATTAGTTTCTTACAACCCACCTTGTAGGGTTTCTTATATGTCAGGAGGAATCATGGAAAATCTTGAAATTGCAAAGTTAAAAAGAAAAAAAAGCTGCCAGGTTATCAGTGATATCCATTGTCTTTGAAATATTTTACAACTCTGTAAATTGAGGAAAAGCACAGTAGTGCAGGTTATTTTTGTCTATAGAAATGCAAATGATTTTTACCCGGTTAAGGTGCAATTGATTAATATCCCAGTAATTTTTCCCACTATGTTATGCTTCTGTTAAGGAATTCATTTTAGTAATCGCCTTTATATTTATCTGCCCTTTGGATTCTCTCTTGAATGGATTGTGACTTGTTACAAGTTCCCTTATTAATTAACAGTTTAAACAAAATTTTGATAAGTTTGCATCTTATATTTTATGAGGATTATGACTTTATTGTTACTATGTCCTCACTATATAAACTGGATTCAGTTTTATGCAGCAAGTCATTTTCTTATTTTTGTCAACATTCTACGTGTGTGCTTCTTTTAATAAATATTCAGAGATGTTTAGTATGTTAATTTATGTTAATAAAAACTGCTCAGTCCTGCCACTGAAAACTATATAAATAGAAGAAAATGGTAGGAGAGGAAGTTGGATTTATATGTGCTAAGGAATGCCACAGGAAGGAAGAGTGGAAGGATCCAAGGTTGTGAAAGGTGTACCATGCCAGATGAAAGAGTTTGGATTTGGTTCTGAAGGCTCTGGACTCCATTTGAACCATAAGGACACCCCTGAAGGATTCCTTTAAATTTAAAGAAATGACAGCTCTCTAGAATGTTCTGTTACTTTTTTTTTTTCTGAGAAAATAGGGTGCCATGGATTTGGTAACTTATTTATAGCTTAAAGCCTGTTACAAGTTACCCCCACTGGTGATGGCAAACCTCTCAAGTATTTGCCCTCCTGATTTCATGCCAATCACTGGTATTCCGATATTATTTGTCATGGAGAAAAAGAGATACTTGGAGTATGTGGACCAGACATCCCTGAGGGAATTAAGATTTGGATGGATACCCAGAATTGGCAAGAATAGACTAGACTATTCCAGAACTATTTCTTTAGCTGCCCTTGTCATCAATAATTTTTTTTGGTAAAGAATTCATATAATGCCCTTTTAAGGTTTATAACTGTATGTGTACACATATGTATGTGTTTTAGGGTCTTGATGAACACTTTCTTTATATTATGAGATAACTCAAGAAGATAATTTAGGCAAAGAGTTTATCATAGTGAGTAGCCCTATGATTGTGGCTGGTGTCCCATCTCTCAAAGCAGGAATTTGTCCTTTCTCTGTTTGAGTGCATCACGTGTTACACAAGCTAGGTACAAACACACAATTCCTACGGGAAGGGGAAGATTTTGAAACACTTGCTATTAATTAGTTTACAAGATTCCACCAGGGGCAAGGTTCTCTGTAAAATTCCTCAGCTCACGATGCAGGGAAATCCATAGATATATGGTACAGTCCACCCTGATTTTTAGGGCATGATCCAAACACTTGGCTTGCTTAAAATGAACTTTGTTGTTGTTATTTTTAATCTCAATGATGCTCTCGAATCAAGGCTTTGAAATGTTGGCACTGCTCTTAAAATCACGGTTGTGAAATACGTAACTGCGTTTCATTTAAAATAATTGATTTGAATGGAGTCAGAAATGGAAGGCAGGTGACAAAGTCCACATGGCATCAAGCCTCCCCTGAGCTTCTGTAATGGTCACTTCCTGACTGTGTTAGGTGTGGGGCAACTACCTGGTAAATAAGTCTCAACTCCCAGTTCTAACAAACCAAAACTCAGGCTCCACAGCTGTGAAGCATGTCCCACACTTTGAGGGAGAACTCTTGAAACATTCCAGAGGTAAACAGAAAATACTTCTTCAAAAGGGGGCAGCCTAAACTAGGTGCTATACAGGAACATGAAAAGGTAGCAAAATGACCCCTGGACAAGTGAAGACAAAGCACAGAGTCCCTGGCATCTTATTGAAGTAACGAGGTGAAAGAATCTTCTAGCAGAAAAAGAAGAATGTGGGCCATGTCCATTCAAGTTTCCTCCTGCCCATGAAGTGCCTTTCCCAAGAGAGATAGCCCATCAATGGAGGTGTAACAAGTCCAGGAACCAGAAACCTGGGTCATAGTATTATTACTTAAATATGTTCTTTTGTCTGTACCTTTGAACCCTGTATCTAATTCCACCATGTGAGCAACTTGAAAGGTAGTTGTGTAGATCAAATATAGTGCAAATTGATCCAAGAATAACAGTAACAGTTGTTTAATGCTCTGAGCTCTTCCCTCCCATAAATCTCTCAACAATCCCATGAGAAAAGCACTTATTATTTCCAATTTATACCTGAGGTTACTGATGTTTTGGGAGCTTAAGTGATCGGTCCACAGTAATCACTAAACTAAGGAAGTAATAAAACTAGGTTCAAGCCCAGGCAGCCCAATTCCAGACCCCATTGCTTGATCCCTATTCTCTAGTTGTACTGGCCTTGGGGGAAAACATAACATAACCACCAGATGTTATAAAACTAAGTCTAAGCATTTAAAAAATAATACTCCCTGGGATAAATCATACACATTAAATGCAAGTCAATATATATTAAATATAATGTATCCTTTCTTTGGGTCACCTGGGTGGCTCAGTGGGTTAAGCTTCTGCTTTCGGCTCAGGTCATGATCCCAGGGTCCTAGGATTAAGCCCCGAATCGGGCTCTCTGTTCAGTGCGGAGCCTGCTTCCCCCCCCCCCCCACCCCCACCGCCTGCCTCTCTGTCTGCTTGTGATCTCTGTCAAATAAATAAATAAAATCTTAAAAAAAAATAAAATTTTTTTTCTTTGATTCAATTACAGGCTATATATTTTCATCGTAGGTGCCCAGCAAGAAAGAATCTAGACTGTGTCTCAACAAAAGTTCTAGAAAATGATCAAAATTCTCACCAGCAGTGTCTAAATAGAGCAGTTTGATACTAATAGTTAACTTATTGAACATACACTGACAGTAAGCCGTTGTCCCAAGTTCTCTGTATGTGTTACCACAGCAAGTATTCACAAACTGCCTATAATACAGGCTTTATTATTATCCCCATTTTACAAATGATGAACTGGAGGCACACAGCTCACTCAGGCATTTAGGGGCATAGCTTAGAGCCCCCCAGTCTGTCTCTACGGTCTCTGTGCTAGAGTACCAAACTAGCCCTTCTTAAGAATCTTGAGTCTTGTCTATTTCCCCTAAGAGTGTCATTAGCAACTCTTTTTCACAGCCTAATCTCATGCTCAGTATTTACATCTATGTGCAGAGCTTTTTTGGGTTCTGGCCAAGAGGTTTCACAAAGCATATGTTATTTGATCAAACATCCCCCTAAGGAAGCAGAGCAGTTGTTGGAGTCTCAGTCAAGGAAAATGCAAAGCTAGAAATCATCATTTGCCTGAGGTTATGCAGCTAAAACAAGGCAAGAATAATCAGAAGACAAGTTAGCCCACTCCTTGTCTGCATTACGATGTTATTTGAATGTTGACTGACAGCAAGATAGCACTTGTTTGGAGATCCCATATATCCAGTTTTTAGACTAATCAGATTCTAATTCAGGGAAATTGCCTCCTTGCCAAAAACCAGAGCAAGAAATCTATACACAGACCTGGTTGCCGAGACCCCCTGGCAAAAAAAAAAAAAATATTTCTTGTGTCTAAGTTAAAAGCATACTCTACGTGTGGTTTACAAATGTATGAGGAACGAGTGGGCCCATGTGCTGGGTTAGTTTCTAGTTCTTTTTTCCCTAGGGAAGTGTTTCCCAAATTTTAATCATTCCCCTAGCTACCTTTGTGATTTTTGCCTCATCAATATACCACCCAGGCTAGTTTACGTAATATGCGTTTTCAGTAAGCCCACTGATTTTATTTAGCCTAAGCAATAAACTCTGGTGTTACAGGTTTGCTATGTGGGTTATATTTTTTTCAGACATGCATTCAAATAAATACAAAATTACAAAAAATATTGATCTGTAAACCACCTACCAACATTTTGTATAAAAAACAAACATTTATTGAGCACTTACTACGTGCCAAGTACCCTTTGAACCTCTTCACATGTATCACCCAGTTAATTCTCACAACAGTATCAGCAGGTGTTTGACTTACCCTTATTTTATAGACAAGGAAACTGAGGCACATAGTTTTGGTCATCTGCAGAAGAGCGCGGAGCTTGCCAGTGGCTGAGCTAGAGTTATAAATCCAGGTGGTCTGATGACAAGAGTCTGGGTTTTTAACAACCAGTGGTTTCCATTGTGGACTAAGCTGGATTGCATGGGGGGTGGGGTGGGGAGGAGACAACTCCTGGAATTATGGGGGCATCCTGGCACAACACCTGACTCTATAAACCCAGGTTCATACTTAAGAACTGATAGAAGCAGAGTTTCTATGATGAAAGGAAAAATGTACTTTATGACGGTACAGAGCCAAACTGACTGAGACTTAACAGCTTCTTATGGGAAGGGATGGAGAATTATTGCCTTAGTTGGTTACCTAAGAACATACCACCAACTGAAGTCAGGGAATAAAAAGTTTCAAGTGGACCAGGAAAAGGAGGGCTTGGCAGTAGAGGAATGAACCATATGAACTCAAGGTTTTCTGCATCCCATCACTCTCTTAAAGCTTATTTGTCCCTATATTAACACACAAAGCTGCTTTTCTTCTTGAACAAGTTTAATGAGCTAGAGGGAAAACTGTGCAGCACTTGATACAGAAATGTGGTAGGAATTCATTCTGACAAACAGGAACAGACTAGGGGAATCAGAGGTGGTTAAATACTTTATCAATATAAAATTGTAACTTAGCTAGACGACAGGAGAATCTAAGATTTTTGCCAATCCTTTTGCCTTTCTATGGGGCGAAGCAGGAGCATTGGCTGCTGAGTGTTTAGAGCATCATTGGGGGTCTCCATGGTTATCTGGAGGTCACAGTGTAAACCTCTGCACTTTTGTCCCAACTACTATATCAAAATAAAGCTAAGCACAATTCTCATTGAACCCTAGGCATGGAAACTGCAACAGGTACATGAATATAGGATTCCCAAAATGCTACCTCTGAAACTCGCATTCTGTTTCTATCTAGCTGATATCTTCAGAGAGTTAAACCTATATTTCCTCATAAATGTATATACATATTAGCTGTGTGCCCATGGACATGGTGGAATTTTGACAGACTGAAATGGCATTATTTAACTTAATCATCATAATTACCTCCTATCGATGATACTGTCATCTCCACTTTATAAATGGAAAAACAGGCTATGAGAGGTTTACTTCATTGCTCTCAGCTAGAAAGCAGTGGGGTTGTAGTTTGAATCTAGGCCTATGGAACTGATGAAAGACAGCCATGAAAACTTTTCTACTCCTTCATTGAGACATAGAGTCTAACTTCCCTTCCTTGAGGCTGGGTTAGCATTCGTGACTCTTTAGATGTAAAGAATGCAGTGGAATTTCTGAAGCTCTGTCATAAGTCGGCTTTGGAGCTTACGCTTGGGCCTCAGGGAAACCTTGTTCACAGGAAATTCTCTTTCAGGACACCCTGCCTTGGTAACCAGCCACAGTGTTTCCAGAAGGCTGGGTGGTCCCGTGGAGAGGCTCATGTGGAGACTAACTGTGTCCTCCAGCTGAGAATCCTTGCTTAGCTCCCTCCCAGCCAGCAGCTGGCACTGATGGGCCAGTGATGTCACTGAAGCATTCTCATCCTCACGAATAATTTCTAGACCAGTTGAGCCTTCAGAAGATTGTAGCCTTTACTAATGTCTGATTGAAATCACAGGAGGGACTCCGGGTTCATTTCCTAGGCCAACTGTTACAAAGTCCCATACCCTGGGTGGTTTCAAACAACAAAAATTTGTTCCTTCATAGTTTTTGAGATTAAGAGTATGAAATCAAGGTGTCAGAAGAACCATGCCCCTTCAGAAAGCTCTAAAGAAGAGTGACTCCTAGCCTCTTCCAACTTCTGGTAGCTCCAGAGATTCCTTGGCTTGTGGCAGTGTAGCTCCAATCTGGCTGCTTGTATCTTCACAAGGCTGTGTGTGTGTGTGTGTGTGTGTGTGTGTGTGTGTGTGTCCTCACCTTTTCCTTCTAAGGACACCAGTTGTTGTTTTGGGGCCCATTGTAAATTCGGGATGATTTCATGTTGAGATCCTGAACCAATTATATCATAAAGATACCATTTCCAATAAGGTTACATACTAATGTTCTAGGTGGACAAGAATTTTGGGGGGCATTGTTTGATTGACTACCAGCACCAAGCAGGAATTGTTGAGTTGAGCTCTTTCTGAAGTTCATCCATAAGCTCATAGTTGTAATAAACTGTTTATTTTGAGCTACTAAATTTGGCAGCAAGAGAAGACCAGGTCTTTCCACTTTGCTATGCTGCTTCTTTTCACAGAGCCTGCAACATGGAAGGATTGCAATACACTTTATAGGCAATAGATATTTTAGAAACCATATTTAAAGTTTACAAACACTTGCACTCTTTATTTACCTTACAGAAAAGTGGATTTATGAACTAGCAAGTATAATACCTCATGCATATAGGCATCAACATATGTTAACTTTTTTTGTACTATTAAATGCTAGAACCATAAAGATTTATTTAATTGTTTCTTCTTAAACAAAAGTCTTAATTCTGTCTTTATACACTTGAGCTAAGTGTCTAAACATAAAGATATGTTTTCTTTACATTTGCTTTCTGTAATTTCTTGGGGCCACTCCAAAAGTTTAGACAGGTTCTTGGCATGGACTCTTAAGAACACATCCTGGTGGTGCATGCATGGCTGAGTCAGCTGGGTGTCCAACTCTTCATTTCTGCTCAGGTCCAGATCTCAGGGTTGTGAGATTGAGCCCCATGTCAGGCTCCTTGGTGAGCATGAAGCTTGTTTAAAATTCTCTCTCTCCCTCTTCTTCTGCCCCTACTCAGCCCCACACTCTCCCACCCTGCTCTCTCTCTCTCCAGAAACAAAAACAACAACACACCACCAACAAAAACACATCCTGAACTATGGAAGGATATAGCTAACCTGGCATCAGTCCCCTACATGCAACCAGTTTTTGCCAGAAGAAAGGCATGCACATGTTCTGCACTGCAATCAGTCACAGTCATTACTGCAGCCAGTATGTTCATTACCATAATTTACTTAACTAAGGCAGAGGTGGAGAACTATCAGCTTACTGTATTTATCTGTCCTGGAGATGACATTCAGTGGGCTGATCTCAAATCTAACCCAAGGGATAAAATCTTGTCGCATGTTGCATGTTATTTTTGGATGTATCAAATAATTTCCCCGACCTAATGGTTAGATTAAGAGCAGAACATCTGAAGTATTAGGGCTAAAGAAAAAGGAGAACACTGATTACATTGCTTATTTCAAATCAGAGAAAATAAAGCGTGAACATTTTCTAAACCAGCCATCCGAGTGAAGAGCAGTGATGGGGAAAGTTTAGTGACACCTAAGAAATTACTCAAACATATCATTCATGCCCAAATTCTCTTTCATTCTTTTTTGCGTACATCTCCCTTTCCTCTTCAGTGCTGTGATTCCCTGTTCCATCTCTCTCACCCGACCTCATTCTTGATCTACTAAGTTTTCCCCAGTGACTTTGTCCTTTCCTTTTTTCATCTGAACCCAGTGGCAAGTCACAGGTGATTGTAGTATTGTTTCAATGTATATAGTATTTGCTGAATGAAAAATTTTCTAATTCTTAATTATTTAATGGTTATCTCAAACAAAAATGAAAAATCACTGAATGAAATCATATTACTATTTACTTCTTTAGGTCTAATAACTGATTATTTTTGCCTACTTATTAATTGCTTAATTATGTCTTTTTTGTAGAAGAGTTTCTAACACAAAAGTACATTAAATACACTATCCTTTCTAGAAATAGAACAAACTTCATTAATTGTTAATAATTTTGGAAGACTTATTTTGAATTAGTAAAGATCCTTAATTAAATATGTACATAACTGTTTCCATGAAGTTTAAAATTTTTACCCTAAGAAGAGAAAATTGTTGTTAAGCCAACACTGTCACTTAGTCTTATAAATTTGGTCTTTAGAGAACTAATGGGGTCTTTAGGGACCTAATTTATAGAAATAATGATGTGTATGAGGTGATATAATAAAGTATAATGAAGAAAAATGATTTCCTTGCCAGAAACTTTCCTGAAAGACATCCCAAAAGAAAAGTATTCAGAATGAGAGATTTGGACTTCGTGGTGTAGACTTACCTGCTGACAAGTTAGTACAGACCATGGTAAAAGTAGGGAGCATAGAGCTGCGGGTGTTCCAGCTGCCCAAGAGTGAGCCCAGTTAGTCTTTATGCATGAATGGAGCACAAGAAGTTACTTGCCCTGGGAACTGAGGCTGGCATGGTAAGACATAAATGGGAAAACAAAAGACACATCATTAAAATGAAGCAACAACTATGATGGGGAAAGCCATTAAAGGGGGCCAAGACACATATAGATATGAGAAAATAGGAGAAAGTCCTAATGGCCATCATGTGAGCTAAATACTGTGTTCTATGGTTCAACAACATGTCTGTAATGATTGTTTGCAAACTGTACACAGTTATTCTAAGGGAGGAAGGCTTTAGGATTTTCTTTCTTTCTTTCTTTCTTCCTTTCTTTCTACTATGTTATGTTAGTCACCATACGGTACATCATTAGTTTCGGATTTAGCGTTCCAGGATTCATTGTTTGTGTTTAACACCCAGTGTTCCATGCAATCCGTGGCCTTCTTAATATCCATCTCCAGGCTAACCCATCCCCCCGCCCCCCTCCCCAGGTTTCTTTTACCTCTGTATTAAAAGGTCTGGTTTAAATGTGAATCCTGTTTTGCACTTGAGCTTTTTTTTGTTTTTTTCCTTTCCTTTTTTCCCCTTTTTTTCTTTTAAGAAGCAGAATATGCAGGGGCACCTGGGTGGCTCAGTCATTTAAACATCTGCCTTCAGCCCAGGTCATGATCCCACAGTCCTGGGATCAGGCTCCCTGCTTGGTGAGGAGCCTGCCTCTGCTTCTTTTCTTTCCTACTCCTTCTGTTTGTTCTCAATCTCTCTCTCTCTCTGCGCCAAATAAATAAAATCTTAAGAAAAAAAAAAGGAGTGGAATATTCAGACAAACCTCATAATTTACACCACAAATTCAGATTGGGTCTGAGTTTAGCTTTGCCTTTTCACTAAACACAGGGACACTTCAATGAATGATCATCACAAAAACAAAATTAAAGATGATTAAACCACCAAATTAAAACAAAACAAAACAAAACTGCTCTCCTTGCATTCGAAGAATGGCCATGTGGCAAACAATAACAATCCTAATCTAGGTACACCACATGTGCTCAATAAATATCAGTTAAGTTCAATTTTCTAAAATTTATAATACATGTGAGCTCCACACTGGATTATAAAAACAAACAAACAAAACCAAAAGCTTCATTATTTCACATATAGTAGGAGATCGATTCAATTATACCCTGAAATCTGAATATTCGGAAAGTTTTCTGGAAATCTGGTTTTCTTTTGTGAGCAATTACAGCTTCATTTGTAGTGCACGAAAGGGACCCCTTTCTCTACCCCACAATTTGAGTGTGCCTCAGTGAAGCTGTCGTTAAAAAGGCGGATAAAAAATAATCAGCAGAGGGTTGTACCAAGGAAGAGTGAATAGTACTAAGTTTCAAACTCATAATGTCCAAAACTGAAATTGTCATGCTCTCCTCAACTTCTTTCCCAAGTCTGGCTCTTGGATTGGGTCCAGCCTCTGCCTGGCCATGGTGCTTGATGTCTCACAATGAGCTTCCTGGTTTATATACAATCACATTGATCATGACACCTTTTATTATTTTCCTTTTAATTTTATCTCTCTCTTTCTATTTCTATAATTTAGATCCCCATCCTCCTGTACATGGATACTTCAGCATATTCCTTAGTCCAGTTTTATCATCTGCCAATCAAATCTATCTCCTGCGTTTTAGAATCTGGATTTCATCATATCACTCTCTTACAACCTTCAGTGGCTCCCTACTTCTGAGCCCAGTAAGTCTTGGTTCCCTGTATAGCTTTCAGTAATCTCCATTCTGTTTACATGTATAATATTTCTGTTGCATTTATTGTTTCTTCTTGGCTTAGAATCCTATATACCAGTAAGGTCTTTTTCTACAAAGAGTATGCTTTTTCCTTAAGCTGTGTCTTAGATCTTTTGTTTCCGAAAAACTCAACTTCATTTGTCTCTATTTACCTTCAAAATCAAACTTAAGTCCCACCTTCCTTCCTGATTCCTCTAGTTCTTACATCTCTTCTGGCCTCCCCCTTTCTATATAATTTAGTCCCTCACTGTAGTCCTTCCAAGAGAGTCCGTATTGCATCAGGTGCCATCACTTGGCTTCTTCAAGTGAACTTAAGTTTCCGAATGTAAACGTCATCTTCTCAAGAAAGCCTTGCCCAACTACATTTTCTACCTCCAATTCAGTTTAGGTCCCTAAATAATATGCTCCGTCAGAGTCCATGTTTTCCATAGTAGCACTCACCTACTTGCAATGGTTTGTCTATTTCCCTATGCAACCATGAACTCTTTCTAGTATCAGTCTAATCCACCCACATTGTGAACCACTTTTTTTTTTTTGTATTCCCTGAAACTCTTGCTAGTGTGTAATTTTTAAAATTCATAAAACCTTACTTCTAAACATGAGAAAGTTATTAATGATAGCTGAGCTTATTTTTCATGGAACTGGGCATGCGGTCAAGCTTGCTTTGACATTAATTTTTAAAAACCTCCTCAGTAAACCACAATGGAAAACAAGTCAACAATTTCTGAGGGAACTTGACTCACCTGAGGTGACTCTGAGACTTCTTAAGCCTCAGGGTGAAGGCAGGGAGTCAGATATAGACAGTTCCTCTCTTTAGCCCAGGGCATGACCTCTGCTGTGATTTCCAGAAAAGAACTTGTTCTTGTGATCCTTAGTTGAGCATGGAGTCTTAGAGAAAGAGTGAGGGCCGGGCATGAACATGGCAACCAGAACTAGTGACATCTCCAGCACCCATCACTCCAACCTATAGATCCTCTTGGGCCTGGAACACCATTACTTAAAAATAGTGGCACAAGGAGGAATGACACCTCATTTGTGGTTGGAATTCCTGAGGCACTCCCAATCCCTGAGGCACTTCTGACATTAACTTTTCTCCTGGTGCTCATCCTAACAACACACCTGGTCACAAGACCAGTCATCTTCTCAATCCTGAAGCACCTTTGTGCAAAATATGAGTTTAGGTGTCTTTTCTTATTAAAATGACTTAGAGCTTGTCATCCCTCCTTCAGCCTTTTCTTTAACTCAAATCTCTGAAACCTCACTCTTGGGTCTTTGTTTTACAGCTGTCTGATTTAAACCATATATATGTATGTGGGGAGAAAGGATCCAGATTCTTGAGGTCCTTCTGATGCCTAGCTCTCCTCCCATTCTCTCTTTGGTAGCTGCTATGAAACAGGGCCATTCGGGCACCTGGGTGGCTCAGTGGGTTAAGCTGCTGCCTTCAGCTCAGGTCATGATCTCAGGGTCCTGGGATCGAGTCCCGCATCGGGCTCTCTGCTCAGCAAGGAGCCTGCTTCCCTCTCTCTCTCTCTGCCTGCCTCTCCATCTACTTGTGATTTCTCTCTGTCAAATAAATAAATAAAATCTTTAAAAAAAAAAAAAGAAACAGGGCCATTCATTCATTGGTTCAACAAATAAAGAGTGTGTCTACCATGTGCTAAGAATGATTCTTAATGAGAAAACAGAAGTAGTAACTAATTCAGATTCTTGAAGTTCATAAGAAATGGCTCGGGGGGCTCTCTCTAAGAGATCTCTTCACATTATTTGCAATGGAAATCTGAAGTCTACCAAACCCTCAAATCCCAGTACATGAGAATGATCAATAGTAACACTCAACAAAGTATTTATTGTTCCTGGCCATGTAAGGCACACGTGATACAACCCTAAATAGTGTAAGGTCCTCCCCTCAAAGTTCAGGAGATCAGGGAACTCTGGTTCCTATCTGGAGAAGGAGAACTGATGTAGTATGGCAAGATGACAGAAGTTCTTCCTAGTGAAAATTGGAGGTGCAGTTGGTAGGCAGAGAAAGGTGAAATGTAGGGTGTGTGAGTCTCTGTGACCTGTACAGAAATTGCAGACATGTCACCTTAGGCTAATCTCCTTCTGTGTCCTTGTGCTCCTGGACTCTGATCACTTATCAGCTCTCTTCCAGTTTTTCTACCTGCTTCTGTAGGTTTCAACCTTCCTTACTGAATAGCCAGTCCTGCTAGTCTAACAGCCACTGATTAAATCAGCAGCAGTATTTTTAGCCAAACTTCATTAAAGACTCAACACAAGGCCAAACTATGTTAGTCATAACATCAGAGCACAGCCACAGATTCCCTTTTCCTTCATTTTAATCAAGTGTATTTACATATATTTACAGTTGTCTCTGCTTACTCAGAAATGATCTTTTCTTCAGCTTAGTCATGAAGCCTTGGTTTAGTGTCTCTGTGTTCAAATAAAATTTAGCTCTTATTTATTTATGACACTTATAGTGGGGTTTCCTCCTTTTCTTCTTCTTCCTCCTATTCCTCCTGCTCTTTTTTGTCACAGACATCTCCCATTTGTATGTTTCCTCCTACTGTTTCCAGAAGATTCAAAATTTTGTGTATTTATTTATTGGTTAGATTTCCTATACACCCATCCATAAAAATACTTTGGAATAATCATCCTTTTTTAAATGAATTTTTAATTTTTTAAATTTCTTTTCAGTGTACCAGAATTCATTGTTTAGGTACCACACCCAGTGCTTCATGCAATATGTGCCTTCCATAATACCCATCTCCAGGCTCATCCAACCTCCCACCCCCGTCCCTTCAAAACCCTCAGATTGTTTTTCAGAGTTCACCATCCCTTTTTTTGACAGCCATTTACCCAGAGTCTTCTCAGAGATCTTGTGATTTGAAAATTAGATAGTTGGTATCTGTACTCTCCAATATGGTAGCTACTAGCCACACTGAGCTATTGAGCACTTGAAACATGGATAATGCTTCATGTGAAATGATGAGTTTAGATATATTGGGTTATTTAAAATTAGTTTTACTTATCTTTTTCCTTTTTAATGTGGCTACCAAAACATTCAAATTATATATATATATATAATTTGAATGTTTTATATATATATATAATTTATATATATATATAATTTAAATGTCTCTCTTTCTCTCTCTCTCTCTCTGTATATATATATATATATATATATATAGAGTATCAACCATATATATATATGGTTGATACTATACTTCTTTTGGAAAGTACAGACCAGTTACTTTTGCATAACAACACAAAAGAATCCTAAAATAATAGAGGGCAAGGCGTCGTGAACACTGCAGTGAGAACTCATGACAGTTCTATTTCTTATTAGTTTGGTGATCTTTGTCATGCTACTTATCTAATCTCAGATTTAGTTCCTTCCTTTGTAAAATGAGGGTAATTATAATTCTTATTTTTTTAACAGTTGTTGTAAGGATGAAGTGAGATGATGGTAAACATAGTTTGGCATGGAATCTAGCACAAGGGAAGCACTCATTCAGTAAAAAAATTACTACACAAGCTACTAAGTGCTGAGAAAAAATCTTCCTTTTAAGAAGATTTAAACCAACTGGTTTCAAGAAAACAATAGAAATTCATCAACATCTCTATTCTCTCCAGACTTGGCTCTACCATGAGGCCTTTATCACCAAGTATTGATTTCAGATTTCATATTGAAGGCGTTGTCCTTTGAAAGATTTTCTTTACATGCTTTTTAAACAACAAATACAAATTATAACATTGAGTTTGTGGTTAGCCAGTCCTTATCTGACTTGGACACTGACTTGAATATTACAAGTTCCTTCTGAAAGTACAAATATAGTACACTCATAACATTTTTAGAAAATAAGCACCAAATATTCAGTAGCTCTGTGTGACTGTGCATACGTGTTACATAGTGAATAAACACAAAATACCAAAGGGTACTCATCAGTGTTTTGCAGAACGGGCTTTTTTTTTTTTTTTTTTTTAAGTTTTTATTTTATTTTATTTATTTGACAGAGAGAGACACAGCAAGAGAGGGAACACAAGCTGGGATAGTGTTAGAGGGAGAAGCAGCCTTCCTATTGATCAGGGATCCTGATGTAGGGCTCAATCCCAGGACCCTGGGATCATGACCTAAGCCAAAGGGAGATGCTTAATGACTGAGCCACCTAGGTGCCCCCAGTATGGGCTTTGCTAGGAGTTCAGTTATCTTTTCAGTTTCAAGGATTTTGTTTTGTTTTGTTTTGTTTGGATTTTAAAATATCCAGGATATCCTTCTCCTTGCTTCCCACCCAACCACACAATTTCTTCTGATTATATTTTAGATGATATGTGCTCTTGAAGTAAGAAGCCGGGAAAGGGTACCAGAAATTGTCCATTTTTAAAGTAAGAATTTAATGGGTTAACCTGCTTTACAGTTACATTCGATTTTTTAGGTGCAAGCCAGTGGTTGTCTTAAAATAACATGATTGGTAAGCATTGGTAAGCATATTTATTGTACACCATAAATAATTTAGCACTCACATACATACATAGGCACATTTAACATGAACTGGCATATTTATCTAAAGCTAAATTTATATATCTACTTCCTTGGCTGGAATCTTTCTTATCTTTCTTCATCATTGGAAGTGATCTCATCTAAAGAGGCTTAGAACAACACTGTATGCTACATCACGTCTTCCCAACTGGGTATTTTGCAGCCAGTATATTCATTTTCACTGTCATTTTGGTAGGCAGAAAGATGCCTCTAAAATCATTCTAAATGTAGCTGGACAGTCAACACAGGCAGATATTTGTAAATGGCCTTTTGGCGGATTGGTGTAACATATTGAGACCTCATTAGCATGTCATCACTACATGTTGTGCTGTGGTGTCTGCTGTTTTCCAAATGAACCAGGAATATCGAAACTTCAAATTTAATTCCCTTCCAACAACATTATTGCCTAAGAGCATTTATCATAGTTTTGACAGTTACTATAACCAACAGGGAACTGTCTGAGGCTTTTTGGAATTACCACATCAGCAAACTTCTCAAGCCCTGGAATGGAATTAAGAGAACTTACCATTTCCCAGGGCACTTGGGTGCAGAATATTTTGCAGGAGAAGAGTGAAATATGAAGAGGCAAAGCCTTGACATTTGAAAAGCAGGCAGTTTCATTTTGTTAAGATGACATTAGTCCATTGCTCTCTCCAGTTGCTGTTTCTCTGTAGTGCTGAAAATGTCAGGGGCCAAGGAGTTGGCTCACTCCATGAGGGGGAAGAAAGTGGGGGCTGGTGTGGCATCAGCAGCAAGAGTGGTAGCAGCCACATAATTGTTGCCATTTCCTGGTGATGTTTTCAAATGTCGATCTTCTTAGCTGCCATCCAGTACAAGAGTGTGCCCTCCAAAGTGGACTATCAAACAAACATACAGTCTCCAACTTCCAAGGTGAGAAAAAGGTATCTTAAAAGTGAAAGGATATAATCTAGTCATGGGGCAGATGTGGTCGTGAAGACTGGTCAGCTGGCTCAAAAGAGCCAAATGACAGAAGTCGGGCCTTCAGGCGAGAGGTATGTACTAGAACCTGGTTGAGTCTGGTGAATAGCAGGCTGATACTGAGCTCCAGGAGATGGAACAGAGCCACCATGGAAGGCACCATGCAGACTTATTGCCAAGTCAATGAGTCTGCCAGGTGTGACCTGGGCCTCTTGCCTGCCAGGGTCATGCTATTCTGAAAAGCACAGAAATCTGAAAGGACAAATAGTGAGCCTGGTTGAGGTCGAAGAGGTGGCTGCCTGTGTTCTCCTCAAGGATTTTGATGGATTCCTTTCTCACATTGAGGTATTTCACCCATTTGGAGTCTATTTTTGTGTGTGGTGTAAGGAAATGGTCCAATTTCATTTTTCTGCATGTGGCTGTCCAATTTTCCCAACACCATTTATTGAAGAGGCTGTCTTTTTTCCATTGGACATTCTTTCCTGCTTTGTCAAAGATTAGTTGACCATAGAGTTGAGGGTCTATTTGTGGGCTTTCTATTCTGTTCCATTGATCTAAGTGTCAGTTTTTGTGCCAGTACCATACTGTCTTGATGATGACAGCTTTGTAATAGAGCTTGAAGTCCGGAATTGTGATGCCACCAACGTTGGCTTTCTTTTTCAATATCCCTTTGGCTATTCGAGGCCTTTTCTGGTTCCATATAAATTTTATAATTATTTGTTCCATTTCTTTGAAAAAGATGGATGGTACTTTGATAGGAATTGCATTAAATGTGTAGATTGCTTTAGGTAGCATAGACATTTTCACAATATTTATTCTTCCAATCCATGAGCATGGAACATTTTTCCATTTCTTTGTGTCTTCCTCAATTTCTTTCATGAGTACTTTATAGTTTTCTGAGTATAGATTCTGTGCCTCTTTGGTTAGGTTTATTCCTAGGTATCTTATGGTTTGGGGTGCAATTGTAAATGGGATTGACTCCTTAATTTCTCTTTCTTCTGTCTTGTTGTTGCTGTAGAGAAATGCAACTGATTTCTGTGCATTGATTTTATATCCTGATACTTTACTGAATTCCTGTACAAGTTCTAGCAGTTTTGGAATGGAGTCTTTTGGGTTTTCCACATATAGTATCATATCATCTGCAAAGAGTGATAATTTGACTTCTTCTTTGCCGATTTGGATGCCTTTAATTTCCTTTTGTTGTCTGATTGCTGAGGCTAGGACCTCTAGTACTATGTTGAATAGCAGTAGTGATAAATGGACATCCCTGCCGTGTTCCTGACCTTAGCGGAAAAGCTTTCAGTTTTTCTCCATTGAGAATGATATTTGCGGTGGGTTTTTCATAGATGGCTCTGATGATATTGAGGTATGTGCCCTCTATCCCTACACTTTGAAGAGTTTTGATCAGGAAGGGATGCTGTACTTTGTCAAATGCTTTTTCAGCATCTATTGAGAGTATCATATGGTTCTTGTTCTTTCTTTTATTGATGTGTTGTATCACATTGACTGATTTGCGGATGTTGAACCAACCTTGCAGCCCTGGAATAAATCCCACTTGGTCGTGGTGAATAATCTTTTTAATGTACTGTTGAATACTATTGGCTAGTATTTTGTTGAGTATTTTCGCATCTGTGTTCATCAAGGATATTGGTCTATAGCTCTCTTTTTTGATGGGATCTTTGTCTGGTTTGGGGATCAAGGTGATGCTGGCCTCATAAAATGAGTTTGGAAGTTTTCCTTCCATTGCTATTTTTTGGAACAGTTTCAGGAGAATAGGAATTAGTTCTTCTTTAAATGTTTGGTAGAATTCCCCCAGGAAGCCGTCTGGCCCTGGGCTTTTGTTTGTTTGGAGATTTTTAATGACTGTTTCAATCTCCTTACTGGTTATGGGTCTGTTCAGGCTTTCTACTTCTTCCTGGTTCAGTTGTGGTAGTTTATATATTTCTAGGAATGCATCCATTTCTTCCAGATTGTCAAATTTGTTGGCATAGAGTTGCTCATAGTATGTTCTTATAATTGTTTGTATTTCTTTGGTGTTAGTTGTGATCTCTCCTCTTTCATTCATGATTTTATTTATTTGGGTCCTTTCTCTTTTCTTTTTGATAAGTCTGGCCAGGGGTTTATCAATTTTATCAATTCTTTCAAAGAACCAGCTCCTAGTTTCATTGATTTGTTCTATTGTCTTTTTGGTTTCTATTTCATTGATTTCTGCTCTGGTCTTTATGATTTCTCTTCTCCTGCTGGGCTTAGGGTTTCTTTCTTGTTCTTTCTCCAGCTCCTTTAGGTGTAGGGTTAGGTTGTGTACCTGAGACCTTTCTTGTTTCTTGAGGAAAGGCTTGTACTGCTATATATTTTCCTCTCAGGACTGCCTTTGTTGTGTCCCACAGATTTTGAACCATTGTATTTTCATTATCATTTGTTTCCATGATTTTTTTCAATTTTTCTTTAATTTCCCGGTTGACCCATTCATTCTTTAGAAGGATGCTGTTTAGTCTCCATGTATTTGGGTTCTTTCCAAACTTCCTCTTGTGGTTGAGTTCTAGCTTCAGAGCATTGTGGTCTGAAAATATGCAGGGAATGATCCCAATCTTTTGATACCGGTTGAGTCCTGATTTAGGACCGAGGATGTGATCTATTCTGGAGAATGTTCCATGTGCATTAGAGAAGAACATGTATTCTGTTGCTTTGGGATGAAATGTTCTGAATATATCTGTGATGTCCATCTGGTCCAGTGTGTCGTTTAAGGCCTTTATTTCCTTGCTGATCTTTTGCTTGGATGATCTGTCCATTTCAGTGAGGGGAGTGTTAAAGTCCCCTACTATTATTGTATTATTGTTGATGTGTTTCTTTGATTTTGTTATTAATTGGCTTATATAGTTGGCTGCTCCCACGTTGGGGGCATAGATATTTAAAATTGTTAGATCTTCTTGTTGGACAGACCCTTTGAGTATGATATAGTGTCCTTCCTCATCTCTTATTATAGTCTTTGGCTTAAAATCTAATTGATCTGATATAAGGTCTATCTTCCTGTCGCTTTGGATTCACTTCTCCGCCGGTCTTACCTTTCAGAAAGTGGTTGTTTTTCTGTTTCCAGAATTGCTGTTCTTCTTCTCTTCTATCTGCCAATGGATTTGCAGGTGTTTGCAATCTTTAGATAAGCTATCTAGCTGATCTCCTGCTAGGTGATGTAGTCTCAGCCTGCTACTTCTCCACCATCTTGACTCCTCCCCCTTTTTGCTTTTTGATACATTTTTTGGATCACCAACCTAGTTGATCTGATTGAACTCTGCATATGGCCAGTTACCTCTCCTTGGAATTGACACCCTAGATTCTAGCCTCAGTTGGGCTGTTGCAATCCAGAGCATACTCATCCTTCCTTTCTCCACAGGACCTGGGTCTGGGATGGGCCATCTTGCCTGTACACAGCATCACCATCCATTATGCTCTCTTGGCATGCCCTGACCCACTGGTGCTCCTCATCAAAGTTGGGTTAACCTAGTTTATTTCTCTTGCTGATCTTCTTATTCTCACTAACTTAATGTAGGTCTGCAGAGGAAGATTCTGAAAACAAAATATTTGTGAGGAATTATCAAGAAAAACAAATGGGAGATGAAATTAGTGGGAAGTAGTAGAGGAAGAGGAGGAAGCCAAAAAGGGTGAGCCACCAAGCCAATCACCACTGTGGACAACTGCACCTGGATTTTACTAAGGAAATCTGGGAGACAGTATAAAACATGCACTGCAGAGTTATCCCACTCAAAGGACCTGGGATATTTGTTCAGCAGCCACTCTCTAACATCAAGAGCTCTTCCCAAGGGTGACAATTCTTGAGGTTTTCTTGTTAGCTTCACATGTAGGTCAAAGGAGCTCTGGTGGATAGTATAAATCTTCAAGCAAAGAGTTGCAGATGCTGAGAATTGGAATTTGGTTTACTGCATGGATCATGGTGAGCTAAGGGGAAAGGTGGACATCTGCCAGTCCCCAACCATGGATCATACCCACCATCTTTCTCTCTCCCTCATAATGTATCTCATCTCATATTCTAGCCATGAAAGTCTCTATTTAAAGCTCTGATTTAGATTTGAATTCCAATTATGCACTTAGACTACTCAAGTTCAAAGTGAACAATAACATTCATTTGACCCTCATATGTATTTTGAATCCATAATACTCCTGATCCTGTACTAAGTGTTGAGGAGTCCAAGATGAATGCATCATGGTTCCTACCTACAAGAAGTAAATTTTTCAGAGCTTCCACTTCCACCTGCCTGAAGAAACCTACTTTATACATAGTGTCCTCATTTCTCTAAGATACTCAGGTTCACTACTCTGTCTTCAATATGTACTTGCTGAATCCATCATTCTCAGGTCTTTTCTATTTTCATCAATCATTTTTTTAATGTTTCTAGCTTTTGTTTATTCCATTCCATTTTAACTGCCATAATCCACCAGATTGTCTCAGTGTAAACTTATTTCTTTTATAGCCTCATTTACAGTCTTACCTCTTCATCTTCTAAAACCCTCTATGTAAATAAAATTTACCTCCTACACCACTGTGATGTGATGGATCTTTCTAAAATATGTCTGAACTGCCTTCCTGTTCCTTGCTTGTTCATGAAGATTCAAGACCTTCCCCAATTCTTCATGACTTTACCTTCTCTTATACTGTTACACAAATCTTCTGAAAAAGACAGATTAATCTACTCATTGTCACCCAATAAAACATGTACATTCAGTCTCTCTACTCACCACTAATCCCATTTTCCCATCTGATCTACTTTCTCCTGTACCAGATCCTACTTAGATGTTAAGGTGGAGCTCAGTTCCCATCTTCTCTTGAAACTTCTGACTAGCCCCATCCATGCTGAACCTTCTTAACACAATCTGTTATTACATCTACTAATTATTTGATGTTTTATCATTGTCTGGAGTATGTGACATTACTTATATATAATTTATTATATCTGTTTTAGAAATTGCAATAGCTATTGTTAAATACTTAAGTGTCAAGTCTCTTGAAAACTTTAATACTTTTAATTTTATAACAACACTGTGACATAGCTATTATTTTTTCTGTTTTAAGATGAAGAAATTGAGCATCAAATAGGATAAGGAACTTGTCCAAGGACAAAAGAATAGGCAAAACTTTTCAAAATTAGAATTTGAAACCATATCTATTTGACTTTCTATCTTCCCAATGAAATTCATTAATTCATTCATATAAATTCATTAATAATAAGGACCAATCTGAATCTTTCTCTATAGACAATTTGTGACATGTAATGGGAGTTCAATATAATTATTCATTTAAATTTGGGGAAATTTCCTTATTGTGAGGAGACTTAACTGCATTTTGCTTTATTTTTGTCCACTTAGTTCAAAAATAGTTAATGGCTCTAAAAAATTGGATTTATTCATGTTTGGAGAGTCCACTAGTCTGCAAACTCCATAAAATCATGAACAATGTGTGTTTGTTCATCACTATATTTCTGTGCCTACTGAAAAAATTACTTATTGAGTGAGTATTTTATGAACAGTAAAACCATAGGGTAGGCTTATGTTAAATCAAAAATTTGAGAACAACAAGCCATGACATGGACAATGGACAGCATATGGAGGGGTCATGTCTTTTTACCCAATCTGAAACCTTGTACTGTTTCATGGGAGCATTTAGGCCATTCACATTGAGAGTGATTATTGAAAGATATGATTTTATTGTCATGATGCTGCCTGTGAAGTCCTTGTTTCTATATATTGTCTCTAAATTTCTGTTCTATATCACTCTTGGGGTCTTTCTCCTTTCATAGAACTCTCTTAATATTTCTTGCAGGGCTGGCTTAGTGGTCATATATTCATTCATTCTTTCAGTTTCTGCAAGTCTTAGAAGCTCCTTGTCTCACCATCCATTCTGAGTGATAGCCTTGCCAAATAAAGTATTCTTGGCTGCACGTTCTTCTCATTTACTACCCTGAATATGTCTTGACAGCCCTTTCCAGCTTGCCAGGTCTCTGTGGACAGGTCTGACATTATCCTGATAGTCCTCCCTCTACACATAAAAAATCTCTCTCCCCTCACCATTTTCAAGATGTTTCCTTGGATCCAAGATTTGTAATTTGTACTATTATAAGTCATGGCATTGGTCTTCTCTCAATAATCTTGGGAGCAGTCCCCTCTGCCTCTTGGACATAAATTCTTGTTTCCTTCCACAGATTAGGGAAGTTCTCAGTATGATCTGCTCAAATGTATCTTCTAGACCTCTCTCTTTCTCTCCACCCCCTCAGGAATCCCAGTAATTCTGAGACTGAAACATTTCATTGAGTCCCTAATCTCTCTTGGTTTGATTCATTGGGTTTAATTTGTTTTTCCCATGCTCCTTAAATTTTCTTTTTTTTATCATCTTTCCCTATATCTCACTAATTCATTTTCCTGCCTCGTTTACCCTGGCAGTCAAAGTATCCAGTGTAGACTTCATTTCATTCATAGCATTTCTAAGTTCAGCCTGATTAGATCTCATTTCTGCTCTTAGAGATTCTATATTGTTTTTAATATTTTTCTCAAGCCTAGATATCACCTTGATAATTGTCACTCTGAAGTTATTTTCTGACATCTTGGCTATATCCATACCCATTAGTTCCATGGCAGAGGCCACAGTCTCTGAATCTTTCCTTTGTTGAGGGTTCCTCCTCTTAGTCTCTCTTTTGAGGGGTGGTTGAGGGAATGTACAGAGTCCAAATTATTGACCATAACCCAAACAAAATGCACCTGTCTTATGGGGATAAAGAAGATGTGGTCCATATGTACAATGGAATATTACTCAGCCATCAGAAAGTTTGAACACCCAACAATTGCATCAACATGGTTGGAACTGGAGGAGATTATGCTGATTGAAATAAGTCAAACAAAGAAAGACAATTATCATATGGTTTCACTTAATTGTTGAACATAAGGAATAGCATGGAGGACATTAGGAGATGGAAGGGAAAAAGGAAGGTGGGGGGAATTGGAAGTGGAGATGAACCATGAGAGACTATGGATTCTGGGAATCAAACTGAGGGTTTTGAGGGGGGTGGGGGATTGAGTTAGGCCAGTGATGGGTATCAAAGAGGGCACATATTGCATGGAGCACTGGTGTTATATGGAAACAATGAATCATGGAACACTACATAAAAAAATCAATAAGGTACTGTATGGTGATTAACATAACGTAATAAAAAATTATTAGAAAGAAGAAAAAATACCCTAAAATTAAAAAAAACCATGACATAAAGGTATGATATGGTCTTAAAGGAGATTATATTCTAAATACCCAGGGCTGGACCACTGCGAACAGAGAAAACAGAATGTCCTCTTTGCCATAGGCATTTAACTTCAGACTTGGCACCTGCTACTAATGCCTTAGAAACAGGGCATTCAAGATTACTTACTCCCAACATACAACCTTTTTCAGTGAGCAAAAAAACTGATTCTGCCTTACTTTAGGTGACAGAACTTAACATTCAGATTTCAGTTCTCCGGAAATAGCCACATCAACCAACTTTCTCCCTGTTTATTTTCCCTGAAGTATCAATACCTAAACAAAACCCTGATCACTGGAAATTCCATCAGAACTTCTTAAACTGAAGACAGTTTAAACTAGAGACATCCATGGATGGTCTCTAAAGGTCCTCTGAACACTTTAGTATTGTCTACAAAATATTGGATGTATGTGTATTATGTTTTCTGGAGAGAATGCTTTACAGAATCAAAAGATTCTTTGTTTTTAGGAGTCTATTTCTGTTTTTGTTTGTTTGTTTCGTGTTTTAGTTTCCACACAAGAGTAAAATTTTATGGTGGTTGCCAAAGGTGGGAGGTGAAAGAATGGGCAAAGTGGATGAAGGGGAGAGGGAGGCATAGGCTTAATGTTAGGAAATGAATGAGTCACAGGGATGAAAGGCATAGCCCAGGAAATACAATCAGTGGTTTTGTAATAGCCTTGTATGGTGACAGATGAGAGCTACACCCATGGTGTCCATAGCAGACTGTACAGAGCTGTTAAATCACGATGTTATACATCTGAAGCTAATGCAACATCATGTCAACTATACTTCCATTAAAAAAAAAAAGATTCTCAAAGGAATTCATGACCCCCAAACAGGTTAAGCATTATTGCTTAATGTAAATGAGTAAATTGTAGTCTCGGTTATTAACTATTTATTAGATGGAGGCTGTGCTTTGTACACACGCTTTTAGTACGTCTCACATCTCCAGCACAGTGCAAGGTAGAATGAAAAGGTGTCAAGACTTGCATTCAGCTTGTTATCTGGCAATTAACTTTCAGGTCTATAAGACAGAAACTTAGTTTTCTTGTCTAAAAACAACTAATCCCAAATCCTCCCCACCACCTTCTAGAGGTGTGGGAACATTGCTTGCTATGCCACAGTCCTGAATTCCTGCATATGAGTTGTTCTTACATGTTCTGATGCTGGTAATGATTGTTTAACTATTTTGTTATTTCTTTGAATTAAACTAGACTTACCATTAACTAGCCGCTATTTCATCCAGTCATCTGTGTATCATGAATATCTAAGAGCAAGTTGCCTTATTTTGTTTATAAGTAAAGTCAGTGGCAGTGACCTAGATGGAGCCCAACTAACCCACATAAAATAGAATCTCTAGGTTTAGTCCTCTTCAGGCATTAAGATAACTGTGGGGCTGCTTGACCTCTGTGGGGGATTTTATCGAGTTATACATTTGACCTTTGGTAAAAATACTAATTTTTAAACGATCAGACCCGAGGAGCCCAATTCCTTTCTTTTCCTCGACTGCTGAATTATATTTTCATCATCACTCAGTAGCAGTGCCTTTATTCCAGTGCAATAACTACACCACGAGGAAGAAACATTTGCAAGGTTTACCACCTATAGGAGGGAAACACATTTATTTTTTCATGCTAAGGATACGACTGCAAAAAAAGACTTATGTCAGAATTTTAGCAACTTCCCATCTTCAAGTTTACCACAGTAAGGTTTGAACCTTAATTTTTCATTTTTTTCTCCTTCATCACTTTCTTCTGCTTTCTTCAGAAGCCTGAATTGTAAGCTAATATAAAAGAATTTTACTGTCCTGTTACCTTCTTCAGGAATGTCATCATCATTTTGTCACCTGAATAGAGTGATAGATTGTTTTATGTAAACTTTGTGTGCTGCAAAAAAATGAAAGAACAGACTTATCACAGACTATCTTTTACCATGAAATCACTGGTTTCAACATGTTGTGGCAAAAATTTGCGAAAAATAAATAACATGAATGCATACGGAAACATCTTGTTTACATTTCTAGTGACCTAAAGTGAGACTAGCAATGGAGTCTGGACTTTTTATGCCCAACCAGCTCCTTCCTTTGAAAAATATTTTCCAAATTGACAAAAATTTAAGGATTTTTATGGATTGTTCCTCTCATAAAATATTAGTTAAATTAATTAAGTTAGTTCACCTTGCACTCCCTGGTGGGTTACAGACTGGACAAACACATGTTAATTAAGGCTATTTTGTTGATTAAAAACATTTTCTATGGATATTTCTTAAAATATCACTGTGGCTGGTAATAAAACCAAAATTCCAAAACTTCCTTGTTACTGAAAAAAAGGTCAAATCCCCTTTAATGTTTACCAATGTACAGAATCTGACTATAATAGGAAAGTAGTCCATTTTTCTGTTTTTTGAACAGAAAATGTTCTTTAGGATAATTTTTGCTCACATATCACTGAAGTCTGTTTCCCATGGAGTAAAAAATTCCAGGAAGAATAATCATTGTGTGTTGGAGCACATTGTCTGGCTATAACTTTTAGCTGGAGGCAGAGTGATTTGGCAAAAAAGTATAGGCTTTGGGACTATAAGACTCAATTCAATTTCTAATTTTACTTCCTAGTAGCTACATGACCTTGGATAAGTTACTTATCCCTCTAGACCCTCAACTTTTCAGCAGAAAAAAAATTTCAACAATAAAATGTACCCTCTCTAGATCTTGTTTAATGGTGAAAAATAACACGAGTAAATTGTTTACTATAACGTGAAACTGTTATGTGCAGGATTGTATCTTTCCCAAATTCAACTGTTTGAAGCCTAACACCCACTGACTCAGAATATGACTGTATTGGAAACAGGCCTCTAAGAGGTAACTAAGGTAAAACAAAGGCACATGGGTGGGCTCAAATCAGCATGATTGGTGCCCATCTAAGAACAAAAGCTTGGGACACAAACATGGGTGTGCACAGAGAAAAAACCATGAGAGGGCACAGCAAAAAGGGGGCCATGTATAAGATAAAGAGAAAGGCCTCAGAAGAAACCAACGCTGCAGGCACCCTGATCTTGGGACTTCTAGTTTCCAGGACTGTGAGAAAATAAATTTCTGTTGTATAAGCCACCCAGTGCGTGATATTTTCTATAGCAGTCCTAGCACACTAATTCAGGGTCATCACAGACCCTCGATGGATGTGAGTTTTTATTGTTTAGTTTTTCCTTCGAGGTACCAGATATAAACATTGAGGCTGGATAAACAGGGTTGGCTCACAGTTAGTACTGAGCAACTTTTCACTAAATGAATTTAAAGGGCATGTGTAGCAAAGTATGAATGCTGCAAATATTCCCAGGCAGCATACTGCAATGCTAGAAATTCCTGGCTCATTTAAGTTAGAGTACTGAAGAGTCCTTTTAAGATACACATTAAGCCATTATCATCCATTAACATCTTCAGACAAATAATTTAGAAGATTTTTCTCTAGTCTGCAAGACAAGGATCATGAGAGCATAATAACCAGAGGAAGTAAGTTTTCAAAGGGGAGAGGGAAAAGAAAAGCTTGAGGACACAGGTTACTGAGGGTGAGGACACTTCTCCACAGACTTGCCAAAGGAATAACAAAGAGACATATCCTTGTGGTCACCAAGTTCAGGAGATGATCTCAAACCTCAAACCGAATTAAAGTGCTGACAAATGGACTTGGGGAACACTTATTTTCAAACCATAGTTTGCCTATGGAGCAGATTTGTTTATCCCTAGGAAAGAACATCGTTGTGTTTGTGTTTGTGTATGTGTGTGTGTTTTCTCACCCACATTTCCACTACAGAATCAGAACAGTCACAAGGGACCATGAGTTTATATTTACATTCAGACGTCAAAGGTTAAATGACATCTCAGCCTGGCTACCATTAAGACACGCATAGCAAGAAGAAAGATGCGTTTGAAGAAGTTTAAGAAGAAAACTGAAGAAGGGAGTGAGGAAATAAAATGAAAATATGAAGGCAAGTGGAGACTAGCCACAAGATAATGGAGACAAAGAAAATCCTAAATACAGAAGAGATCATAGACTCAAAAACCTCAAACTATTTCTTCAAAAGCCTGTTATCACTGTTACTCATTTCTTTAGCGTGTTTAACATGAATCTCAGTCAGTGCAATTTAAGATGATCTCCCCCTGGAGCATACTGGTTAATTGCTTTTTCTTAAGAATTCTCTTGAACTTCAACCATCTTTTGACTTGGAGGAAGGTACACTGAAATGAACTGAAGAAGAATAGAGAGAAATGAAAGACATGAATCAAATGATCTCCTTAAGGCAAATGACTTTTATTTGACTGTAAATCAACACTGATACCACCTAGTTACTTTGGTTGGGTTGTCAAGAAATAGGTAAATACAAAATTTTAAACTGGAAGGGAACTTAGGGAGACATCAGTATCCTCATTTACAAAATGATGAGTTTGGACTACATGAATCTAATGTCCAATCCAGCCATATTATTCCTGTGGTTTAATGACACAGTAACTTTCTTTAAATTTTTCTGCTTATCCAGTATTACCAAAGATTGCAATGGCCAAGTGAGGATAAAATTAAATGACATGAAATTTATGGTTATAAACTGTCAAAAGAACATGGTGCTAAATCAGACCATTTTCCAGTAAGTTCAGTGTTGTCCATTTGGCTTTTACTTTTCATATGAGCTGCCCAAAGTTTAGGTGTGACGTCATTTCTTGGACAAGGACTCTTTTTAAGCCTAGTTCACCAAATGTTACTTTCATCTAAAATTTCTCTATTTGTTCCCCATTTTTTGACATTTCAAGATATTCACCAGCAACACCTTGTTATCTCGTAAGGACTACAGCAACCAAAGATGTGAAGTAAATAACTATGATTCTCCTGACAGAAAAAACTTTCCATTCAGGTCAAGTATCTAAGATGCCATTTTTTAAACTGGTGATAAAAATAAGTTCTCAGCAATAACACATACATGACTGCAAAATGATTGGAACAAAATATATCTCAAACACAATAGCTTGCTTAAATTTTTTTTTTTAAAGATTTAATTTATTTATTTGACAGAGAGAGAGCGCGTGTGCGCATGAGCAGGGGGAGTGGCTGGCAGAAGGAGAGGGAGAAGTAGGCTCTCCGTGGAGCCGAGGAACCCTGGGATCATGACCTAAGCCAAAGGCCGACACTCAACAACTGACCCACCCAGCTGCCCCTAAAACAACTTATTTTAAAAACATCCTTCAGATCATAGAGTTATCAAAATAAAAACAATAGAACAGGGGCACCTGGGTGGCTCAGTGGGTTAAAAGCCTCTGCCTTCGGCTCAGGTCATGATCCCAGGATCCTGGGATCAAGTCCCGCATCAGGCTCTCTGCTTAGCAGGGAGCCTGCTTCCTCCTCTCTCTCTGCCTCTCTGCCTACTTGTGATCTCTGTCCATCAAATAAATAAATAAAATCTTTAAAAAAATACTTTAAACAAACAAACAAACAAAAAAACCAATAGAGCAAATGCATGAACCCATGAAGTCAATGAGGTGTAAAGTTCCAGTTCTCCTTGAGTTTTGTTAGAAGTGAAGATAGTAGGGTTGATGGCTTTAAATGATTACATTGGATGATAGCACCGAAAATGAAGAATGACCTCTACCAAGCTTAGTTTCCAAGCTTCTTAGGACCAAAGAACCATTTTAGGTTCACTTTTTTAACTTTGGTGGCATTTCATGTAATACATTAACAGGCATTTTAAATACGTATGTTGTATACATGAAATAAAGTGTGAGTTTTGTGAATTCAGACAGATTAGAAAATTCAAAATCTATCTAACTAAATCAGATTTATGAAGCATGGTTTTCCTTGGGGAGTTCTCATCTTCTACTGGCCTGGAACAGAAACAGCGGTAGAAGATGATGAATGAAAAATGGACTTGAAAAAAGGATAAATGTAATTCAAATAGCATTAAAAGTTTAATATTCTGAGCTATCTTTTTTTTTTTTTTTTTTTTTTTAATAGGAGCTATGCTATGAAGTGTAAAATAGTTCAGGTAAACAACTAGAATTACATAAATGCAGTTGGGAAACTCATTTGATTTATTACACATATTTGCATGTGAGGTTATGTTATCATAGGCGATACATACATAAATAATTAGCAAAGCTTAACTGAAAGGGGAATTATGTCTTTTTTATGAATCGATTGCCTAGCCAGGACTTGTTAGCTTGAGAAAGTTGAACATACAGCTTTGAGGACTGCGGTTTACCAGAGGGCTTTAGGGAGGAAGTATTTGGGGGAAGTCATGAGCCTTTCAAAAACATTGCAGGCCAGATATAGATTGGATTATGACTGGTTTCTTGTTATTGCAACCTTAGCGTGACATATTAATTTGAAAGATGGTATTGTTCCTTACTACCATCCTCCCTGAGAAGAAAACATTCAAGAGAACAGATGCAAATTATTTTCCAGGTCTCCCAGGGTTTCCAATCTGTGTCACTGAAGGGAAATCTACATACTTTACTCCCCTGAAATATTTAGTAACAACAACATTCCCAACATGCATGTTGTATGGTCTACTTTTGTAACAATGCTCCTGGGTAACTGAAATCAGCAATCAATTAAACAATAACAACAACAAACACTGCCACTTGATTGATCAAACTAGAAGAAGGATTCACTTGCTTAAATAACCCAAACATGACATTTAAATCAGGTACGTTATGCACAATCTTCCCTCCCTGCTGAGGGGCACGTGCACTTGGAGGAACAGAAGGATCTTGTTGCTGTCTGATAAGGTCAGAGAAGCTCAGCTAGAATGGAGGGATGCTTAAAGCTCATTGGTTTTGGCTCTGGAGCACAAGGCTGTTACTATGACTACAAAGCTGCAGTTGCTACGGCATCCACAGGCTCTTCCGATGTCAAGGCTCCGGGTGGCCCAGCACAAAAGGTATTACTTTATGTTGTTTTCAAGAAGTCTTTGAATAGTAGTACAGAGTCAAAATAATTCCAGGTAAACAAGGTTTCTTATACTTTTCCATGTAGATGGAAGCCTGTTCTTCCAAGTGGGTGTAAATGATCAGAAAAATCCATTTCTCCCAATGAGTGCATCAGAGAAATTGATTAGAATTGAAGGGAGACAAAATGTGCACAACTGGTATTAAAATACTGCTTTATTTGCATTGTCTAAATGTAGATTTTAAAGCATATGGAGAATTTTAAGATAATCTCACAAGACTGGCAAGTCATGTTAACCTATGCAGTGTTTGGTAGGAAAGGTCAGCAGTGTTACAAAGCAGGAATACAGAGGGTCACACAATGCACCAGAATGGGAAACTCATTCACAATCTTGATTCTAGAAGAGCTAGTGTCAGTTCTTTTTTATTTATTTGCTTATTTCAGTTTTATTGAAGTATGAATGATAAGTAATCATTGTCAAATGTTAATTGACAATTATATAAACCATATGTATAAAAGGTATGCAGTGTGATGTTTTTGATATATGCATACATTGTGAAATGATGCCTCTAAGCTAGCTAGTTAACCCATGCATCAGCTTATATATTTACTTTTGTGCATATGTGTATGTGATAAGAACATTTACAATTTACCCTCTTAGCAAAAGTTAAGTATACAATACATTATTATTAATTATAGTCATTACCCTATACACTAGATCTCCAGAATTTATTCACATTCCCACTAAAAGATATTTTCTCATGGACACTTTTTCCTGACACCCATAGAAGATTGCTTCCCTGTAAAGTACTCCTAGAGTGTTCTGTCCTTTTTCATAGAACTCAACACTCTTGTAATAAATGTCCCTCTTTCTTTCTAGACCTTACAGGCACCATCACCCAACACAATGCCCATAACAGAGTTCAATAAATATGGGCTAACTGGGTTAAAAGAAATGTAAAGCTTGTTTAGAAAGGCATAAATTGTCCAGCTTGCTTCAAATATGAAAGAGTTCATGAGATGAAATAGTGGGACATAAGTCTGAGGCTATAGTTTCTAGAATCTTCCAAGTTAAATGGAGACATTTATATATGATTCAGTAGACAAGGGAAGGCAGTGTAAGATTCTGAGCTACGGTTCACAAGGTCAGCGCAGAGTATATTTATAATGCTTCCTGCTTGGAACTGAGGGCAGTCCAGCCAAGGCACACCATGTTTCTTTATCTTGCCTCTGTTATGGTGTCAGCTTCCCAGAGTCACAGCTATTGTTGCTTATAAACACAGACTTGGTCATAAGAACATTTGAAATCCAGCATTTCCCTATAATGTGATTTACAGATTCAGTTAATATTACCTGATAACACGGAGTTATGAAATTTTTACTTCTCTTGATGTTGCCAATGTCTTATTGCCAACTACCTCTGAACAAGAAAGGCCAACTTAAAAATAGCTCCAGGAAATGTGCTAAAAAATACACAGCCCTCTTTGGGCACAGCTTTGATTTCGTATGGGAAGGAAAAGCAGAGCTAAGCAACATTAGTGTCATTTCCCTATTTTTGACAAAGAGAAAAAATCAGCATTATTTTACAAATGTCGTTTGCTCTGAACATCAGAACCAGAGATGACATTGTAAATGAGGTGTGAAAGCAGATGGAGGAAGACTGTTTTTCTTAGTTTTGTAGCTTCTTTTCTTCCATTGGCAGTTGTTGGGTCCCTACACGTATCTTTCCTCATAAGATCTAGTCCCTTGTGGGAGTATGAGTCAATGATTGTCTGCTCCTGCCCCCGAAGCAGAGCTCCAAACACTTCTATTCTGGGCCCTGTCAGATCTTCATTGTGTATTAAGTATCTGGTTCTGTGCCATAAACACTCAATAAACAATGAGTAGTGAGAGCAATTAATACTGTTTTAGAGAGTTTTGTGAAACCCAATAAAATACTACTAATTGTTAGCTAAATGTATTAGAAAAACTACAATCTAATTTGTGGTAATTGCACTGGAACATTTTAGTTAAGATATGAGCTTTGGGAGTCTGGAAAAACATCCTGGCTCTGTCATTTACTAGTTGTGTGACTTCGAGCAAGTTATTATTGAATAATTTCCCCAATGTTATACACATATAAACACTTACTATATGCCAGCTACTTTACCCTGAAGTATCCTCATTATCATTTCTTCTTCTTCTTCTTCTTTTTTTTTTTTTTTTAAGATTTTATTTATTTGTTTGACAGAGAGAGACACAGCGAGAGAGGGAACACAAGCAGGGGGCAGTGGGAGATGAGAAGCAGGCTTCCCGCTTAGCAGGGAGCCCAATGAGAGCTCAGTCCCAGGACTCTGGGATCATGACCTGAGCCAAAGGCAGACACCCAATGACTGAGGCACCCAGGCACCTCTCCCTCTATTTTTGATATGGGAAACTGAAGCAAGGAAGTTAAGCAACTCGCCCAAGGTTACAGTGAATATATCTTATAACTAGGGTTCTAACTCCAGGAATCTGGTTTCTAGACTTTACTCTCACACCATACATAGTCTCTAAGCCTTCATTACTTCTGTAAAATAGTTACTATGATAACTACCTCTTGACATTATTGGGATTTAAGTGAGGAAATAAATGTAAAAAGCTTAGCATAGTCAGCCCAGAGTATATTCTCCTTAAATGTTAGTTATTATCATTAATGATTTGTGGAATTTATAATCTTAAAGAATATTAACTGTATATTCAATGATCAGTTATCTGTGTGAGTATTACCTTTTTTTTTTACTCCCCTTTATGGATTGTCCATGGCATAATTTCAGTCTTATACTGGATTTCCTCTTCTAGTGAACTCTGGGACACTGAGCCTTCCTTTAGTTGATGCATGCTTAAGAAATATTGGTATTAGTACAATATGGAGGTGTGATATTGGTACAATGTGGTGTAAGCTTAGGTACCAGAGCTCAACACTAATTATTTTCAATGTGGTTGACTTACATTTTAACTATATTTTGAAGGTCCTTAAAACATTGGTATATATCTGTGCTTGATAAGAGAGTAGCCATTAATGAGAAGGGGAGATTTTTTTAATCAAAAGCTTTGGAGTATTCTGAAATAAACAAAGTTAAGCATTTTTTTTTTCCCAATTAGACACTTTTCAGCTTCACACAAAAGCTTTGTTGGTGTATAATATATGAACTCTTTTAAGCTCCCAACTGGAACTTCCACCCCTTGTTGGTTATTTTTACTGTTAACTGACTAAAGATCACTGAAAAAGATAGAAATAAAATATATCAGGTTTTCTGTGGGCACCTGCCCCTCCTCTGCCCCATTCAGAATCTCTTAAGAACTACCAATATGGCCCAAGAAGTAATTATATTCTTTGTTTTCTTCCTTTGAAAAAAAGGCTAGTGTAGTTTGGATGATAGCCTGCCTATTTCTATTCTTACCCAGGGCTATGCTGCTATTGATACTCATTGATGGTTTTATAGCCTTCCATTTTTTTAAAAGGTAAATTATTTTCCCAGTCAATTTTATATATATAAATGCCCATAGGTGAAAGTTTTTATGCTAAGTACTAGAGATATAAATGCCAAACAGAGAGGAACATAAACTGAAGGAATAGTGGGGAAACAAGATTCAATTAGAAAAGCCAGAATAGCCAGAGAGCTGGGAGGAAAACCACATATCTATAGTATCATGAAAGTCAAAGGAAAAGGTGGTTATTGGATTTAGGAATACCATTCAATTTTGATCTGAGGATCAGCACAGTTTAATTTTATTAAAAATATCTGTTGTTTCTGAGCGTGGGGTAGAAAGTAGATATTGGGGCTTTGTCCAGGCAAAGGGTCATTGGTGAGAGTAAAAGAAACTAACAAAGCTCTTAGCAGTTGTATGGGATGGATGATACTGGAAAACTGAAATATCTCAAACATACAGCTCATTGCCTATACAGATATTTATTTAATTTTGAAGCTGCATGGGAGGCTAAGGTCCAAAGCTTCTGGAAAGCAGAATGAAACTCCTGTGCTCTCACAAAACAGTGACTGCTCTAAAAGGATATCTGAACTAAATCATTGGCAGAACATCAAGGCCAAAGAGTCAAAGACCACCAGACTGTCTATAGAAGTCCTAGAGACCCATATGCTAAGTGCAATGATGAACTAGAGCTGACCAGAATTATAACCCAGCACTACCCAGCTCAACCTTGATTGGATCCTGTTAATGTATGATCTACCTTTCTGTCTATCAGAGGAGAGACTGAACTCTGTCCAGGGAAGATAATATCATCTGGAAACACTATAGTTCTTTTGTACCCAATAAAATTAAGATACTTGGCATAGGATGAAGCAAGACCATTTGATTGGCTACCAATAGAGAAAAAAGTAGACAACTGAAGTATACATCAAAGTGACTCAGAATTTGAGATCAGCAGACATGAACTTCAAGATAACTATGATTATCATGTTAAAAAAATGATGGGGAAAATATATGAAAAGATAAAAATTTAGATTTTACAGAGGTAAAATCTGAAAAAGAAATGCACATTACAGAGCTAAAAATATAATTAAAAATTTAGTGAATGCATTTTAGTAGAGTGGGTATATTGAAAGATTGAATTAATAAACTGGATAATAGATTAATTGAAAGTACCCAATGAAGTGTATAAGAGACAAACAAGAAAAATGAACAAAAATATAAAAATCATGTGGAAATGACACTACAGACAAAGGGATGATATCCAAGATCTATAAAGAGCTCCTCACACTCAACACTCAAAAAACAGATAATCACATCAAAAAATGGGCAGAAGAAATGAACAGACATACAAATGGCTAACAGATACATGAAAAAATGTTCATCATCATTAGCCATCAGGGAGATTCAAAACACATTGAGATACCACCTCACACCAGTTAGAATGGCCAAAATCAATAAGACAGTAAACAACATGTGTTGGAGAGGATCCCATTGTAGGTGGGAAAGCAAGTTGGTGTAGCCATTTTGGAAAATAGTGTGGAGACTCCTTAAGAAATTAAAAATAGAGCTACTTTATGACCCTGCAGTTGCACTACTGGATATTTACCCCAATGATACAAATATAGTGAAAAGAAGGGCCATCTGTACCCAATGTTCATAGCAGCAATGTCCACAGTTGCCAAGCTGTGGAAAGAGCCAAGATGCCCTTCAACAAATGAATGGATAAAGAAGATATGGTTCATATATACAATGGAATATTATGCCTCCATCAGAAAGGATGAATACCCAACTTTTGTATCAACATGGATGGGACTGGAGGAGATTATGCTAGTGAAATAAGTTAAGCAGAGAGAGTCAATTATCATATGGTTTCACTTACTTGTGGAGCATAAGGAATAACATGGAGGACATTAGGAGAAGGAAAGGAAAAGTGAATTGGGGGAAATCACAGGGGGAGATGAACCATGAGAGACCGTGGTCTGAGAAACAAACTGAGGGTTTTGGAGGGGAGGGGAGTGGAAGGTTAGGTGAGCCTGGTGGTGGGTATTAAGGAGGGCACATATTGCATGGAGCACTGGGTGTGGTGCATAAACAATGACTCTTGGAATACTGAAAAAATAAAATTAAATTTTAAAAAATCATGTGGAACATGCTCAAAAATTCCAGAGTTTATATAATTCGATTCAGAAAAAAACAAAAGATAGACTGAGACAAAAGCAATTTTTGAACAGATAGTGGTAGAGAACTTTCCATAACTGAGGAAAGACCTCAAAGCATAGGCTCAAGAATCTTAGAGAATCCCAAGCAGCAAAAATTCAAAGAAAATCCTATTAGGCACATCATATTCAAACTGGCTAAAAATTAAAGACTCAGAGAAAATCTTTAAAGTGATGGAGATAAAATACACTTAACCTTCAAAGAAAGCACAGTAATACTGATGGTTGACTTGCCATCATAAGACAAGATTGGTGACTGATGTCTTTAAAGTACCAAAGGAAAATAACAGCCAAGTTTAACTTCTATACCCAGAGAAAACATCCTTACCGTGACTTCCGGGTTATGCTGCCCTCAATGAACTGTCTAAACGAACAAACAAACAGAAGGAAAAAATTTCTCTAGACAGAGGTAAAATGAGCCTAGCTGAAAACAGAAATATCAGTGGGAGGAAAGAACAGATGAAGAGTAAATATGTAGGTAAATATAAATGAAATTGACCATACAAAACAATATTATATTTCTGTGGAGTTTATCTATTGCACTAAAGTGCATGAAAATGAAAAAGTGGAGAAGATAGCAAGTAGCCTGAAAGTGTTCTAAGGTTGCAGACTAATGAGAAAAAAATGGTAAAAGTACTACTTTATATTATTGTCAAGAATGCATGAGGTCAACTCTGAGATTGTGCTCCCTAAAGCCCGAGATAATGGACTCCTACACCCAGCATTAGCTTCCTTGGATATTACAAATTCCATTACCACATTGCCATTTTCTTGCAAGGATCCTCCCACTTCCACACCCTCAATAAATTTTCCTTGACCAAAATTAAGACCAGAGTTGACCTAAATCTCATTATTTTCTCTACCTTTGAGCAATTAATTAACTTTCAGCAAGTCAAGAATTTGTTTGTTCCATTATATTTTAGAAGAGAAAGGCTGCCAGCTGGTGTCTAGACTTTCAGCCCATCATCTATGTAATAGTTTGCTTCTGTGATATGCACTATTAAAATCCTTTTTATGGCCAGCCGGCTGATAGCTGTGCCCTTTCATTCTTACTTCAGAGTGCACTTTGCAGAGCTAAGGAGCAAGAGTATTTTACTTGTCTCTATTCTTCTTTCTTTCAATTTAATCTGTTTTCTTTTGAATGAAGAATAGCTTCCCTTCCAGGGACAGGTTTTCAACCCTTTCCATCAGGTCTATGAGGTAGTCATGAGCCTCTGTTTATGTTTATTTGTTCATATTTATATTTTATTTATCAAATATACTTTGCTTATATTGTCATTTTGTTCTTACCCACCTTTTCATTTGTTTTCTCCTATAAATTTCCATCTATTTCTTTCTCTCTCAATAGTAATGTAGGTAAGGGGGTGGCTCAGTTGGTTTAAGCATCTTCCTTTGGCTCAGGTCATGATCTCGGGGTCCTGGCATCGAGCCCCACATCTGGCTCCCTGCCCATTGGGGAGTCTGCTTTTCTCTCTCTCCCTCTGCTCCTCTCCCCTCCCTGCTTATGCTCTCTCTCAGATAAATAAATAAGATCTTTTAAAAAAATAGTAATGTAGATAAAATACAAACTCTGGAGTTAGAATGCCTTACTTCAAAATCCCAGCTGCAGTAACTAATATGTAATCACAGATGTATTTTCTTTGACCTTTCTTAACTTCTCTGCCTAAGTATCCTCATCTTTAACATGAAAATGAAGATAATAGTCTTATTTATTATTATTTGAAATTGGGGATTATTTGAATCAATATAAATGGGATTCTTAATCATTTGTGTTGGACAGATGGTAACATGTTCAATGAATCCTAGCTATAATCTTTACTACTCCTTATTTATTATTATTTTTTTTCTTTTTGATATCCTGGTCTATGGCTTTATACAATGATTTTTCTTTATTTATTTCATATATAAGTTTAGAAATATTTCTAATCTTTGACAAATTTTAACAACAACAATAATAACATCTTTCTTGTATTGTTCTCAACATTTCTGTCTCCATGTGTTTTTTGCTTGTTGCTCTAGTTCTGCCCCTCAAGGCTTCAGAAAACAAAATATTTCAATTTTCCATGTATAAGCCCTTCTAAAGACAACTTTTTTATACCCTGTGAGTGGTTTCATTTTCCTTCTTTCTTTTATCCCTTTCCTCCTTCCTTCCCTCCCTCCCTCACTCCTTCCTTCCTTCCTTTCTTTTTCTTTCCTTTCTTTCTCTTTCTCCTTCCTTCCTTCCTCCTTCCTTCCTTCCTCCCTCCTTCCTTCCTTCCTTCCTTCCTTCCTCCTTCCTTCCTTCCTTCCTTCCTTCCTTCCTTCCTTCCTTCCTTCTCTCTTTCTTTCTTTCCTTCTTTCTTGAGTAAGCTCTATACCCAACAGAGGGTCCTGTTGGGTCCTCTGTGGAACCCAACAGAGGACCCTGAGATCAAGACCTGAGAGATATCAAGAGTTGGACGCTTAACCCATTGGGCTACCCAAGCACCCTGAGTGTCTCATCTTTAAACTAAGTGTCTTCATTTTACCTCTCCTTTCTTCTAAGAAACATGGTAACTCCTCTAGCACTTCATTTGCTAGCAGGAAAAGGGAATTGTAGCTGCAATGCTGATCTTTTGAGGACAATACACATTGCACGAATGCACCTACTTTGCAGTTGAATGCAAAAGACCGCCAGTGTCTTTGTGTTCTTGATTTAAGAAACTGCAATTTTCTTAGATCAGCAAGCACTCACCCCTGTCTTATACAGAGCTCAAACCTCTACATTGGTTAATTTCAACAGGCTATAGGAATAGTAGAAGGTTTGAAGCTCTGACTAGCCCTAGTTAGCCAAGGGTTAGCCTACACCCTGCCAGGCACTAGAGTGAGCAGGAGTAAGCAGGGAGAGGCAATGTTGAAAAGAAAGTATAGTGTGGCCAAAGCAAAGAATGAAAATGAAATGAGGCCAGACAGAGAAAATGTATTATGTTCCCCTGTCAGCCAAGAGTCATCCCCTAGTGCACATAGCTACAAAGAAGACACGATGTGAGGGACTGATTTATTTAGTGAATACTTCAAAAACCTGTTTTCAATGTTTGGAGTGTCGTCAGGTAAAGTGAAAGTACTCTGACAAAAACTTTGCTCCTCCCTGTTTAATATGTCTGCAGGGTTTTGATACTTTGCTATTTCCCTCACCAACACAGTTTCTCAGAAGAGCTCTTCGATGGTACGGAGGTCTTTCTGTGTGACTCTTCAAAGTATTTTTCTTTTTTCCTGAGAAACAGTCATTACTTCTTCTGAAGTAAATAAACCAGAATGCTAAGGAGTTCTTGTTTCTAGTTCACAACTTCAACACCCCAGGTAAAGCAGCCAACTGGATCGCTCTGTATTTTCCACCGTACAAAGCCACCCCACTTAGCTCCTGCCCAGCTGTTTCCGTCCTGCCTCTGCTCTGTGAACTACTACCCCAGTGTAATCAGAGCTGGTATGCTCAGGGATAGACTGAGTCTCATTTTGACAATTTAGTCACCAACTTTCAGCTGCAAAATTAGATAAGTTCTGAACCATTATAACATAAAGCAATAGTGTTTCTGCACACGTACAAACATGCACACATAAGTACACACAGAGAATATTTTATATGCTAGGAAGTGGTTAAATATTCTTTACTCTTTAACACTCACATGGGATGGGGGCCTCAGGGAGAGGTTTGTTCATATCCTTTATTTAAAATGTTTGAATATGCAGCTGGCTGAGGAGAGCGTTCATAGGAACAGCAGATTCTCAGAAGTGTCTTTGAAACTTTATTAGACAGGAGCAGCCGGCAATGCTTATAAATGAAACCTAGAGTATCAGTAACTTAGCTCAGCATAATCTTATTTCTCACTCATAAGGATGCATGCAATTCAGTTTGATTAGGGGGAGGAACAGGAGGACTCATCTGTCCCTCAGTTACTCAGAGGTCCAGGCTGATAGAAGCTCTACCATATAGACCATAGGCTTCTTGGATACTATGGCAGGGGAAAAAAGAACATGGAGATTTCATGGCTGTTCTTTGCTTCCTCCCCGAGAAACACACGTCACTTCTACTTATTTTAGTCCATTGGCAACAACCAGTCACATAGCTTCACTTGTAAAAGAGCTAGAAATTATAATTTTTTTATGTGTGTAAGAAGAGAGGAAAAGCAGATACTGGTTCTGTAAGAGAAATTTCTACTATGGATCCTAAGCACTCCTGGGTTATGCTAGATGTTTATCAAATAGTCTTACAAAAAATTAACACCTCCATTTGGTAGCAAGGACTCCGAGGGACAGAGGCAACATTACCTATATATGATGGATAAATGTTTATGTAAAGGATTTGAAGCTTAATTGCAGAGCTTTTGGGGTTTTCTTTCCTAGTAATATGTGTACCTGGAGATGAGAAAAGAGAGGACAAAACATAAATGCAGACAGGAAGCACTAACAATTATGTCTTTGGTAACATAATTCCATTTAGGATGGCCTAAATGCTTTGAACAATTTATAGCATTTGAATATTAAAAAAAAAAACAACCTCCTTTCTAAAATGAAAAGCATTAAATGATTTGAATCCTTGAATTACAGTAGAAATACATTGCTAGCATGTGGAACTTTTTCAAAATTACACTTACATCATTTTGGAATTAAAGCAGCTCTGAGTGCTTCAGGAGATGGAATTTTTAGGTCCCACACATCGGGACATTTAGTTTTGTTTAGCCCAGAGTTCCTCTACACAGCCCCCACAGTTACCAACTCCACCGTGTCCCTGGACTGCTCAACAGCTTTCAGATCCCCAGCAAGCTCCCAATACAATGCAAATTGCAGAGCATATATTAGAGTCCAAGATCATGGAGCCCCTACGTCTTCAATTTAAAGACTTTAAAAATGTATTTTATTTGTGAGAGAAAGAGAGAGAGTGTGTGAGCGCAAGCAGGAGCAAGGGGAGGGGCAGAACAAGAGGGAGAGGAAGACTTCTGGGTGCCTGGGTAGCGCAGGACCCTGGGACACTGACCTGAGCTGAAAGCAGATGCTTAACCCTACTGAGCCACCCAGGCGCCCCCTACTTCTTCAGTTTAAACCTCTACTGTGACTTCTCTCTTACTCCATTCTTTTGGAACCCCAAACTTCACAGGGGCTGTGATCTGTTGGCTTCAGAGATTTTATTTGTATTCATTAACCATATGAAGGGAAAACAGCAAAAACAATTAGAATATTCTCATTGCAATCCTGCTGTCAAAGATAAGCTTTCTTTACCGGCAATGTTTTTTTTTTGTTGTTGTTGTTTTTAATTTTAAGTACAAAGAATGTACAAAATCATCCTTGAATTTTCACAGATACATTGGCTGTCACATTCCATTTTTTCAAAAGCAGAGACGTAAACTTATTGATAACAATAATCAAAGTGCTGGGTCTTCTGTAGGATTTCTTTTTCAGTTTCAAATGTTATCCACACTAATCATGGCAAGTGAAATCCAAAAATATGTTAATGATAGAGGAATATTACTATATATAGTCACAATATACAAATAAGATCATTAATAATACTTTAATAATCCACTCTCAACTCCCTTCATTTCGACCTTTCTACATAAGCAGTACAAATAATCTGCCTTTCTGTTACTTCCTTTCTCCAATCAAGTTACTAAAACACATAAATGTATCAATAAGGACTTTTTTTTTTTTTTTCTTTAAAACAAGTGATGGAAACCCCCAACCCAAACTCACTTAGATTAAAGAGCTGGCCTCGGGGCATCTGAGAGCTTCAGCTGTTTGAGCACGCTGGATATCAGCTCAGGTCATGAAACCCAGTTCAGCCTAGGTTTCCAGCTCAGCAGGCAGTCCTCTTAAGAGTCTCTTTTCTCCTCCCTTGGCTCCTCCCCCTGCTTGTGTGCGCTCTCTCTCTTTCAAATAAATCAATTAATTTAAAAAATAATAAAAGAGCTGGTGTAGCTCCAAGTGTGGCTCCGATGGTATCTTCAGGATTCGGTTCCTCTGGGTCTCTCAGCTCCTTTGTGGGCAGGCTTCATCATGCTGGCAAGTGCAAACTGCCCTCCCTCTGGCCCACGTCCTGCCTGAGAGAACTGCCTCACCTCCTATCACCCAGCACTCGGAGCATTCTCCGAAAAAAAGGTTTAACTCCACTTGATTGGGTTTGATGGTACTGACTCTGTGTTCTTGAGCTCGCTCTGTTTCCCTGAGTTCATACACTCTACCCTGTGTTGGGAATGGAGACTCACAGGAAGCACAAGGGCTGAGATGGGAGTGGTAGACCCTTGAATGGGATTCGGGTGCTATTGCTCAAGGTGCAATCGATGAACGATAGGCACATAAGTCATATAGGCCATGGCTTTCCTACTGCTGTCCTCAAAGGCAGAAGCTATAGCTTATTCTTTTTAATAGTTAAATAATATTTTATGGCATAGAATTATATACATATACACACACATATATGTATATATACAAATACATATGTATGTATGTATCATACATATGTACATACATATGTATGTATTTGTATATATGTATATACATACATGCATACATATGTGTGTATGTGTTTGTATATATGTATATACATCATGCATATGTACATACATATGTATGTATTTGTATATATACATATATGTATATAATTCTATGCCATAAAATATTATTTAACTATTAAAAAGAACAAGCTATAGCTTCATACATACAAATACATATGTATGTATATATGTATATACATATATATATATATATAGAGAGAGAGAGAGAGAGAGTGCAAGTGGAGGAGGAGGAACAAGGGAAGAGGGAGAAAGAGAATCCTCAGCAGGGTCCACACCAAGCATGAAGTCTTACTTGGGGCTCAGTCTCAGGACCCCAGGATTATGACCTGAGCCGATATTAGGAGTCCAACATTTAACTGACTAAGCCACCCAGGAGCCCTGGAATTATCACAATTTTTAAAACTGGATTTTAAAGAATTTTTAAATTGGATTTTAAAAGTGGATTTTAAAATTGGAATTTTTAAAGTGGATTTTCAGAATTTTTATTTATTTTCTATATCAAAAACAATGCTGTTATAAACATTTTTATGCACTGCTGCTTTTGTTTTTGTAAGCTACATTTTGAAAATGGCTTTCTTCATTAATGGCTACAGTTATGAATATATGCACATGTATATTCTTTTTGTAATTTGTTAAAAATTGCCAGATATTCTTTTCAAGAAGAAGACTACAATCATTCATACTCACAGTTTTTATTTGAGTGTGCCCATTTCCCTATATACACATGAGAACTGGATATTTTTGTTTTTTTTAAATTTTTTTCTCAAGGATTTACCTATACATTTTTTGGGGGGAGGTATGGAGGGGGACAGAGAGGGCCAAGCAGACTTTGCACTGAGCATGGAGCCCCCCCCATGCCTGATCCCACAACCCATGAGATTGGAGTGAAAATTGAGAGTCAGTTGTCCAATAACTGAGCCACCCAGGTGCCCTATTTTCTGAAATTTTAGTCAAGTTTTGCAAATATCTTATTGGGTTGTTCGTCTCCTTATTGAGTTGTAAGAATTCCTTATATATCTGAACACAATTCATTTCTTAAATATACGTGTTATGAATTGCAGCACAATTTCATTTTGTCTTAATGGTGCTTTTTGAAGAGCAGGACTTTTAAGTTATAATCAAATCCAATTTATCATTTTTTTCCTTTTATGTTGAGTAATATTTCATCTTGTTGAATAATTTTTTGTTTAGCTCAGAATCATGTAAACTTTCTTTTATTTATTTTCTAGAAGTTTCATAGTTCTAGTTTGTATTTTGGACTGTGATCGTCTTTGAAATATTTTCGTGTATTATGTGAGGTAAATTCTGAGGTAACTGGTTTCTATCTGCTCTTGTGCCTGAGTCCCTGTCTGAAAATGTGCCTCGTAGATCTCTAAAACTGATCCCCACTTCACTCCAGTCTTTCCATCAACACCTCTATCCTACTCTGGGAATAGATGTGTAGAGATAAATCCCTGCCCAGGCCCAGTTCTCGCTTACAGACATCCTGGAGATGATGCTCACCTACAGGTAATGCCTGTTCCTTGTTTCCTTCACCAATCCTTTGTCTCCTTACCTTTGAGCAGCCACCTGGCTGCATTTCCATGTTTTTGCTTCTACTTCCAGTCCTGCACGAATCCCCATCTCCATTGTCCTCTTCTCCAGTGGCACTGAGTGCCCGCAGAACACCTCCACACAGTCTTTCTACCTACATAAAGCCACTTCTGTCTCAGATGAGCTGTCTAGTTCCATGTCTGGCATCTCGCAATCTGTGCAATCCGGACAATCAAACTAGAGCCTGCTCAGCCATGTCCAGGTTTGTGACACCTATCCTTCGAGCAGGTGGAAAGTCATCACTTCTCCTTAGAAGCAGAGATCATATCTTCCTCATTTCTATATATCCCTTGACCTCTCCTGTGATGGCTAATGTTATGTGTTAACTTGCATGGATCATGGCTTACCCAGATATATGGATAAACATTATTTCTGGATGCATCTAGGAGGGTTTTTCTGGATGAGATGAATATTGCTCAGTAGATGGAGTAAAACAGATTGCCCTCACCAGACTGGGTGGGCATCCTCTAAGCCCTCAAGGGCCTGAGAGAGCAAAGAGGCAATAGAAGGGAAGATGTACTCTCTCTACCTGACTGTTTGAGTTGGGGCATTGGTATCCAGCCTTTGGACTGGGACTTCCATCAGTGGTGCTCCTAGTTCCATAGCAAGAACACACACATACAATTACACCCCACATCCGCATACCTGTTGCTCTCGGACTGACTCCGACTAGTTCTGTTGCCCCCCACCCCTCTGCCCCCAAATAATGGAGAAACAAACACTTTGGAAAAAATATGTATTTGAAGTCTGTTTTATAAGAATTTTTTAAGTCCTAATGTTTTACTGAGACTGATGGCAATGAGCTGGAGTGGTGGAAAGAAAAATCAAATCTGTGATGCAGGTTGCACTTTTAAATTGAGGTAAATATCCAGTTGCTCAAGGGCTGATCTGGTTTGTGTGTAATCTATTTTCTTTCAAACAGTAGGTTTATGAGCCCATGTTGAGACACTCTATGCAATTTAGAAATCTCAGTGCAGCTCAGACTTGCTGTCTTGGACCAGGCAGGACAAGACAGTCTGCAAGTCTTTGTTCTCAAAGAGCAGGACGTTGCATTACATTCATTATGGAAAAAGGTTGGCATAAGGATGGCAAAGGTAATAAAAAATATATTTTGCAAGAAAGTTTCCAAGTCATTCAACTATGTGTATTATCTTGACATTTTGCTGGGGGAGAGTACATATTTTGCCCTCACTAAACAGATTGCCGTCTCATTTCTGACTATTGGAGGGGTATTTTTATTTGTTTTTGTTTATGTGTTTGCCTTTTCATTTTTGAATAACTCTCAAATTCACATAGGTCAAAAATTTTAAAATATATCCTCAATGAAATAACTCTTTCGTCTCAGAACTCCAACTACTCCACCTCCCCCAAAGGTAAAACAGCCAAGAATTATTATTACTTTCCTGGTAACCTTCCTTAGGCTTTCTTTGCATATATAAATGAATGTGAAATTGTATTCTAATTCTGACTATTTTAAAAGAGAAAAGGGCTAGACTTAGGGGGACCACATTGCCTGCTAGCCCAGAACTTTCCCAGTTTTAGCACTGAAGTTCCCAAGTCTTGGGATACTTCTTATCTCTGGACAAATCAGGATGGTTGGCCACTCCAGATCTTCTACACAGTGTCTGGCATGAATATATTTTGAAGATGTTTTCATATCGGTACCAAGATCTTTCTCATTCTCTCTTTTAATAGATGCATAATTTTTTTTTTTTGATATATCACTACTGTAGTTCAGTCTTCCCCTTTTGTATTTCAGGATTTTGTTTTGTTTTTCTGATTACATGTCTACAGAAAACCTGAAGAGTCACGCAAACATAAAATCAAAGATAAAAGACCGTGTATAACTTCACTGCCCAGAAGGTCATTAAACAAAAGAGCCAAACTGATATATATTTTCTTCCAGTCTTTCTTTCATGCATTTGTTCACTAGTCATTGGCTAACACTCTTCTATGACATAGCAGTTTCAGCAGTGAAAAATACAGTTACATAATGGCTTATTGTATCCCCTGTGTTGGGGAGGAGCTAGAGAGCTATAAACAATACACATTTAAACAAAAAGGCAAAGAAATTTTAGATGTGAACAAGTGGTGTGAAGAAGATAAAATGAGCAGCTCTCCCCTGGTGGTGGAGATGAGGGGCAGAGTTTGCCTTCAGTGGTGGGCTCAGGAAAACACACACACACACACAATCACAAACACAAATGAAGTACGTTAGTGAATGTTTATTTTGAACAAAAAAGGAAAATACAGTAAATACCACAAACATCACAAAATCAGGAATATTCACTTCATATTTTTATTAATAAGCTGTCTAAAATGCTCCATATTAACTTTTCTCCTTCATTTTCTTTCCTATGCAGTCTTTGATTACTTCTTTCTGTAACATTTTCTATAGTATAAAGAGATTTTAACATGGTTTCTTCTGGCATGATCCATAGAATTTGTTCTTTACTACTGTTTCAACCACAAAGCCCTTGCTTGGCAGTGTGATAAGAATGCCAAATTTAAGGAAGCCTCTGTTACATAAGCCATAAGGTTTCAGGGCATTTCAAGTTTGTTTTTGTATTAGACTCTTCTGGATTGATGACATTCATTAAGCAGTTTCTCTTTGATGTCCTCATTACAGTGGCATATTATGAGTTTTATGTTATCTTCATCCAAAACAATATTTCACATGAAATCAGCAAACTCCTTAAATAAATAGTTTGTGCACAGCAAAAGAAACAGTCAATGAAACTAAAAGCCAACCTACAGAATAGGAGAAGATATTTGCAAATGACAGATGAAGCCAAGATCTATAAAGAACTTCTCAAACAACACCCAAAAAACAAATAAATCAAGATCAAGAAATGAGCAGAAGACAGGACAGACACTTCCCTAAAGAAGACATACAAATGGCTAATAGACACATGAAAAAATACTCCATATCACTTGGCATCAGGGAAACACAAATCAAAACCACAATGAGATACTACCTCACACCAGTCAGAATGTCTAAAATTAACAAGACTGAACAACAAATGTTGGTGAGTATGTGGAGAAAGGGGAACCTTCTTACACTGTTGGTGGGAATGCAAGCCGGTACAGCCATTCTTCTAAACAGTATGGAGGTTCCTCAAGAAGTTAAAAATAGAGCTATGCTATGACCCAGGAGTTGCACTACTAAGTATTTACCCCAAAGACACAGATGTAGTGAGAAGAGGCACCTACACCCCAAAGTTCATAGCAGCAATGTCCACAATAGATAAACAATGGAAAGAACCAAGATGTCCTTCAACAGATGAATGGATAAAGATGTCTTTCATTTACACAATAGACTATTACATAGCCATCAGAAAGAATGAATACCTACCATTTACATCAATATGGATGGAACTGGAGGGTATTATGCTAAGTGAAATAAGTTGACAAATAAGAAAGATAATTATCATTTGGTTCACTCATATGTGGAATATAAGAAATAGCACAAAGGATCATAGGGGAAGGGAGGGAAAACTAAATGGGAAGAAATCAGAGAGGAAAACAAACCATGAGAGACTCTTGACTCTGGGAAACAGACTGAGGGTTGCCGGAGGTGAGGTGAGTGGGGCAGATGCAGTAATAGGGTGATGGGCATTAAGAAGGGCACATGTTGTGATGACCACTGGGTGTTATATGCAATTAATGAATCATTGGACTGTACATTGGAAATTAATGATGTTTTTATAAGTTGGCTAATTGAATTTAAATGAAAAAAGAAAACAAATAAACACAATGAATTATTACTTTATGAAGGCATACTTTGCATTATTGAGTATATTCCTTACAGGAAAACATTGCCTCTTCAGCCTGGTGTTAATCTAGGCATTGTGTCTTATTTATTTTTAAGCTTTATAATACTTAGATTTGGACATATTTCTCATAAGTAGCATATATAGGAACTTTTAAAACATAAAGGACAACTTCTGCTCTTTGACAGAGCAGTGTACTCACATAGATGTCTAGTTATAATAGAAACATTTGGTGTTCTTTGTTCTATATCTCTTTGATTTCCTTCTGTTTGTGTTATGATACAATTATTATTATTATTTTTTTAGAGATTTTATCTATTTATTTGAAAGAGAGAAAGAGCACAAGCAGGGGGAGGGAGAGGGAGGAGTGGACTCCTTGCTGAGCAGAGACGCTGACTCGGGACTCGGAGTTGGATCCCAGGACTTGAGGACCATGACCTGAGCACAAGGCAGACCCTTAACCTACTGAACCACCTAGGCATGCCCATTTGTTTCTTTTTGTTTAATGTGACAGTATGGAAGGAAAGTAACCAGTATTTTATTCTCTGTAGTTGCTCTTAATTTTGCAAGTACAAGGTTAACCCAAGCTTATATTTCTGTAATTCTCAAAAGACAGTAACTGCATTTTTCCTTTGTAAGCAATAAGGAGTTTGACATGGATTTCTTTTGCTGTGTTTTCTCTACCTTACTTCGCTTTCCAGTGTTACAGATTTTATCTGGAATTGTGAATCAGCTTACACTCTGCATTTTTTTTCCCTGCCATCCTATCTTCTTTAAGAATTAAAGAAGGGGATGCTTGTCCTGGGTAACTTAAGCAGACTGGGCCACTCTCTGTGGCCACTGACATCCCTCAGACCTTCCCCCTGCAGTGTGCCCCTGCTGACATCACTTCCGTTGGCACCCTGAAGCTGCCAGGGAGTTCTGTCCAGCCTCCAGGCTAGAAGTGGAGGCCCAATAGCCTCCTTCTGTAGCTTTCAGCCAATGACTAGGAGACATTGATGTGTAAGTGTCCCCACCCTCTCACCTTTTGGGTGTAGTGACTCTGGTTCATGCATTTTGCATGGTTTGTGAGATTCAACTCTAGTTTTATCCTCATTGTAACTGGCTGGACAGCTCATCCTGTATTGGTTGCCTTTCCTTTCTCTCTCATTCTTTAACATGTTTCCTGTCATTCCAAATAAAATACTTGCTCCCAAATCCATGCCTCAGGGTCTCTTTCTGGGGGAATTCAAATCTAAACACAGATTCAGAAAAAAATAATTATACTTTATATTTTTATTTGTAATACTCGCTGGAAGACTTTCAATAAAACAATTTTCACATTCTTGATACCCTAATTTTGGTTAATTTAATAGCCAGATAGAATACATTTCAAATAGTTCTCCCCCTGCCAAGGAATATATAAGTAGAATATAATTTTGTTACTTGAGCATATAGGAATAGGTTTCTCTTGCTTTGGTAGACAACAATTTGACCAGGGATAGAAGCCCCCATATTTTTCCACTAATGTCCACAAACCATGTTCTGGAATAATCTTCATCTTTTAACATTGATGATCATCTAAGTAAGGTCAGGATGATTTTTGTTTCTTTGCAGCAACTTTTAAGAAAATTTATATTTTTGTGTCTGGATAGGTATAGGATTTTTCTCTGTTCTTAAAATAAAAATATTTCCAGTATATAACCACATATGATCCTATTTCCATTCACTTTTTATACAACTGTGTGACCTTCCTTTTTTTTGTTGTTTGTTTAATCTTAATAATTTTTTTTTTACATGAACAGTGAAGTTCATGGTAACTTCTTCTCTGCCTGTCTCTTTCTTTCCCCCTTGATTGTATAGTTCTTTTTTGGTGGGGGTGGTTATGTTTTACATTGATTTTAGTGAGAATTTGGGAGGTCTTTGGCTGATTGGCCACAGGACTGGCTACATGGTGTGTGACCATGTGGTTACCCTGGGCCTCCTCTGAGAAGCGAACCAGGAATAGGGTTTAAGTTTTCATCTGGAAATTCTTCATAACTTTATCTTTGAATCTGTGTTTTGTAAGTGAAGTCTGATGGATCAATGGAGCACACTCCAGGGACCTGAAGCCTCAGCTGGCTCGTGGTTCTGCCTTTCACAGCCCTACCTGAGACCACTTTGGCCCTGCTTCCCTGGGATCCTGGGCTCCAGGTCAGGGGAGGGGGGCTGGGCACAAGTGCTTTGTGTGCTGTGTTGTAGACAAGGGCCCAGGGCCCTGTGAGAATTCGGAGTTGCCCCACGATAGTCCTGACCTAAGAAAGCACAATATTAACAGCAAACAAAACAAAACAAAACAAAAAAAAACCCAAGCAAACAAACAAAAAACAACAATGACAACAACAACAAAAACCATGACAGGTGAGGACAGAGAACAAAATGCAGAAGAAAGGAAAATACATCTTATCCTGTTTTTTTTCAACTAGGAGGCCCCATTTTCCTTTCGCCCTGGGTCCCACACATTTGGGGAAGGCCTTCATAGAGTCACAGAAGTTGTCCCTCTCATGCTACATCTATTCCTACAGAAAATATTCTCCAGATCATACCCACTGACTGGGGGCTGGCTTGCACCCCTTACTGTGCAGCAGAGACTGTACACATTTGACCAGCGCCCTGCGTCTGATAACTCTCTCTGTTGTTGCTTGTCTGAGATTGGGCGCATTGAGTATTTTCTTTCTTTTCTGTCCTCTTCATCCCTTCCCAAGTGCCTACGTGCAAATGGAACTCTCACTGACCAAAGGGGAAAGGACGAAAGAATGGAATAGATGGAGGAACAAATGAGAGAAGCATGCAGTGTTCTCAGTATCACTGGTATTGGATTGGGCGTGTTACTGATCAGGGGGCAGCTTTTGGGGGAGGCCGTTTGTTGAGTGAGCCTTCGAAAAGCGTCTTGGCAAAGAAATGTGCTTCTTTGACAGTGGACTACTTCTGCCGAAAAAGATTCATCCATTAAGAATTTGGTTAAAGACTTCTTCTTTCCCCAACACCACATTCTGATATGACAGTGCTCCCAGACTTTTTATTAAACACTTTCAGTCAGTAGATTCCTAGTCACTTTTTTTTTCCACTTTAAATTGGTAGCCCTCCATAGTCCATAACAATGCGAAGTGTTTTGCAGTCCCCAAACTGAATTATTTGATTTTGCCTTCACAAAAGATTCCATTTCTATACTGCCCCTAGAATTTTGCAGATTCACTTTAAAGATATGCTTCCATAGTTAATAGAGACATAGGTTTACTGCATGTTAATACCTGGGAGATGGCCAGTTAATTTGTCCAATGGTAATCTGGGTATGTAAATTCAAAGACTGGTTGGGTAAATTTTCTGATTATGCTTTCAATTTTATTCCCAAGTAATAAGACTTTCTCTGTGAGTAAGTGATCTAAAGCTTATTTCTCTACTACAAATTAAAAAAAAAATTGGTTCATTCAGCTGAATGAATATATTCATGATCCGTTCACACCATGACTGAACTTTCACTGGTTGCCATTTTTCTGTGCGGCCTCAAACGGGCCAGCAATTTGAAATTAAGTTACTCTCACTTCTTACATAATTGCTGGAGCAATATAACACATTATTATCACAGAAGCTCTTGTACTAAGTGGATTTTAATGTATTTGTGTATTATCTATGGAAAATCGCAGAGAGGTGACCAGAGAAGTGATCTGAGTACCTACACTCATTCTGACTGGATTTGATAGCATTATTATGGCTTATTTTAATTTTTTTCCCCCAGTGGAATTTTCTAGTGCCTCAGAACGGTAAGATACATAGCCCGGTGGCTGTCACAGGAGAGGATCTTCGTGCTTAGAAGGATCTGGGTAAGACTTAAAACATATTTATGTTTATTAAACATTGATCTAGTGCTTTAAAATATTTAAAAATCATTACTTTACACAAGCATCTGGTTATATCAACAGCAATTTATAAGAAACATCTCTGACCCTTTCCAAGATTTCACTGTCTAGCAGGGAAGACAAACATATCAATAGATCATTTAAACTCAATGTTGCAAGCCCAATGACAGAAATGCATATAACATGCCATCCAAATGCAGAGCATATTTTAAAATTGCTACCAGGGTTTTCTTCCCAAAACACAGATTCAATCTTAAAATCCTGTAAGAGCTATGGCTTGGCAACCAGGGTTTGCAAACACACATGACTGTGGAAGTCCAGCAGGTATAAATATTTGTGAAATAGAAAGGTATCACACAATAAGGGGTGGTGGAGTTTGCAAATTGTGGTGGCCTGCAAAGGACATGTGTAAACTAAGGGGTCAATTGCTACTCACCTCCAGCCATTTGTGGTCAAATGAGGCCCAATGTGGCCAAATCATCTCTGTTACTTCTCTACCTCCCCACCCCCACCCGCACAGGTGAAGCTGGAACTCTTGAATTTTATGTGAGGTCTCCCAGGTTTTAAAATGTTTTTAATTTTGTAATTTAAAATATAAACAAAACAAAACCCTGAACACACACACGCACAAACACTGTGACAGCCAATTGAACCACATCTGCAGACCTCTGGTTTGTCAACTTTGCCCTGTAAGAGAGTTAAAACATTTTAGGGACACATCCAAGACTTTGCATAATCTGGACTCAATCTACTTTTGCCTTTAAACTCTAGATCATTTCACACAGAGCACGCTGTGGGTTTTGGAACACACTTCCTGCTCTCATGCCAGTTGTGTTTGATGTCTCTCTATGATGCCCTCTGCGTTCGTTCACGTACCTGGTGAAAATCCATTCCTCTCTGTAGGCCCAGCTTACACACCAAGTACCACGCAGTTCTTCCTAGCATACTCAAGATATAACTAACTTCTGTGTTATCCCAGAACATTCTATTCCCACTACCAGTAGGATGCTTGTATCTGATTCAAAATCCCACCAGTTATGCACACACACACCCCAAATTTAAAATTCTTTATTTCTCTCCAATGGCTTTTCTTTTACTTTCATTAAAGTTTAATTATATATCATTTTAAAGGTTTCTAATATTTTTATGCAGGATTCAAAGTGAGTGGCATGAAGTTGAGCTGTGTTACCTCAGTCTGCTCTGGGACTACAATTCATTTTTTTTTCCCCTGAGTATTGATATTCTCTATCACCCTGGGAACATTTCTATTACTTTCTTTTTTTTTTTTTAATTGCTGCTATAACAAATTACCTCAAACTTCATGGCTTAAAATCCCCACAGATTTATTATTTTTTAAGTTAGAAGTTCCACATGAGTTTTTTTTTTTTTAAGATTTTATTTATTTATTTGACAGACAGAGATCACAAGTAGGCCGAGAGGCAGGCAGAGAGAGAGAGAGAGAGAGGAGGAAGCAGGCTTCCTGCTGAGCAGAGAGCCTGATGTGGGACTCGATCCCAGGACCCTGAGATCATGACCTGAGCCGAAGGCAGCGACTTAACCCACTGAGCCACCCAGGCACCCACCACATGAGTTTTGATGGGCTAAAATAAATGTGTCTGTAGGGCCACATTGTCCTCTGGAGCCTCTAGGCCAGGCTCTGCACAGCAACCAGGGGCTGACCTGCATTCTTGTATCATGGCCTCCTTCCCCGTGTGTTCCGAGCCAACAAGGGTGGGTTGAGTAGTTCTCACAAAACTATGAACTTCCTTTTTGACCTCCCTCTTCTACTTTTAAGGGCCTCTGTGATTGCATTTTGTCCACTCAAGTAATCCAGGATAATCTCTATTTTTAAGTCTGCCGATTAATAATTATAATTCCATCTGCATCTTTAATTCCCCTTTGCTAAGTCCCTACCATCTAAAGTTTAAAAAGTAGACAACTTTGAGGGGCCATGATTCTGCCTACCCCATCCTCTAATGGCAACTTATTCTTTTTTTTTTAATTTTTTATTTTTTATAAACATATATTTTTATCCCCAGGGGTACAGGTCTGTGAATTACCAGGTTTACACACTTCACAGCACTCACCATAGCACATACCCTCCCCAATGTCCATAATCCCACCCCTTTCTCCCAACCCCCCTCCCCCCAGCAACCCTCAGTTTGTTTTGTGAGATTAAGAGTCACTTATGGTTTTTCTCCCTCCCAATCCCATCTTGTTTCATTTATTCTTCTCCTACCCACTTAAGCCCCCATGTTGCATCAATGGCAACTTATTCTAACACCATGAAAGATAATAAAAAAAAAAAAATAGCAACTCTCAATAGCCTATCTTTATAAACCTAAATCCATAAGCTAAAGGAAAAAAATCCTTGTTTTCCCAATTGACCTTTGCTGGATCTTCCAACAAGGCAGATATAGAAAAAACAAACAAACCCAAAAAATGAAAAACCCACGGGTCTGTGCATGTATCTATGAGACCAAATATATTTTAGTTCAAAAAAACAACCGACATGATAATACCTAATTTAAAAACTTTCTTCACTTCCCACTTTTAAAGGAGACCAAAGAGCTTTCTTCTATAAATCTATAGGTAGAAAAATTGCACCTATAATTGTGTATATATATATATATATGTAATTTTATATACATTATGAAATAAATATATAATACATATTTATATGCATTTTAAATGTGTATAATTGTATAAGATTCTACCTAAAAATGTAAAGACTTTTATTGAATAACTCCTTATGATATTAATCTACAACTGAAATATGACAATTAAACCACTTTCCTGTGTTTTAAAGACATATTTCTATCCTCAGTGATGATTAGATCTTTTTTCATGGGATACATCCCTATGTCACTAATATCCTTTCCAAAGGCTTTAGGCCATGGTATACATTTGTTATAATGACATGTCTATATCTGAATGGAGTTCCTCCATCCTTTTTCAAATTTTGCGAAACTGATCTTCGACCAGTAGCTGATGGCATTAGTTCTTTCCATACTGTGTACTGCATGCCTTCTGTAGGCAGGTTAACTTGAGGCATTACTATAGAAAACTGGAGCAAAATTACATGAATCTAGTCAAGCCAGGACACTAAAGCAATTAACTTTGGCTCCAGTGGCTGCTATTGACTAAAACAAAAGGCAAAGGTTAGGCCAGCTACTTAGAGCCCCTGCAGCTGGAAAAAACAGACATACGGAAGTTTCCATCTACAGTTTGCTTGCTTCTTGCAGAAATCGGTTTCATGGATCCTGCAGAGATTCAGATAGCATCTGGGCCATTTGTGTGCAGCTCTCTCAACTGACCTGGGCTGCTCTAATTGCAGGGAAGCTTCTGAAATGCTAGTGAACAACCCTGTGACTGATGTTGTATTTCCAAGGTCTACACAGATCCCTCTGGAATGTATTTCAATGCCAACCTAACAAAAACAAAGCAGCAGATAAAGGGCTGTCAACATGACAAAAACCCAGTTTCAGAGGGAGTTAAAAAATCTTGTATTAAGCAGTTTTGCTTGACCGGTTACTGAGGTCATGTGTGGATTTGGCCTCATCATTTATAGTTTTCTTTATTTCTTTTTTTTTTTTTTTAATATTTTTGTTCTTTATTTGAGAGAGACAGAGCAAGCACAAGCAGGGGAAGCAGTAGGCAGAGGGAGAGGGAGAAGCAGGCTTCTTGCTGAGCAGGGAGCCTGATGCAGGCCTCCACCCCAGGACCCTAGGATCATGACCTGAACTGAAGGCAGATAGATGCTTAACTGACTGAGCCATTCAGGTGCCCCTCATTATTTAAATTTTTCAGACAAACAAGGATATGGGCAGGTTCAGAAGTCTCATGTGAACTTTGGATTGCTCCTACCCACAAGATTTATGATTTTTTTTTTTTAGTTCAAAGTCTCAAATTCTTTAAGAAAGCTAATCTTTTCAAAGTAACTTTAGAATGTCTGGTTTGTCCTGGGCTCCGGGGAGAGAGGGAAAGAGAGAAAGGGGGAAAAAGCAATCAAAATAAATCAAAGTATTATTTAAGAAGGGCCCTCAATTTGTCACAATAAGCAGGGGATTTCAACACCCTTAGCCTGTATAAATGTCGTGTTACCGGTTTTGATGTACTGGTCACCCCAGGCTGCTCTGAGGTCAGCGTCGTGGAGGCTTCCCATGCCCGAGTCTGAGTCTATGTGTGTTTACAACTCTTCTTGCTTGTGACATTTATAGGGTTAGGAGTAAGTGGCACTGAACGGATAGCGATATTTTCTCTTAACTTTTTGGAACACTTTTTGTTGCTGTTTTGAGATTTTCTTTCAACATTTCACAGAAAAATAAGAACATTCTTCCTCACTCTTGCATTGTTCTTCCCCCTCTCTAGTTTCCCCCTCTTCTTTGTCACCCTTCCACTTTAACTGCCTCCTTCCATACCCCCTGCCAACATAAATCTCTCTATAATTTTCTTATTGCTCCCCTCAAACCCTTTTACACATGGACTACTTCTATGAGTTCTCTTCTCTGTAAACAGAAATACAAGTACCTTTCCAAAACTTGGAAGACTTGAAGGGTCCTTGTTGTCTGCTGCTCTTGGCCCACTGATAGTAGTGCTATGGTGTGGGTTAAAAAAGCCTAGGACGGTCACCTGGTCCCCAGTCAGCTTTCCACAGACATCTCCCCCACCCACACTAGTGTAAGGACTGGGCCAACCCTGTGGTTCTTAGCATTGCAAGATGCCTTGAACAAGCACCATCAGAAAACTTAAAAAAATAATACTACATAAAAGCTTATTGCTTACAAGACCTGGAAATTACACAGCATTCTCAGGGCTACACAGCAAGGTTGTGGGTAGACCGATAGTACTTGAGTTGGGGTTTCTATTTTCGTGGGAGTGGAGGGTAGGGACTCCACTCTTTATTGGTGAATTTTAAAGGTAAGTGTGGAAATTTAAAGTATGGGAAGAGAAAAAGAAAGCAGCCAAGTGATCAGTTATGGATTTTGATGAAGATCTCTAAAACAAAGGAGCCTCAGTCTGGGAAGGCAGCCTGACTCTTTATCTGGGGTGTGGCTGGCGATGCGTTCAATAGCCACCTAAGAAGCAGATGCCCCCCCCCCCCCATCAAAGGTTAAGTCAGGTCCTTGTACTAAGACAGAAGGAAAGAAACAGCTGTCATGGGAGACAATTTGGTGAAGTCATGCTTCTGTCTTAGGCGGCATTGTGTACATACTGTTGTAATCAGGTGAAGAGCTGTTCTTTTGGGAACATAATTCTGCTTTACTTTTACTGCTGCCAGTTGCTTATCAAGTCTATGTTTTCTTGTTTTTCCTGGGCAAGAGCGTATTCCCCAGTTGCTCTTCTAAGCAAGTATGTCCTGGTAACTGAGCTGTAGCCAGGGAATGTGGGAGGAAATAAGTGCCACTTAAAGGCCTGGACCATATCAACTTGCTGTAAGCACTCCTCCATTCTCTTCCTCTCCCTTCTGGCTAGGAGGGGAGACCCAAGATGACCCCAGAAACCAGCTATGGATAAGAACAGAGCTCCCATCACCCAGCCTCTCTGAATGATCATGTAGAAGAGGGCCACACAACCTCTGTTCGCCCACATAGTAAACATGAGTAAGAAATTCATCTCTAAGTCATTAGACATTTCTGGCTTTCTTTGCCATAGAAACTAACATTATCCTTAATATCCTTCACTCTGTGAAACATGTATAGTACTTCATCTCACTGATCCAAGTTTATGAAAATAATGCCCTCTTTTTGGTATGCCCTGGATGCTTTTGCTGAAAGTATAAAAGGCTTTCTGATTTTGTTTGTTACTGTCCTAACTTCACTTTTATTTGACAATGTAATTTAATGTCTATATAAGATCCATTATTCTCCTATTTATTTATTTAGGCTTTATTTGTTTGTCAGAGACTGAGAGAAGGAGAAAGAGAGAGAGAGGACACAAGCAGGGGGAGTGGCAGACAGAGGGAGAAGCAGGCTCCCTGCTGAGCAAGGAACCCCATGCGGGGCTTGATCCCAGGACCCTGGGGTCATGACCTGAGGTGAAAGCAGATGCTTAACCAACTGAGCCACTCGGGCGTCTCTCAGTATTTGTTTTAATGTCACTGTCACTATTTCCTTTCAAGAAATTTTCAGCAACATTTAAATTAATTATACATAATTGAATTGTCCGTTTTCTTACTTGTGTGTTAGTGTTGGGTAAGAGAATTGTGAGAAATTTTTTTTTTTTTTTCAGGTAAAGCCTCAAGTATATTTGGGCTATGTGACTTTGGACAGAAAAATTTTCCCCACTTTCTTACTTAGCCAAGGTAGTACAGACAGCATTTGATTGTATACAATATCTTGTCTTAAAAATTATAATGTTATGTCTTCCTTTTCAGATGTAGAATATGTTACCCTAGTCTGCCTCCTTTCCCCATCACTTGTTTCTCTGCCTTTGGATTTCATTAACGGCAAGTGGTTGACCCAATCTGATCTATTTGGGACCCCTGGAGCTCAGGTGCTCTTGGGGCCTGCTTCCCGGTTACAAATGGAGTCTGCAGGCCCAAAATTGGGGTCCAAGAGGTACATAAATATGATGGCTGCCTGCTTATTGGGGTCTCTCCGTCACAGGCAAAGAGATGTACCAGAGGAATGTAGGCATGATATAGTCACTGGGAATTAGAGCGTATAACTCGGGATTTGGGATTGTATCTTGACACTAGGGCCTGTGGAACCTCACTCTCATGAAACCTAGGTCAAGTCTTAGGTCAGCAATGATGATCAGGAGAAATGGGATAGGAAATTCATGACCATCAATATGGGAGTTTACATAAAAGACATAAATTGGAGGACAGAAAAAGACAGCTTGCAACGGATTATCCTCCTACCGCACCAACAGCAGAGTGTTCATCAGAAGAGACTGAGGAGTGAGCAATAGACCATGATCCTTGCTTCCCACCCACCAACCCCACACTTCCAGAAAAACTGGCTAATACTGGGGCCACACCTTTGGCCTTGAGAGGAAGGGCAGTGCTGTGCCTCTCTGGAGGTGGTGGGGGAGGGGGAAATGTGTGATTTATAGTGTTTAATGATCACCGTGGTGTACATATTCCCACCAGGGCCAGTTTTGAGTTCCAACAGGACATCACTGAACCCTGAGCTGAGCTGGGAAGAGATGTGTGCAGTAGGCTCTTAGGAGCTGGTGAGAGCCTTGAGTACCATGTGAGATTATAATTCTACAACAGAAAATACTCAGGTGGGGCCCAAATGAGAGTGTTTTACTAGTTGGAAAGTGATAACCTTCGATCAAGGAGTTGCCAGTTTTCCTGATGGATACCCAGTGGGAAGGAGAACTAATTAGGACACAATTGGTAGCAATTGGTAGAGAAGGCAGAGTGATTTCATGTTTACAACTTAATGAGTAGGGATTTGCAGTCAACCAAGTCTAAGAATTCTTGGATACATAGCCAAGCAGGAAACCAAGACAGAGAATTCCCTAAACAAAGAGGGACTTCAAAGGAAGCATAGTTATCTGGAACTAAATCTAAAAGAATGGACTTGTAGTTTGGAATATAGCTTTAATGGGTGTTGTTGGGGGATCTACTTGTCATGAGAGGCATGGGGGAAGGGGTCTGGCTACAAAATGTTGCAAGTAGGAACTATCAAGTCTACAACCAGCCATTTCTGATGCTCTGAATGGCTGGCCTATTACTGGAAAAAAGGCAATAAAAACATAACCCTCACCCCAGTCTTTGGGTGAGACAAGGAAATCTGCCATCATCTTGAAGATTCAGAAGAAAAAAAAAATACCCATTAAAAATAATTTGTAAGCTTGGGCTCTTTGCATAAAAACCAATATATAGGGGCGCCTGGGTGGCTCAGTGGGTTAAGCTGCTGCCTTCGGCTCAGGTCATGATCTCAGGATCCTGGGATCGAGCCCCACATCGGGCTCTCTGCTCAGTGGGGAGCCTGGTTCCTCCTCTCTCTCTGCCTGCCTCTGCATCTACTTGTGATTTCTCTCTGTCAAATAAATAAATAAAATCTTTAAAAAATGTATATATATATAACTGATGTTCTCCTGGAAGCCAGGTGAGGCAAAGCAAAAGCAACTCTAGAAGAAAATGTCCACAGCCCAGGCACGTGAACCTCCCACCAAATGCAAGTTTCCTTGGGGTTGATCTCACACACACAAAAACTACTACAAATGCATCACTGGAGAATAAACAGCAGATAAAAAAAAGGGGGGGAGTATTTACACCCCAAGAACTAAAAAACTAACCCAAACTAAGGGTTTGATAGGGTGAAGAAATAGAACAAATAGACCAGAAGGGAATATGGGAAAAGTGAATTCAGATTTTGTAAAGAATTGAATAGAAATTCTGGAAATAAAAATTTCATCACTGGATTAAAATAAAATCAAAGGTCAATGAGCATGCTAAATAGTATATTAGACACAGGTGAGCATGAAATTGGACAGATTCAAGAAAAGTGCTCAGAATGCAGTGTTAAAAGTAATAAATGAAAAATACAGAAGGCCATGAGTCATGTAGTACAGTGCGAGATCTGATAAGCACCACACAGAAGTCCCATGGGAAAAACAGCAAGAGGATAGGGCAGCTGCTGTGCAGCACAAGAACCAAGCCATGCCCGGGTGTAGGTGGTTTTATGCCTAAATGCTTGATCTCAGCCTTTCTCCTTTTGGCTGCTGCTCTCTCTCCTTTGGTGACTCCATTCATTCCCACAGCTGTCACTACTGTCGATATGGTAGAGGCTCAAAAATTTATACCCTGATCCAGACCTCACTTTTGAATTCCAGACTATATATCCACTTAATTATATCATTTATAATTTCACAGGTGTCTAAAAATGAGCTTGATGAAACTTGAATGTTTCATATTCTCTAAATCAATGTTTTCCACATCAGTTAAACCACCAGCTCCATTCACCCAGATGTGAAAGCGAGGCACCTGGGAATCATTTTTCAAAACCTCCCTTACCTTTTCTCACAGGTCTTGTCCTGGCCCAAGTGCTGTTGACCTCCCGAAATCTCTTACACCACCACCTTGGCGCCCTTACACTGTGTGTCACCTGCATTTTTGAGGTAGTTTCCTGACTAATCTGCCCATTTTCACTTTTGTCCTTCCCAAACGATTCACTATACAACAGCTGTCCTTTAAGAACACATGTTAGGGTGCCTGGGTGGCTCAGTGGGTTAAGCCGCTGCCTTCGGCTCAGGTCATGATCTCAGGGTCCTGGGATCGGGTCCCGCATCGGGCTCTCTGCTCGGCAGAGAGCCTGCTTCCCTCTCTCTCTCTCTCTGCCTGTCTCTCCATCTACTTGTGATTTCTCTCTGTCAAATAAATAAATAAAATCTCTAAAAAAAAAAAAAAAAAAAAAAAAAGAACACATGTTAGAGCACATCATTCTCCTGTTTAAAATTTTCCATTTGCCTGAATCTCTTTGAAAACTTCAAGCTCCTTTATATGGTTGCGGTAGAGAGAAGAATATTCCCCTGACAACGGGGTTCCAGTCTGAATCCCCAGACAGATGGCTATGTAGGGCTGCAAGGCCAAGGGGTTGAGAATAAGAAGACCTCAAAATGGAACTTTGGCCTGGATTCTGGAGCTGTGCCCAAGGTAATGACAAGCATCCTCAGAAGTGGAAAAGGGAAGAAGAGAGGCAGTCAGTGATGACACATGTAAAGGCTCAACCCACCGACCTCTCTGCTGCTTGGAAGGTAGAAGGGCGCCATGACCCAAGAATGTAGACAGAAAAGGTTTTCTCTTCTAAGGCCTCCAGAGAGGAACACGGCACTGCCAATACTCTGAGTTTAGCTCAGTGATACCCATTCTTGTCCTCTGGCCTCCACAGATGTCAGTAGGATAATGAGTGTGTTTTCAGCCACTGAGTGTAGGCTACGTTGTTCCCACAGTGAGAGGAATCTACGCAAGGGCTCACAGGAGTGTGCATGGTTTGGCTACGGCTTCCTTCTGCTTCATCTGGAGTACTTGCCCCACTCACTGTGCTCTGGTCACCCCAGCCTTCTCCATGACCAGCCCCAGGGTCTTCCCAGTCCCCTCCCCTGTGTGTGGAGTGCCCTTTCGCTGGTGTCTTAGTTCAGGTTCTTGAAAAACAAACCCTGAGTTAAATTCTTGAGTTCCAAGAACTTAATATATTTGGGTGGTTATCCCAGGAAGCACAGAGAAGAGCCATGAGACTGAGGCAAGGCAGGACAAATGACCAAGAAAGTGTAGTCATGAACCACACTCACATGGCCACTACTGTGGACAGCCGGAGCCCCCTCCCACTGGGCAACTCTGGAAGACAGACATATATGCTAGAATTCTCCCAGCCACAGGCCAGGACGTGGGGGGGATTTGCACACCAACTGCTCACAGACATTATTTCAGTCCTACTCTGTGGGGGGATGTTAACTCCCCAGCACTTTTCACTGCTACATGAGAAAGCCTCCCGGGGAAAGAGATACAGGCTCTGGGCAATGAAGTCCCAGCCCGGCGCTGAAATTGAGTGTGCAGGGGCAGGACAGGGGCACTGAGGCCTTCGTTCCCTGTGCAGGATGTTGTTTATCCCGAGGCTTTGGCTTAAGCGTATCTTTTCTCTCTCTCTCTCTCTCTTTTTTTTTTTTTTAGATTTTATTTATTTATTTGACAGAGAGATCACAAGTAGGCAGAGAGGCAGGCAGAGAGAGAGGAGGAAGCAGGCTCCCCACTGAGTAGAGAGCCCGATGTGGGGCTCTATCCCAGGACCCTGAGATCATGACCTGAGCTGAAGGTAGATGCTTTAACCCACTGAGAGACCCAGGTGCCCCTTAAGCGTATCTTTCTTACAGAAACATTTCCTCCTGACCCTCCCATAGAAATAGGGCCCCTACCCTGTTCTAACTCAGTGTTTCCTTCTGTATCACATCAGTCATTTTTTCCATAACACAAATCAGAATTTTTCACTCCATTTTTCCCTGGTTGAATGGATATTGCCCCTACTATGCGAAGCAAATTCCAGGGAGCTGGAGAGCAAACCTATAAACCTATGTGGGATATCATTGCGTATACAGACAATGGTGAGCACCTAATAAATATTCAGGAAGTGAATATTTAGCACATTAATGGATGGACCAGTACCTAAATAGTGCTTTACCTGGCAGGTAACAAACCCTGGTAAGTTTCAGCTCCTTGTTTTCTTTGCAGGTTTGTTACATCTGGGATTATCTTTTTCTTCCATATGCTATACTACCTCCAAGTAATCCATCCAGCCTTCTGCTCCCCCACTTTCACATGCCAATGCCTTGTGACTCCAGCTAAATTCATAATATTTCCTACAACATCAGGAGAAGTGGAGATCCTCTCACGAACAAGAATAGGAGGAGAAATGGGGAAGGTCCTTTCCCTGATGGCTTGGGGAGCTTTCAGTACGTGCATTTAAGGAAATGATCATAGAGGCAGAGGGTGTACGTTTGATGGAGACGTTCCCTGAATGATTTTGCTATGTGCCTACTCCCTACAACTTTGATGTGAAGTGAGTGAAATCATTCCCACCATTTTATGATTCACTTCAAGCAATTATTGCCTTCCTTTTACTTATTTTTAATAATCACCCCTTCCAAGTGTGAGGCCCTTGATGTCACTTTTTCACTTCTGAATTCTCTCTCTCCCCCCCCCCTCTTTTTTTTCATCAATTAAGCTTCAGATCTTACAAAAGTATTGACTTCTTTTGTCTTTTAAAAGCAGCTGATTAAAATTATGGACCAAAGTGTCAAAATGTTTCTCTATTACAAGCCTCAGAGACATTGTGTGGCCTATGGCTTTTGCTCACAGAATTGTTCAAGTAGCGTTGCTTAAGCATTTGTTCTATAAATGCTGGGAATGACGCAATATTAAATAACAGCAATATCAGTTAATATTACAGAAATGAGGATCCATTCCATATTTTAATGGTATATGCAACCAGTGTGTGTGTGTGTGTGTGTGTGTGTGTGTGTGTGTGTTAAGGAAAAAGTGTTCTTGTCTCTACTTCTGCTTAGTTCAGCATTCTATTAGAGATGATTCCCAACTCTTTCCTTGAGAAGGACGCAGGTATAAACTGTGTAGGAACCAAGTTCCTTCTCTGATTCCCATCTCTATGGGGAATTTCACTCTTCATGAGCAGGTAAGGTAGGAGCTTGAAGGGAGATGGTGACAGGGTAGAAAGGACCCAAGCAAGAGGTTACAAGACTGTGTTTCTCATCGCAGCTCTGGCACATGACCCAGCAAGTCAGAAGTGTTCTGTCTAACGGTTCAATAAGCATTCACAGAACTCCCACTCAGTCCTAGGCACAGCTTCCTCATCTGGGTAATCAAAGGGTTTCCATAAGATGATCTTTATGATCTCAATTTGTTATAAGTCTTTGACTAAAATAAATTAAATATAAACTAGAAGTAATAAAGACTCAACCTCATCATTTCTGAGTCTAGGGAACTAAGCTGTGTATCAGTTGGACATAGGAAAATAAATCATGATTTATGATATAGCAGGAAAGAATGTTTCCCTGGGTGAGATCAAGAATTATCAGGATGACAGGACAATGTTTCTTTCATACCTTAATGAAAGGGTGTGGTGCCGAGTGCTGAATTGTCAAATAGGACATCTCAACACCTATTAAACAGAGGGAACTTCTTGGAATCCACTGTCCACACAACTGAATTTATACTGGGTATTCTTTCCTTACCTACTTTCCCCTTCACTTTGAACACACAATTTAACCCAATTAGTTTCAAGACGTCAAGACAAAATTCCATAACAAGGAAGGTATAGACCCAGCGCATAACAAAAAACTGGTGAGTCTAATAAGTGTTACACTGAAGTAGTCTCCAGATAAGGCTGATCCATGTACCTAGTGTTGCCTTTAGCTAATATTTTTGCCATTATAGGATGTTCTTATGAGAATGATAACCAAAAGAGCAGGGCTTTCTTCTGTGTTTATATGAAACACAGAAATGATATGAAAGAAAGCTGGCATTTAAAAACAACACCCCAGGGGCGCCTGGGTGGCTCAGTGGGTTAAGCCGCTGCCTTCGGCTCAGGTCATGATCTCAGGGTCCTGGGATCGAGTCCCGCATCGGGCTCTCTGCTCAGCGGGGAGCCTGCTTCCTCCTCTCTCTCTCTGCCTGCCTCTCTGCCTACTTGTGATCTCTCTCTGTCAAATAAATAAATCTTTAAAAAAAAAAAAAACACCCCATGTATATATTTAGATTCTTTAGGAATATGCTATTGAGCCCTTCTCTGCTCTCTTGTTGCAAAAAGCAAACTCTAACTGCTCATCTGGGCTTCATTTAGACATGACTCTGACACCTATTATCATGTGCTATCGGGTCAATTTACTGTCTTTGGACTTCAATTTTCTCATTTAAAGATGAAAGAGGTTGGACTCAGTCAGTGACCTTCAATTTGTTGCTGCTGCATTTTTAGATTTGTTAAAATAAAACTTGTAAAATAGGATACTTATTGAAGTCAACCACTCCGGTCCCTTTAAAGAGTCAATGAGATGACGAACACAAAGTTCTTCCACTTGGCACTTAGGAATGGCTGGACAACGTTAACGCCACTGAGTTCAGCTCACTCTTCCCCCATGCCCTCAGCATTATCATCCCACACTTTCTCTCCTGTTCTAGAGAAAGATTTTGAACTTCCTTCTGAAGTTCCGTGAGTCACGGTCTTTGTGGATTATTGGGGGCAGGCAGGAGCACATGTTGACTCTGGAGATTTCTCATCAACTTTCCTGGTCTCCGTGGAGTTGGTCTGTGCTTAGTTCCTGCTGCCCCGTGAGCCTGTGAATTTGTCTCAGAATGGAAATTGCCCCAGTACCTGCCTTTGGACACCCAGTTAACACAGACCCAGTCTATTTCATTCTTTCTCTGTGTTTCATGAATGCAAAGCAATTGGAAGAAGCTGACTTTTACTGAAGATTCAGGCTAATGGAGAGAAATTACCACATATAATGGTGCAGCACAGGCAATCATTTAAATGGAATATTAACATTGTTTCAAAACCCATAGCCTTTTTCTTCCACTGGGAACTTCGCCTAGGCTCTGATCACCAATGCCTCTTCCCAGAACTTTCCCTCACCACCTTAACCTTCAACAACCCTCAAATTTTCAATATTTCTTATGAAGGACAGTTTCATTTATTTCTTTCTTTTCTTTCTTTCCTTCCTTCCTTCTTTCTTTCTTTCTTTCTTTCTTTCTTTCTTTCTTTCTTTCTTTCTTTCTTTCTTTCTTTCTGTTTCTCCCCTACCCAGAGTGGGCTTTAATGTTCTGTTAAACCAGGATCTACTACTTGTGTGTCTACAGCACAGAACACAGGCAGAAGTTTTGCAATTATAATTTCTTCTTCAGCCTGGTCATGTATTTCAGGCTATGCTTCCATCCCTGGAGACAGTTGAGGGGAAAGAGGGAAGAATAAATATACAAAAGCAGTATATTTTCTTCCACTGTTTGGAGAGAGACTCTAGGCATATGACTTTCTTTTTTTGCTTTCCAAAGTAAATATTATTATTGCAGTTTTCATTATGACTGACATAGATCCGTAGACACCCAATATTTAAAACAGATTACTCGTATGCTGCTTTTCCAAAGTGAAGTTAGGAGAACGCGTAGCTCCACATACTGATGGCTCCAGGCTGTTCTTGTGGTGTCTCAGCATGACCCCCAGGGGCACTTTCAAACTCTGTGTAAAAGGACTATTTTTTAAAAAAAGAAAAATCCAGCTGACAATTTTGTGAAATGAAATGTAAGTGAATGGCCAGGGATGCCTGGGTGGTTCCATCGTTAAGCATCTGCCTTTGTCTCAGGTCATGATCCCAGAGTCCTGGGACTGAGCCCTGCATCAGGCTCCCTGCTCAGTGGGGGAGTCTGCTTCTCCCTCTCCCAGTTTGTGTTCTCTTTCTCTCTGTGTCTCTCTCTGTCAAATAAATAAATAAAATCTTTAAGGAAAAAAAAAAGTGAATGACCAGAAAATAGCCTTAAAATGAAAGACATAATTTAATCCCCAGTGTTTTATGACCTGCAACAGATTCAAACTGACTGTCGGATTGTTGTGAAAGTTTCTAAATGCCTACTCTTAATTTCCATACTTCTCTCCATGCAAATCCCTTTAACTAAGGGTTCATGGTATCAACTGATTTCTAAATTAGTACTCAGCTTAGAAACTGTAAAAGTTTCCTATAAAATCTTAACACTATAGATCTGACATGTATGAATCGCACCATGCTATAGGTGTGGAACACACAAGCCCATTTTGAAGGAAAGCTTAGTTGTGAGACATCTTTCCATCGTACAAAGTTTTCCCTGATACGTCTCACACTCAGCAGGCTGTCCCCACAGTGAGTGATATGTGTGGTGGTTCTCCAGCTGCATGGATGCTAGAGGATCCTTAAGTCCTTATTAAAATGGTTTATTTTCGTGAGCATTTTGGGTTTGGTTCAATTTACTTTGGGTCCTAAGGCTAAGATCCTGTGATAATTTAGCATAGTTGGATTTGTTTTATAAAATTCATTTGTTTTTCCCTTTTTTGATTTCTGAAAAAAGTTGAGTAATTTTTAAAATTATACATAGTAGTATTAAAAACAGACAGGAAAATGCTGAAGTTACTTGAGTGTGTAGTCTTCTCCCCCTGCCCCCAAATAACCTCTTTGTAATAACTTAAAACAGGAGGGTTCCCTGGATCTTTAGAGTTTTGGCATTGAATGGACTGTCCAGAGCTTTCTTTTTGATGTAAGTGTTTATATTTGTTGGCATTGGGAGCAGGCTGGCAGGTATAGGGCAGTGTCTTGACATTTCTGTCCTTGAGTGGGCATTCAGTTCCACAATGAGTCTGTAGACACTTTCCTGGGCTACCATCTCTCCTTTCAAACTTGACCTCTTCCTGTTCTTCCATTTCCATTCCCAAATCTCCCACCAGGGGAAAAACTTGAAAGAAGGAAGAGAGAGAACTGGTTCAAATTGAGTCTGAGTAGGAACCCTGACACATGTCAATTCTATTTTTTTTTTTTTTCTTCCTTATTCACCTCAAGTTCAATTCCACTCTCTAGCTTGTTTTAATCCTCAACCTGGATTTGGAGGCAGGTGGTCCTTCTTCTATAAACACTTTTTAGAGTTATGACGGTCACCAGAAAAAAAAGAAGTATAAATCGGGCCAGTGGTTCCTAACAACTCTTGTTTTTTTAATATTCCCCAAGAGGTCTTTGGGTGACTCAGTTCAGGTTCAAGAGCAATCCCACTTGTGTGAGGAATTTAGTCCCTGCAGTTAAGCCGCTCTACAGACTCATAGGTGTTGTGTTAGGCACTGACAGTATAAATTGGGGTAAGACACACTTCCTTCCCTTGAGAAGCTCAGGAGCTCAGTCTGTTTGTTGGTTTTAGTAATGCAACTTTTTATTCATGCCTGCAGAACACGTATAAGCCCTAAAAAGCTAACCGAGTTTTTGTTGTTGTTGTTTGTTGCTACTTTTGCCTCCTTTCGCTAAGTACCTTAGAATGCCAGAAGTTAAAATCCTTTTGCCCCTTGTAAGATACCTCTCTTATCCTCCAGACTGAGTGAAACATTCTTTGCATCTGTCCTCCTAGCACTGGGCTGTCACGAAGCAGAATGCCTACCGCAGATCTTTGTCAACTCCCTCTTCCTCCAGTTTCCTCACTGGATTCGGTGTTTTCTGAAGGCAGGACCTGTTTCTCAGCCACCATGGGGGCTTTAGAGTCTATACATTTCCTGGCACACAGGCTGTATACATGTTTATTGAATTGTTGGATGAATAAAGTAAGGAGAGGAAAAGCCTCCATTTCTCCCTTAAATTGCTCATAGCTAAGCTGCTATCAAAATAGGACATGTAGAAGTTTGGCTAGCTCTACAGTCACACAGCTCCTCGGATCTCCATGTTGGTTTGTTAATGTGAAGCACTTAAGAGCTCTCCGAGACCAGCATCTCACGTAAGTCCCATTCAACATGGGGCTCCTGGCTGTGAATATAGGATTACAGTGCTGCAGCTGAGCCAAAAATGGATAGAGCAGTAATAAAAGGCCCCCAAGTCCCCTGCCTCTGCCCTACTCCACACAAGCAGTTTCCTGTTGTAACTGAGACACAGGACGTTTAGAATTATATCTATTGGCTCTACCATATATTAGGGGTATGACCTTGGGCAAATGGCGATCATTTTGAACTCACAGTTATCTCATCTGCGAAATGAGGTAACAATGGGTAAGGACCTCATAGTGCTGTTGTGAGTCATAGAAAGTGTTTATAAAGTGCTTAGAACACAGTTTTGAACATAATAAGGGCTCGATCAATGTTAGCCTGGCATGAAAGAAGATGTTGACATGTCTCGGAAAAAGGTCACTTTGCAATTACTAAATGTCAGAGGGCATGGTTTCTGAAATTTGTCCTTCATTTACACCTGTGTAATTGTTAGTACCTGGAGCACTGGATGTTACATGCAAACAATGAATCCTGGAACACTACATCAAAAATTAATGATGTACTGTATGGCGACTAACATAATTAAAAAAAAGAAAGGACAAAAAAGGAAAAGAGTAAATAACTGCAAATCTCTTATAGCCCAGCTGTAGATTCCCAAAAGGAAATAGAACTGCAAGTTTCCATATGCTGCTAAGGGTGGCAAAGAGAAGGAGGAGGGTTTCTTCTTAGGGATCATGCTAACTTCCGTCATGATCTGGTGATCATATTTTAATCAACCACATGATTTCATTGAGAATAGAGGTGGCTTGAAGCTTCCTAATTGACCTTACTGTGGACAAGCAAGCTCTCTCTGATGCCCCCTGCAGGCGATAGTCTAATTTCTGCTAGATCACCTCTGAGGTGTATTTCCTTCTATTTCTTCAAGGATGTGTCAACTCAATTCATTTTGGACAAAGCCAAGCAGCATGGCGAGAACTAAATAAGGTATCTTAGATTTGATGGATTCTATTTATCTTTAACATGAATTTTCTAAAATACTTCATTCTTTATTTCCAGTGAAAGACTGAGCCTTTCCTGGATTGATTTCATGCGATTTAACACGCTTATCATATTGAGAAATATTATATGCATCTAGACTCAAAAGCAGGCTAAAAATCATAATGGAGAAGTTACATGGGCAAAAACATAAAATACAAAATTACAAATGAACTGCTTATGTGTTCTCAAAAAAAAAAAAAAAAAAAACCCCCCCCCACATGCTATAAACACAAGCTTTTATGTTTGCAGTTACTGCATTTTGGGAAAGATAATTGCTGGTTATTTTGTCACATTTCCTGTTGAGTTCAAATGTGCTTTCAACTAATTTTTTTTAAAGCAAAAGTCACTGATTTACCATAACCGTAAAGCAATACTGGAAGAACCCATAGTACTAAACTGTCCTTAGAAACATCTTTCATAACAGAAGATTTCAATTACTATAATTCTGGTGCTAATCTCAAGGTCCTTCTAGCAGTAACTGTCTTCCAGAAGAAATCTTTGTAAAGGAGAAATACATTTTTAAAAAAACGTCTACTTCATGGGGCTTCACAACAAATGAAGCTGCCACTCATTCGATGAGTGGGCATATATGTTCTTATTTCTTATTTCTTTAAGTTGGCTGAGTTTTCCCTGGGGCAGGTTTTACTGAAACCTCCTCTTCCTTCTACCCTCAACCTCTAAGAGCCAAGTAAGGAAGTTTTTGGGTGACTCTCACTCTTTTAGTTCTTCGGACTGATAGACGCTGGACAGTTTCCATTTTATTTGTTACAAAGGCCTACAATTTCATTTTTCCTTAAAATATTATGTACTGTATTTTCCCCCAATTACATTGAAATATTATCCCTCTCCGATCTCTGATATGATTAACAGGGTCCATTTGTTTGCTCTTTGTTTTTTAGCTCTAGAAAATGCTCTGCGGTCTGTAATTGCCTCAGTGGGCCACAAGGTTACTGAAGATGAAGAAATGCCATCACCCAGGCTGCAAGCCACTCACAGCAAATGAAAGATTCCCAGCTAGAATAGAGCATGAACACTTATGCAAATCTGAGGCCTTGATCGTCTGTCTCTTCTCCTACAAACTGGAAATCATTTTAGCTACTCTATGTCTACTACTAAACTTGTGAATGGAGAGGTTGTCATGAGGTCCAGGACTGATGTTTTCCCAAAGGATTTTTAATATTTGAAATTGAAATCATGGCTAGTCTGACTTCCAGGACATCAATGCCATATTGATAACCTATTTCGCGTTGTCCTGAGATATGGAAGTCTGCAAGGAGAACTACAAAAGCTCTCCCCTTTGAAGAGTGGTAGGACTATAGCAAGCCATATAATTTGTTTCTAAAATGGGTTCTGTGTTAGTTTCCTAATGCTGCTGTAACAAATTATTGCAAACTTAGTAGTTTAAAACAACACAAATATATTCTTACCATTCTATAGGTTAGAGGTCTGACACTGGTCTCCCTGGGCTAAAATCAAGGTTTAACAATCTGCATTACTTTCTGGAGGCTCTTGAGGAGAATCCATTTTCCTGCCTTTTCCAGCTTCTACCCTTGTTCCTTGCTCATGGCTTCCTTTCTTCATCTTAAAGGCCAGCGGTATTGGCTTTTGCTGCCCATCCTTCCATAGTCACATCTCCCTCTTGCCACAGCCAGGAAAGGTTCTCTGCCTTTTTTTTTTTTAAATTTTTTATTTTTTATAAACATATATTTTTATCCCCAGGGGTACAGGTCTGTGAATCGCCAGGTTTACATACTTCACAGCACTCACCAAAGCACATACCCTCCCCAATGTCCATAACCCCACCCCCCTTCTCCCAACCCCCCTCCCCCCAGCAATCCTCAGCTTGTTTTGTGAGATTAAGAGTCACTTATGGTTTGTCTCCCTCTCAATCCCATCTTGTTTCATTGATTCTTCTCCTACCCACTTAAGCCCCCATGTTGCATCACCAGGTTCTCTGCTTTTAAGGACCCATGTGATTAGATTTGGTCTACTAGAAACCATGGATAATCTTCCATCTCAATTTCCTTGACTTAAACACATTGGCCAAGTTCTTTTTGCCATGTAAGACAACACATTCACAGGATCCAGGGACTGAGATACAGACATCTTTGGAGGGCCATTATGTTGCCCATCACCAGTATATTTTCAATATGGCAAAAGTTGACGCTGTTGTGGTCTGTAATGGTATGTAAACTACTATTCCCAGAGACTTTTCCCAAACTCTCAATTCCATAGTTTTCTTTTTGCTGAAATATAGAGGAATGGAACTGCATGTTAAAATTACTTAGATTCAAATTGAGGAATTTGGAATGAAAATAACTGTGATTGGTGTATGTGTGTGTGTACACATGTGCGTGTGTGTGTGTGTCTGTGTGTCTGTGTTTGTGTGTTTTCTGAGAGGCTATTTTAATCTTTTCTCTTGCAAAATATCTTTCCCTGTGATTGTACCCTTCATCAAATGGGTCCGATACAAATTATCATAAACTGGAGGGTGATATCTGATCTGCTTTTCTTCCAATTCCAAATACCCGACCATGACAACCATAGTAGCCCACTCGTCTTTAGCACAGAAGACCTCATGTTCTTCAGGTGTAAGTGTGTTCTAACAGTTCTATGTTTGAAATGGCACTTAGTTTGAGAAAAGAGAGTACCACACTCAGGGATGATGGCTGACTGAAGGCTTTATATATGACTATTAGGCTAGGTTCTTCTCTATAAGAACATAGGATTTAGTGCTGCATTGTCTAAACTCCCTCCATCTGCCTGCCATTCCCAAACAGAGACAGCTACCACGCACACCTGCAGAAGATAGAAAACTTGCCACTTCCTAAGATCAGCCACACTGACATCCAAGAATTATCAAGCCATCTACCTCACTTTAGCTGCCATATGTCTCACCCTCCACACAGGACCTTATTTTTAAGCATTCCTCACAATAAATTTAGGTTGTTTTATTTCCCTCTGCCTTACAGATAAGGTGTCAGGAGTTCAGAGTAGCTGAGTAAACCATGTAAAGTCTCACAACTAAAAACCATTAGAGTTGGCTGGTTTTCAAAAAAATAAAAATTACAAAACATGCTAAAAGACAAGAGAAAAACCACAACCTGAAGAGACAAAGAAATTATCAAATCAAACTCAGCTATGTAACAGATTTTAGAATTATAAACAAAGAATTTGAATAAATATAGATAAATATGTTAAGGGCTCTTTTGGAAAAAAGAAACAACATGTACAGGAAGAGATGGGTAGTGTAAGCAGAGAGGTAGGCACTTTAAAAATAATCACAAGAACAGACTTTACACCACACACAAAAATAGACTCAAAATGGATGAAGGACCTCAATGTGCGAAAGGAATCCATCAAAATCCTTGAGGAGAACACGGGCAGCAACCTCTTCGACCTCTGCCGCAGCAATATCTTCCTAGGAACAACGCAAAAGGCAAGGGAAGCAAGGGAAAAAATGAACTACTGGGATTTCATCAAGATCAAAAGCTTTTGCACAGCAAAGGAAACAGTTAACAAAATCAAAAGACAACTGACAGAATGGGAGAAGATATTTGCAAACGACATATCAGATAAAGGACTAGTGTCCAGAATCTATAAAGAACTTAGCAAACTCAACACCCAAAGAACAAATAATCCAATCAAGAAATGGGCAGAAGACATGAACAGACATTTCTGCAAAGAAGACATCCAGATGGCGAACAGACACATGAAAAAGTGCTCCATATCACTCGGCATCAGGGAAATACAAATCAAAACCACAATGAGATATCACCTCACACCAGTCAGAATGGCTAAAATCAACAAGTCAGGAAATGACAGATTCTGGCGAGGATGCGGAGAAAGGGGAACCCTCCTACACTGTTGGTGGGAATGCAAGCTGGTGCAGCCACTCTGGAAAACAGCATGGAGGTTCCTCAAAATGTTGAAAATAGAACTGCCCTATGATCCAGCAATTGCACTATTGGGTATTTACCCTAAAGATACAAATGTAGTGATCCAAAGGGACACATGCACCCGAATGTTTATAGCAGCAATGTCCACAATAGCCAAACTATGGAAAGAACCTAGATGTCCATCAACAGATGAATGGATCAAGAAGATGTGGTATATATACACAATGGAATACTATGCAGCCATCAAAAGAAATGAAATCTTGCCATTTGCAACAACATGGATGGAACTAGAGCGTATCATGCTTAGCGAAATAAGTCAAGCAGAGAAAGACAACTATCATATGATCTCCCTGATATGAGGAAGTGGTGATGCAACATGGAGGCTTAAGTGGGTAGAAGAAGAATAAATGAAACAAGATGGGATTGGGAGGGAGACAAACCATAAGTGACTCTTAATCTCACAAAACAAACTGAGGGTTGCCGGGGGGAGGGGGTTTGGGAGAAGGGGGTGGGATTATGGTCATTGGGGAGGGTATGTGCTTTGGTGAGTGCTGTGAAGTGTGTAAACCTGGTGATTCACAGACCTGTACCCCTGGGGATAAAAATATATGTTTATAAAAAATAAAAAATTAAAATCCAAAAAAAAATAAATAAAAAAAATAAAATAAAATAAAGACATGAACAGGAAAAAAAAAATAATCACAAGAAAATACTAGAAAGTAAAAACACAGTAACAGATATGAAGAATATCTTTGATGCGTTCATCAATATACTTACTTGCCTTGGCCATGGGGAATAAAATCCGCGAGTTTAAAGATAGGTCGATAGACATTTCCTAAACTGAGACGCAAACTAAAAAACTAAACAATAAAACAAAGTAGCAAGTAGCAAATAGGTTCTAGCAAATAGAACATACAAGAACAGTGGGATAATTTCTAAAGATATAAACTGCACAGAATTGGAATAACAGATGGAGGAGACAGAAAGAGTGAAGAAGAAGAAATATTTGACATGATAATGGCCAAGAACTTTCCAACGTTAATAACAGACTCCCAAACTAGAAATCCAGGAAGCTCAGATTATAAGAAGCAGGATAAATGTAACTAAATAAAGGAAAAAAGAAAGCGAGTGAAAAATTCAAAGTGTTGAAAGAAAAAACCCCAACTTAGGTTTCCATTCTAGCAAAATTATCCTTCAAAAGCAAAGAAGAAATGAAGACTTTCTCAGACCCACACAAACAGGGAACTCATCATTAGCAGACCTGCCTGCAAGAAATGCTAGAAGTTGTTCTTTAGACAGAAGGAGAATGATATAGGTTAGAGGTTCGGATTTACCTAAACAAAGGAAGAGCAACAGATAAGTAATGAAGGTAAAATGAAATCTTGATTTTTCTCATTTTTAATAAATCTAGAAAGTAGCTCTTCATTTAAAGCAGTAATAGTAATAATGCATTGCATGTTTAACACTTATGGAAAAGTGAAATGAATGATAATGCTACAGGAGACAGGAAAGAGGAATTAGGAATGACGCACACTATACAGAATGGTTAAAATCCAAAATACCAACAATACCAGTTGCTAGTGAAGATACAGAGTGACATTCATCATTGGTGGGAATGTGAAATGGTGAAACCATTTTGACAGTTTGAGAGTTTCTTACAGAGCTCCACAGAGTCTTATAATTCAGCATACGATTCATACAAGTCATACAATTCAGCAATTCTTGGCTTAGGTATTTACCCAGCTGACTTGGAAATTTAAGCATACAGAAAAACCTGAATGTGAATGTTTGTGGTAGTTGTATTTATGAATCTTAAGTGCATATCAAGAAAAGAAATAAGGCAATGTTAATAGGTTACCCATTCTAAGATTCAGTTTGTATGACCTCACTAAAAAAGTTCTTTTTTCCCCTCCAACCTCATTTAAAAAGTTCTTTTTGGGATTCGTCCTGTTTCAGTATTTCTAGGTCAAAGTTGAAAAACAGAACTTTTATACTGGTCCCAAGATATTTTATAAATATGTTATCAACGATCATGTTATAAAAATTCTATTTAGACTTCAAAGTATTTACAACTTTTCTTCCCCTTTTGACATTCCCATGTTCCAAAATTGCTTTCCAAAATACAAAAATAAAAATCTCTTTCTATGCTTTTGTTTTCACCAACAGAGACTGTAAGAAGGAAAGTACATTAAAAATGAGAGAGAAGAGAGGCAGATTTATTACACTTAGAAAATTAAGTTTACTGTGATTTAAGTTCCTTGAAGTGTGAGCTACTATCAATTTATGGCTTTAATATAACTTTATAAATGCAAAAGAACATGCCAGCCAAAGGGTACGAAAAAGATAAAAGTACTAGATGGTTGAGGAGACAATGTAGCACAGTGGATAGATTAACTGTCTTCAACCACAATAGCACTGACATTTTGGGATGATGATTCTTCATGGGGGTGGGTGGGGTGGCTGTCTTATGTATCATAGGATGTTGACCTGCAGCCCTGTCTCTACCTGGTAGATGCCAGTGACATCCTCTGCACACCTATGATGAACAAAAATGTCCCCAGAAACTGCCACATGTTCCTTGGGGGGTTTGGAGGGGTGGGTGCCCAAAATCTCCCTAAGCTGAGAATCACCAGGACATGGCAAGGGACTTACAGGACAAAGTTGAGGGTTCAGTTCAACTTCTCCCAATTATTAGCTGAATGCTCTTGGGGAAATCACTTAACTTCTTTGACCTTTGGTCTCAACATGGCACTTAAGTAGTCTGAGCCTATTTTATATGATTTCTAAGTTCCAGTGGGTTAATATATAAAAAATGAATTGTAAATAGTATTGTCATTATTACTGAGTGACAGAAATATGAATTGCGGAGTGGAATAGAGACATAAAGAGATAAAGCTTAGCTTAGACAAGACTAATATAAAGAATAATACAAATTTCTTAACTAGGGTTAATTTTGCCACCCAGGGGCCAAGTAAGTAAGTAAGAGACTATTTACCAAGCTATGAACAGTTTAAGGAGAGCAGCAAGTGATCCAGAGGCTTCCAGTGTGAACAATAGCAGAAAACTGTTGCCTCCACAAGGCAGGAAGAATCCTGTCTGCATAAATATGTATTGAATGCTAACTATATTGCAGGGATTATGGCAGGCAGCTAAGAAATCAAAGAGGTCATGGTCAAGTTCTGTCTCTTAAGAGGAAGAGACCATATTTCCAGAGCCTGGTGAGAACAGAAGCTCTGGTAGGAAGAGCAATTGCCAGGAGCTGTGTCATTGGTACCAGAATTTCGTGCTGGATCAGGAAGGGTGCAGGGGAGAGCAACCTCAGGCTCTGTCTTTCTTTCCTCTGATCTCCCACCAGACCCGATGGGAAGCCAGGGGACTAAAATGTCCAGGGATTGCAGGCTTCAGGGGTCATGCCTCTTAGGTGACAAAGCAAGACAGAGAAGAGTAGACTTCTCTGCTGGGAGGGAGTTCAGTAGGGGAATGGCAAACACAGACTAACCAGCAGAATTGTCTTTCTTCTTTTTCCTTTAGCGTGCAGCTCTGATATCTATAGTCAGTGAAAGGCAGGGAGAAGGAGACTACAATCACAGTATCAACATCTGCATGTAAATATAAGACCCATTTTCCAGGGTAGTCAGCTCATCTTCTAAGCCATTGTCATACTTGGAAAATATAATCAGGACCATCTGATGTTCCAGTGTGATCTTTCATAAAGAACTCATGCTCGTGGTCCCCTACCACTGATTTGAAGGCCAGAATGAGTAGTATGGCTACCTGTAGATATGGGTTTATTGATAAGGCTATAGGAAAGAGGACTGAGTTCTAGCCAAGGAGTCAGTGTTTGAATGTAGTTGCAATCTCCACCAGGTGTGTGCTCTGGGAAAATTCTTAGATTCTCCACTTGCAGAATGGAGCAACCACACAGAACCAAGAGCAGAGCTGCTTGGAACTGGAGAGATCATCTAGTTCCATGTGAGCAATCTGAGGCCCTGAAGGGCAAAGCTGGCACATTTCTGGCAACTGTGGAAAAGAGCACATCAAAGCAATCTGAAGCCCAAATCAAAAATTTTGTAGCTGCAGAGAGGCTCAGGGGGTTCTGAAGAGCAGTTGCACAATTTGACCAACGGAGTGTTTAAATTTTGTTTTTCTGTTTGCATAAATATGTATTGAATGCTAACTATATTGCAGGGATTATGGCAGGCAGCTGAGAACTCAAAGAGGTCATGGTCAAGTTCTGTCTCTTAAGGAAGTTCTCAGCCATGTGAAGGAATTATCTGTGGTCTCATATACACTGTCAAGAATATTTCTGTTTTATTTGTATTGTTAAATCAATACAACAGGCTTGACTAGTGAAAGGCTGCCATTTAATGCAATTCTGTCCAGGGTCCTTCAAAACCAGTACTCTCATCCTAGAAGACTCATCTTCTTTTGGGGATTATGAGCTCTGTGCTGTGATCATCTAAGCCCACTGGTTGTTGGGATGTTGTTTTATGTTTTCTCTAGCTACTCTTCATGTGCTTTCTTCTCAGATGTTTTGAAAGTTCTCCATATGTGCGTAGCACCTACCTGGTGTCACCCTTTCTCACCAGATCCTTCACACTTCCCTTTCCCTTCTCTCTACCTACTCTGGAAGTCTTTCCTCTTGGCACGTGCATGTGCGACAGTCTTCCCATGGTTTAGGTAATCTCTACTTTCTTTGGGTATTCCTGGAGAATCTTCTCCAAATTTATGCCTCTTTCAGTGATGGAATACTCAAATCCAAAAAAGTGTTTTTTTGGCTTTGATTTTCCACTGCATGTCTCCCCTGCCCTCCACATGGCCTATTGTGCCTGCAACCCCTACCTGGCCTGGCTCCTCTACCACCCATGGCAGCTCAGCAAGAGTTCTGCCTAGAACTTAAGGCAAGGGCCAAGGGCTCAGCCATGAGCTTGGAATGGGCCAGCCCTCTCAAACCTTGGGCCCTGACTCAACCCTTCTCATGTTGCTCTCCTCAACCATTTTCAGTGTTATATTGTTAAATATTTACCATCTCATTGGCCATTTCACCTGTGAATTATCCAGTGATGTAGCTGCAGATTTAGGGCACTCAAGCAAAAATGTTTGGAACACATTATGTTTATTTAATTGCAGAACAAAAATTTCTAGTCTCCTTGAAATTCAGGTGCCATTTAAATGATATTCATAACCACAGAGACTGAGGAGAGTCGAGTCCAGCAGGATATTTCTGGCTCCTTAAATCACTAGGACAAAGTTATTAAGATGGAGTTGGAAGGATGCCTCATGATCCTCATGGTTACCATTAGTTCTTTTTTGGCACCTGGCTCCTAGCATTATGGAAAGGGTCTGGGAGAGTCTTGGTAAGATGCAAACTTTTTGATAAACTGGCTTTATGGAGAGCAATACTTTATACATTTCATTATCAGTTATCTGTCATTGCACAAACTATAGCTGCAAAACATAGTGTCTTAAAACTGTAAATATGTATTATCTCATGCAATTTCTATGAATCAGGAATCAGGGAGAAACTTTGCTGAGAAGATCTGGTGGAGAATCTCTCCCAGGTTTGTAATCAAGATGGAAGCGACTTGCAGTCACCTAAAGGTGCCAGGGGCTGGAGGACCCCACTTCCAAGGTGACTTGTTCACATAGCTGGCAAGCTAATCCTTCTTGCTAGCAAAAGGGCTCAGTTCTTCATCATGTGGACTTCTCCAGAGGGTTACTTGAATGTCCTTATAACATGGCTTTCCCCAGAATCTGAGAGAGCAAGGCAGCTGCTGCAATGTTTTTAATGACCTAGTCTTGGAAGTCACTTATGTTCATTTCCACAACATCCATGAATCCCAGGAGCCAAAGTTCATGGGGGGCCATCTTGCAGACATCACGGAGGGTATCTGGAGGTTCACTAGACATCAACCATGTCTAGTGGCATTCAAGACTTTCAATAAAATATACAAGTGGTTGATAATCAGTTAACATCTTGGTAAAGAAAATCATGCTAGAATATCAAAATATGACTCTTAAAGAATTGAATTCATTACTACCTTCCAAGGCTTGTGAGACAACACTATAGTCTAACCAAACTCCATGTGCTCTTGCAATTTGCTTTTTCTCATGTAGGTGAGAGAGTTTCTAGAAGACTCAAGCCTCAGTCATGTAACCCTGAAATTGTTAGGTGTGCTCATGGTTCAGTCTTAAATTCTTGTCGGCAACATCCTTCAAGATTAAGAACGTTTTCCTCTTTCAAAGAGCTATAAAAATCTATAGATTGCTGTTTCCAGGAAGGAACTTCAATGGCAGCTGTGTTTCTGTCCATGCTGCTTTTAATTTGTTGAAATGAGCTTGCTTCCATGACACAGAGCACACAACCTGCATTTCCATACTGCACATCTGTATGTGTGGTATCACATTTCAGTCCATATGTAGTCTTCCTAACAAAAATAATTTATATTGTATAAAAATATAAATAAAAATTTATAGTTTGTGGAAATCTGATATCCACTTTTGTTTTAGAACAGTGTTTTAGTTAAACATAGAATTTCTAAGGTGGTAGTATTCTAGGTACAGTTGGTCTGCAGGGATTTTTCCTGTTCCACTAGAAAGATCGGCATAACAGGCTTTCAGCCTGTGTGACTCAATGCAGCCTTTGGGAATAAGGAGCCAAGTGGGAAAGGATTGTCCCTTGTTAGGTTGAAGAATGAGAAGCTGCTTGAGATTCATCTTCTTTAGTTCAGTGTCATTCTTATGCCTTGATGCTGGTTAACAGTTCTGCTACATTTGTTTTCCAGGTACCCTGACTATTCCACATCATTAGAACCTAAATTTTCAATCCTTCTAAGATGTATCACTCTTAGAGTACTTATTTGGCACCTTTAAACTCATCCAGCAAAACATTCATAATGTCCAGAAGTTGGGCCATACCTATTTTAATTTACTATGAAAAATATCATTATACTATTTTTTCAATCAACCCTTTGAACTCTGTCTCTAAAGGCTTTGGTTCCAATGTCCAGCAGATACAACTTCAAAAGAAAGTCAATGGAAAGGTATAATCTTGGCATCTAAATGAAGTAGCACTTATAATCGGAAGGACTTTCTTTCCCTGTCATAAATGGTACCCTGGCACCAACACTGAAGAAATAAGCCCTAATTGATGTCATGGCAAGAAGCCAAGGCATAGGCTTGTAAGTACAGGGCAAACCTCTTAACCATCAGAAAGAAGTTGTTCGTACTGGTGCACATCTAAAAGGTTAGAACAGCCTTTTCAAGCAAAGAGGGTCATACTCATAAAACTTAGAGTCTCACAAAATGGAATCAACCATAGCGTTCACTACAACATAAGGGAACTAAACATTTTCTTCTAGAGAAAATCACCTAATGAATTCCATCTGCATGCAGTTAATTGGGGTAGTTTAAGGATTCTAAAAAAAAAAAAAAATCTTAAATACTGGTGAGTTTTCCTTGGAGAATAGGATCAAAGTCATCACTCCGGGGAAATTATAATTAATATTACTTACTAAACAAGCAGGGTTTTTTTTTTTATGACAAAGCTTGACCACCATTTTATAAAGAAAAATAAAAAGAAAAAATAGCCCAGAGCCAAGCAAACAAATTATTAGCAAATATACCAATGAGAAATACTTAAAGTCTATGAAATTTAGATGCTTTGATCAAATATTGTTCAATTTTTAATAAGAAACAAACTAGTGTGTGATATGTCATACTTTAAGTTCATTTAACTGACGTGTTTGCAAGGAAGCAAGGTTAGAATTTTTGTGAAATTAAGAAATTTAAACTGGTTAACTGAATTTCAAAGTTTTTTTTAATAAATAAAAAACTAATAAGATGTTTTTTTAAAAAGGATTTTATTTATTTATTTGACATACAGAGTTCACAAGTAGGCAGAGAAGCAGGCAGAGAGAGAGAAGAAAGCAGGCTCCCTGCTGAGCACAGAGTCCAATGCGGGACTTGATCCCAAAACCCTGGGATCATGACCTGAGCCAAAGGCAGAGACTTTAACCCACTGAGCCACCCAGGCACTCCTAATAAGATAATTTTTTAAATAGATTGAATACACTGGGTAAATGCAGTACAGCAGTTTACTTAAGTAATAGACAAAGGCACTGGAAAAAAAGAATTGGCCTAATCCTATTAGGGTTTTCCCTGAGTATTTTGGAATCAAATACAACCTGTTCCAGTGAAGACTTAATCGAATTAAAAAAAAAAAATCAGGAAGGTGGGGAGGAAGGTGGCAGAAGACCCTAGTCTGATTTATTAATAGTTGTTAAGGCATGTTGTGTGGTGGGAAATAATATGCTTCACAGAGTGAAGACTAGGTGCAAGTAGATTTGCAAGTTAGTCCTGGTTTCAGTGTGCATTAGCTTGTGACCTTGAACAAGTCACATCCTTTTGAGCTTGGATTTTTGTTCTGTAGAGTTGATGTAAAAATAATTGTGTTGTCCATTTCACAGTGCTGATGTAATGATCAAATGAGATCATGTACGTGGAAATATTTGTAGACTCTTAAATGCTAGATATATGTAATGTATTTGTATTGTATTCATGCATATGGAGTAGTAACTGATGAGCCGTTGCCTGGTACTGAGCTTCAGGGAATTTACTTTAATGAATACTTACTATAAGTTTGCTTAACAAATCAGGGTGCTGGATGGTGCAGTCGGTTGAGCACTCAACTCTCGGTTTTGGCTCAGGTCATGAACTCATGGTCGTGAGATCAAGCCCCTAGTCCAGCTCTACACTGGACATGGGGTCTGCTTGAGACTCTCTCTTCCTCTCCCTCTGTACCTTCCACCTGTGCGTGCATGCTTCTAAAGTGGATAAAAAAAAAAAATCTTTAAAAAATAAATTAAAGGGTGCCTGGGTGGCTCAGTGGGTTAAGCCGCTGCCTTCGGCTCAGGTCATGATCTCAGGGTCCTGAGATCGAGTCCTGCATCAGGCTCTCTGCTCAGCAGGGAGCCTGCTTCCCTCTCTCTCTCTCTGCCTGCCTCTCTGTCTACTGTGATCTCTCTCTGTCAAATAAATAAATAAAATCTTAAAAAAAAAAAAAATAAATAAAAAATAAATTAACACATCTACTTAGTTTATATAATTACCGCTTCCTGAATACTCAAAAGTTTCTCTTGAGTGGGCCACCTGCTTTATGGTTTTTTCTTTATTATAATGAATATAACATCTCTTTCTACATTAAAAGTACAAGGGAAAATTTATATTTGGCACCTGCCCCATCTGTTGTTTCAATTCATTTAAGAAGTGAATGGTCACTATCCCACTCTGTGGGAAATAATCTGATCCATCTTTCACTCAAAGAGCTTTTCACCAATGGGGACCTAAGCTATGATTGCATGTAACTAACCATAATATAAAGCAGATGAAAAAAATATCTATAAAAATGACCCAAAGTGCTATTGATGTTCTAGGAAGAGACTTTATTTCCAGAAAGAGATTTAAAAAGTTTTATATATTTGGTTAAATAGCATATTCTAGGCAAACAGAACCTAAGGCAAAGAGCAGTCTGATCTGGCTGGAAGACACTTCACATAGGGGAAGTAGAGGGTGCTACATGGCTGAAAAGATAGGCTGAGGTTTTATCAGCAAGGGAGTGGAAAGCAAAATAGGCAGAACAAAAAACCAACAAGAATAAAAGAGGTACTTTTTTATCCTCTTAGGAGATTGTGGTGTTGTTCTTATGACAGAAACAATATGGTGCTGGTATAAGGGAACTCTTCACAAAATGACATGAATAAGCAGAAGGGGAAAATAATCATTTAAGTCTCACAATGACTTCGTTGTCTTCTAATCCACATTTTACAAATTGAGGAATTCAGCTTAGAGAGGGTGAATATAACCAGATTTGTTGATACGGACTGAATTGTGTCCCTCACAAAATTTGTATGTGATTGCTATGCCCTCCAGTGTCATGGCGCTAGGAGGTGGGGCCTTTGGGAAGTAGCTTTAGATGAGGTCATGAGAAGGGGGTCCTGGTCTGTTGAGATTTGTGCTCCAATAAGAAGAGACACCAGAGAACTCTGTCTCTCTCTGTGTCTCTGTGTCTGTGTCTGTCTCTGTCTCTCTCAGAGCTCTAACAAAGAGCACTTAAAAAGAAGGTAGCCACCTACAAACCAGGAAGAGACATCTCATCAGAAACCAACCATGCTGTCATCCTGATCTTGGAGTTCCAACTTCCAGAATTTTGAGAAAATAAATGTTTCTTGTTTAAGCCATCCAATTAATTTGGTTATCGCAACCCAAGACGAGTAATACACCCATGTGACCAGTAAGTCTGGGTTAAAATTCAGGCTCATATTTTTAACCTCAAGAGTAAATAAGAATAATATAATCTATCCTCCCAAACGAAGACATATAATAATAATAATAATAATAATAATAATAATAATAAATTGTAGCTAAAGTGTTCTAAATACATATATTAACTCATTAAGTCCTTAATACAAAGTTACAAAGTTCATTCTCTCATTATTCCTTAATACACTAACAAAATAATTTAATAATACATTTTAGAAGTAAAATTCAAACCTCAAAATAAATAAGAGGGAATGACTAAAAACCTAAGTGGAGACACCCTCTTAACAATGATAGATTGCTTTCAATATATGTACATGCCTGTAAGTCAAGTTTTTTTGTTTTATTTTTTGTTTTGGCTGTAACTAATTCCTAGGCTGCCTGTGTCCCTGGAACAAAATTTTTGTAATCTCATGCTTCAGTTATTCAGGGTGAAAATTATAATGGCCTTGAAATAGAAGAATCCAGAATGTGTGACTGACAAATACACATGGGACCCAAACATGAAGACTGACTGGCTCTTAGAAATATTTATCTGTTTAGAAACCTGAACTTGAAGTTTTGTAGGAAAATTCACAATCAGATGCCTGACCATCTGGGTATTCTGTAGCACACATAGCAATTGCACATTGCTAATGATCTGCCTAGAGAATAAATTATCTTATTTAAATAAATACCTGTCACAATAGGAAATTTGCCTCAGGGGAAAAAGACGCACATATTCATCAAGCTGGAAAGATTATGAAAGGACCCGAAAAACATAATTGGTGGGAAGAGAAAATATAATGATATGAGGGAATGTGTGAAAGAATAGTTCTTATAAATGTACAATTGTTTTAAGTAACGTTATGAAAGAACCATTCAGAATAAATCAACAGTTTACTTAACCAAATCCACTCCTCTCTTCAAAGTTGCCTCCCCATGCCCACAAATGTTGTGAATTCTCTCATTTAAAAATGTTTCCTATATTCTTTATTTTGTTTCAGGAAACTGGCATTTTGATTTTAATGAAGAAAAACCTCATACCAGGGCCTTTCCCCAACACCAGAGAATTAGTTTTTAAAAGTTACACAATTACAATTGTAATTCTTGGGCAAAATTCAAAGTTGACCCATGTTTTAATAATAATTGCTTTAACCAAATAGCTTCAGCACCTAGGAATCAATTCTTTGTTCATATCAAGCAAGATGGTGGATCTCTCACATCCATAAAGTGTATCCAACAAATACATGTATTCTTGCATTACAGCAAGATCAGATTAATCACATGAATAAAAGTAATACAATGATATGAATTATATTTATAGAAATCTCTTCAGGTAATGGATACTATAAAGGGCAGTCCATTGCTCAAACTATGTTCTCAAATAATTGAGATAAGACCAAAATAACTCCTTTGTAAGAGATCTATAAGTGTGTGGATTTCTCATACTGAACCCCAAGCTTAGAGAGACTTACAAATCAGCATGGAAATGGGAAATAACTCTCAACAGCAGGGATAAGGCCCTTCCCTAGATGAGCAGAGTCAAGACTAATTCTCCACAGACAGCGCTTAAGAAAAAAAAAACAAAGGAAGGATCTCAGTGACCCGTGCCTCCTTCCTCTATCCAAGCTCAGTCATCAGTTGTGTCTGAGAGTGTGCAGAATAGCTTCTAGTGTTAACTCATGTGAAGTTCCCTACTTCCTACTTCCCTACTTCCTTATGTGGAATGAAACATCAGAACTTAGGAAAAAGTGTTTACCTGCTCATCATATATACTGCAATAACTTCAGAAACGTAATCTCACCGAAGGATACTTGAATTAACAATTTAAAGAGTTCATCTAGTCCCAATCCCCAGAACCTCCTGTGTCATGCAAAAGGTAGTTATCCTATGTTGTGGAATTCCAAGAATAAATATTTAGTGATTCCGAAGATGTAATAAAAAAATAATTAGACCACTTTCCACTCCCTAGGATGGCTGTAATAAAAACTACAAAAAACAACATGTGTTGGAGAGGATGTGGAGAAATTGATCCATTGTGTATTGCTGATGAGAACACAAAATGATGCAGCTACTGGGGAAGACAATTTCATAGTGTGATATTGTGATTTATAATTTAAAAAGATATGTATTTGGTCTTTGTCTAATTTCTGGCAAAGAGGTCCTAAAAACCTTGGAATTTCCTAAATGTTCAGAGCAACAAAGTTGTCTCCTGTTATGTTAATGAGGTGAATTTTGGATCCTGTCTAAAAATGGGGGCTAGTTGCCAGGAGAACCAACCATGTGATTAGAAGGTTGGAAATTTCAATCCCATCACCCAACCTCCAGGGAAAGGAAAGAGCCTCAAGTTTGAATCAATCACCACTGGCCAATAATGAAGTCTCCATAAAAGTCCCAGAAAACAGGGTTTTGGAGAACTTCCAGGTGAGTGAACACATGGAGGAGTGGTCAGAGTGGCGCACCCAGAAGGGGCATGGAAGTTATACACTCCTTTCCCCATACCTTGCCCTATGTGTTTCTTCCATCTGGCTCTTCTTGAGTTACATCCTTTTATAAAAAAACAAAACAAACAAACAAAACAATAATCCTGGGGCACCTGAGTGGCTCAGTTGGTTAATTTTCTGCCTTCCACTCAGATCATGATCCCTGGTTCCTGGGACTGAGCCCTCATCAGACTCCTTGCTTAGTGGGGAGTCTTCTTCTCTCTCCCCCTCTGCCCCTCCACCAATCATGTTCATGCTCTTTCTCTGTGAAATAAATACATACAATCTTTAAAAACAAACAAATAACCCAGTGGTCTAGTAAGTAAAGTGATTCTGCTATAGCAAATTAATTGAACCCGAGAAGAGGGTCATGGGAACCTCTGATTTATGGCCAGTTGGTCAGAAGGACAGGTAACAACCTGGACTTGTGTTCTGAAGAAAGGATTCACAATAGCTATACTCTCAGTTTCAAAGGAGAAAGAACACTTTATTGATGTTATAAAAATCTAATAGAAACAAAAGGAAGAAAAGGGGGGCACCTGGGTGGCTCGGTGGGTTAAGCGGCTGCCTTCAGCTCAGGTCATGATCTCAGGGTCCTGGGATCGAGTCCCGCATCGGGCTCTCTGCTCAGCGGGGAGCCTGCTTCCTCCTTTCTCTCTCTCTGCCTCTGCCTACTTGTGATCTCTGTCTGTCAACTAAATAATAAAATCTTTAAAAAGAAAAAAAAAGAAGAAAAGGGAAATCTGTGCATAGATGAGGGCAATAGTAAGCAGTAAAGGAGAGTAAGACAGTTACATTAAACCGGGTACTCACAACATCCAGCCTCCCTTGGTGGGGAAGCCCCGTGGAGACAGCCAGGCTGGAGTCCTGGGGAGAGGCCCGGGTGGAGCATCCTCCCCTCAGGTGACACTTCTAGCTGACCATCCCTATAAGGGTTGTTTTTATAGGGCGGGTGACAGGATATGAAGTTAAACATCTGTTTGCTTAAGTGCAGTTTGGAGGAAGCTACATTTCTATGTTATAATGTCTTTACATCTTTAAGGAGCCTGGGCTAGGTGTGCTTACCTCCCCTCCCAGATTCCATTCTGGGGGGCCAGCCCAGCCTGGAACCAGAGGGCTCACAAACACCTCAATCCTAGGATCCCGGGATTCTAATATCATGACCTGAACCAGAGGCACACGATTAACCAACTCAGCCACAGGCACCCCACAAACAACATTCTTTAGCTTGCTGTGCATGCGCAGGTCATAAAAGTCAGTTATGCAGCACAGATCACACAAACCTCCAACCATACCATACAACCTGTAACTGACATCTGGAGTGGGGAAAGCAGATGTTCTTGTAGGACTAAACTCTTAACCTGTGGAACCTCATGCTACCTCTGGGTAGGTACTGTCAGAACTGAGTTGATTTCTTAGATACCCTACTGGCATCCAAGAATTGTTTGTGTGGGGGTCCCCCATATCTGTTGCAAATTGACTAATTGCAAATTGCTTCTAGAACATCCAAATGAGTCAGTTCCTCAAAAAGTTAAACAAAATTACCATATAACCTATCAATTATAATCCTAGATCTAAGTGATGGCTTATAACTTATAACTTGGCTAGGCTATAGTACTCGATTATTTGGCCAAACGCTAGTCTAGATGTTGCTGCAAAGGTATTTTTCAAGTGTAATTAACAAATTGAGCAAGACAGATTATCCTTCATAATGGAAGTGGGCCTCATTCAATCATTTATTTTATTATTTTTAATTTGTATTTTTAAAATTTTTCAGATAGAGAGAAAGAGAGAGAGCGAGTGTGTGCACAAGCAGGGGGGAGGCAGGCAGAGGGAGAAGCAGACTCCCTGCTGAGCAAGGAGCCAGATGTGGGACTTGATCCCAAGACATTGGGATCATGACTTCTTCAGCTGAAGGCAGACCCTTAACTGACTGAGCCACACAGGTGTCCCATTTTTAAAATTTTATTATTATTATTATTATTATTATTATTATTATTGTTTATCTGTCAGAGAGAGAGAGAGAGAGTCATTCAATTATTTGAAGGCCTTAAGGGCAAAGACAGGATTCTCAAAGAAGAAAGAATTCTCCTCAAGTAGGTAACATAGAAACAATCCTTGCCTGAGTTTTCAATCTGTCAGCCTGCAAAATTTGAGACTCAAAACAACAACCCTTACCTGAACTTCCAACCTCCTGGCCTGATCTCCAAATTTTCGACTTTCCCACTCCCATAATCATGTGAGCCAATTCCTTAAAATCTATCTCTCTCTCTCTCTCTCTCTCTAGATATATACACCCATATATAGAGAGAACCCATAGGTTTGATTTCTCTGGTGAACTCTAAGATATACCCCAAAGAATTGAAAACAGACACTTAAACAAACACTTGTATGTTTATGTTCTTAGCAGCACTATTCTTTAAGCTTAAAGGTTGAAACAGCCCAAATGCTCATCAACAGATGAAGGGCTATGCAAAACATGGTAATCCATACAATGGAGTATACTTTAGCTACACAAAGGAATAAAATCCTGATATATCCTACAACTTGGGTGAACCTCAAAAATTTATGTTAAATGAAAGAAGCCAAATGCAAAAGGTCTTATATTGTATGACTCCATTTATCTGAAATATCAAACACTGGGAAATCTATATAGAGACAGAAAGCAGACTGGTGGTTGTCAGGGGCTGGGGACGAGGGGAATGGAGACCTTGGCTTAACAGGTATGTGAATTCTCTTTGATGAGAGTGATGAGACTGTTTGGGAACTTGATAAAGGTGAATGTTCTAAATGCTACTGAATTGTATGCTTTAAAATGGTTCATTCTATGTTGTATGAATTTCACTTCAATTTCAAAAAAAAAATCAGTAGAACTTGGTGATGAATTAGAACTAGAAGAGCAGAAGACAGGGTGAAGAGGAAGAAGAAGCCAAAGTAGGTTTCCGGCTGAGTGCATGGGTGACCGATGATATCATGAATAACACCAGGAGATGTGAATTCAGAGAACAAGGGGAAATCAGTTTCGTATATGTTGACACTGGGCTAATGGGGGGTTTAAGTGGAAAGACGCTGAGGGTGCTTGGAAAAATTGAAGGACAAGGTGGATGACAGATTAGCAAAAGTTGTAACGGGAGAGAGGAGGAGTCCTGTGAGTAGAACTCTGGCACCCCACTTTCCACCCTTGGACATCTCATTAGTCTCTTGGTATTCTTTAAAACGAGTACCTCCATCTCCAAGGTGATTTCTGTGTAGTTACTACTACGATGGGCACTCTAACCACAAAAATATTAACTGTAAAAAGCATTTAAAATAGTAGTAGTATTACTGACATTTATATTATACTAACTAGAATATGGTATGCTATTCATTAGTAAAATATATACCGATCTAATTAGTCTCATAATAACAATGATTTTACATCTATTACATGAAGGCTTTTTAAACTGGTTTTCCATCCAATGTTTCTATCCTAGGTGGTATAAGAAATTTGAGACTCAAAGAGATGCCCTGCCCCAGATTGTGCTGGTAATGAGTGGCAGCCTGGCTTTCTCTCCTTCCAGCTCCCATGCTCCTCATTCTTCTTTTAGAATAGAATTCATCCTTTTGGTCCATCTTGCATATTCATTCATGTCCTTCCATTTGCCTTTGACCCAGTTTCAAGTCCTAAAATACTAGATATTCAGAGCTATTTTATAATATATAAGCCTAAAAAGGCTATTTGCATCATATAGCTACTTCACGTAAGTGTTAGATTTTAATTTAGTTAAATACCTGCTTGAACTATTACAGATAAATCTTTGGCCCATGTGGATATAACTTTGAGTAACAGCAAGTACTTGCAGCATTTTCCTTGCCTAGTTATTCTTTTCTGCTAGAAGCTAAAACAAGGAGTTTTGAACCCGCCTTAATGCTAATTTTTACCTGCTGGGTGACTGGCAAGTAATTTATCATCTTCAGCCCCAACTCAATATGGGAGGATCTCCAATAATCTCTAGAGGCTTTTCCAGTGTGACATCTTATGATTTCATTCTCTGTTTTACTTTGGTAGGTCTACTTAATAAACTTTAAGTAAGTTTGATTTGTTTAGATTATTCTTGTTACACGAATAACTGTATTTTGCATGCTTATATAACAAGAAGGCTTATGTTGTGTTTGTCTAAAAATTATAGCTGTGGAAATAATACTGAAAGCCTTTATCCTAGGACTTCCCAAACACTGTCAATTATATTCCACACACAGTCTTGGCTCTGTAAAACTCTACACATATTGTATACCAACATATTTTTTCTCTTAAATTGCAAATGCATCTATAATCAACAGGATCAGTAACCTATGTGTTTTGCATTTACCCTTACTTTATATTATTATGTCATTCAGAACAATGTTAAAAGATTTTTCAGTGTGTAAAAGCTGCTTTTCCAGACATCTCTTAAAAAGAGAAGTAAGGCTTTTGCAAGAATACTGAAACTAAAATCCTCCTTTAACCCCTGAACTCCCAAAAAGGGATTAAGTACTATTGGAGATAAAAATAGCCAAGATCTGTTTTTCTTTTCCTTAACGTATGTCATCTTCAGAGGTCAAAGGGACTGGTCTTTCGCTGACCATTTTATGAATGAAATATGTTGGCATGCTAGATGCCAAGGGCTTTACCAGTGGGAGACATTTTGTATCTTAATATTGCTGTGGAACTGATTCATAGGAAAACAAAAAAACACCTTCTTTTGAAGAAATATCTTAAAGCCATACTTATTTTGAAATAAATTGAAAAATAGCCCTAGAGATCAAAATTAATCAAGACAGAGAAGTTTATTTAAAGTGTTCTTTATAAATTACACTCCAGTATTATGAAAATTCAACATATTGTATTACTAAATTACTTGAAGGTTAGCAAAATTCTGGATAGCCTGAAGGGACAGAGACACAGAGACAACCGATGACAAAGCTTTGTAAACAAAATTGCATGGAATATGGTGGGGACAGAATAGAAAAATATGATATTAACATTTTTACTGAAATGTCAGGGATACATTCAATAACAACAATGCACATGCTTTTGTAAATTCATCTTCAGATCTCTTTGAACTCTGTTGGGCTTTTTCCTATCCAGTGGACTCTTCTCAATTAAGCAATCCTTCCCTCAGTTCCTTTCAGCAAACACTTGCTCAGTATTTGCTGACGTCTGTTATTATCTGTCATTAACAGGCCTGGTGTTAGTCCTCAGAGACACAAAGTACACAAAAGACCCAGAGTCTGTCCTTGAGAATTTATAATCTAATAGGGGAATGTAATATAGTCAACTTTGTTATATCTTTGAATACCAAATACAAGAATCCTTGGCATCTATTTCTGACAACATCCCCAAGGGATATTTTGTGAGGAAGGTGAGCCCCAGAGATTGTATAATTCAACCCTTAAGTTGCCCATACCCGTTATGGCTCTATCTTCTTGGATTGCCATTTCCTTAATTAAGCCTAATGCTTATTTATACACCAATACTCTACAAACAGAGATTTCCTTGCACTGAGATTACTCTAATTTCTGAAACTTTGGCTCTGACTACTTTTCTCAGTTTAAGTATCAGAGCCACAAAGGTGACCTCTGTTGGTGTCTTCATTAGCATGTTCAGAAACTTTTGTATGCACAAAATTAGCAGAGAAACGTGGAAATCAGGGGCTTTGGGTCTACCCTGAGATGGCTTTCTTAGGTTAATGGTACAGCCTTTGAAATTTTGATAAGTACTTGAGGAGTTTCTGACGTACATGGTCTGAGAAAAAAAACGCTCTGAGAAACCTTGTTCTACAGAATGCTCCTACCCAGAGCAACAAACGTCTTTTAGTCTATAAAAGAGAAGATTGTGGGGCACCTGGGTGGCTCAGTGGTTTAAAGCCTCTGCCTTCAGCTCGGGTCGTGGTCCCGGGGTCCTGGGATCAAGTCCCGCATGGGCTCTCTGCTCAGCGGGGAGCCTGCTTCCTCCTCTCTCTCTGCCTGCCTTTCTGCCTACTTGTGATCTCAGTCAAATAAATAAATAAATCTTAAAAAAAAAAAAAAAAAGAGAAGAGAAGATCATTTTCACGGATGTTTCTCTGCTGTTATGAAATATACTCATTAAGTCAAGTGTAGCCTGGCTAGACAGTGTCTTCACAACCAATATGGGTATTAACTATCATCCAACTAACAGTTCTTTGGAATGGAATTAAGAATTAAACTTTTAAAATTAAGGCTCTTTTCTACCAGGCACTTTTTTTCCTCATGGGCATTTTTTTCCTTTCTCTTCTAAAGTCTGCGGAGCTTCACACACATACATGAAACTCTATTTTCCCTTGGGTAGAACCATAGACAGAAATGATTTTCATAGTTTTCTATAAAAATACCACTGTGGATGAGAGAATAGAAAAACTCATTTTGGATGTCACAACAAGTACATTGACCACTTTTCCTTTCCTGTATGTTTAGAAGTTAAATCAGTGAAGGAAAAAAAAAAGGCTGAAACCACAGATTAAAATACAAGAGGCTGGAAACCCATGGGAGAAATGGGAGAATCAGGTGCTTTCAGCAATGTTGAGGAGTAATGACCCTGGAGCACTGTGAACGTGGGCACAGATTTCTCTGTAGCTACGGTCAAGATGTCTGTGGACTACTAGAACCTCCAAGCCACTGCACCTGTCCCATCAGGGAAATAAAGGCTTAAATGCAAAGACCCTGGCTCAATATAGGTACTGGCCAGTTATTGCAGATGTAGCACATACATTTTAACTCAAATCTGAATTCAATTTATCTTAAATATAATTCAGTAAGTATATTTTATTTAAATAAATTACATTTTAAGTATTCTTTTTTTTTTTTTAGATTTTTATTTATTCATTTGACACAGAGAGAAAGAGCACAAGCAAGGGGAGCAGCAGCCAGAGAGGGAGAGGAGAGGGAGAAGCAGGCTCCCCGCTGAGCAGAGAACCCCATGAAGGGTTTGATCCCAGGATCCTGGGATCACGACCCCACCCAAAGGTAGATGCCCAACTGATTGAGTCATAGGTGTCTCCATTTAAATAGGTATTCTAAGAGCTTTCTAGGTGCTACACGGTGTTATACAAAGTGCTCACATTCTTCTAAGAGCTTTATAAATGTGAACTCATTTACTACACATGGCCATCTGAGGTAGTACTATTACTATCCCCATTTACAGATGAGAAAACAAGGGTTAGATAATTCACCTCAAGCCAGACGTTTAGCACGAGGCAGAAGAGTGTTTGAACTTGCATAGGAACACTGGGTACTGGATTACTGAATGAGCCCATTCATCTCCTCAACCACTTGACCATACTCCTGGGTGAAAGGTCAGAGGAAAACTGTGGATTTTGTCCCTCTACATATCTCCCCATTCCCCTTTCTTGGTGCCTCTCCTCTTCACAACACTGACTTAGTTCATTGATAACACTTGACAGCTGAAGGAGTATTTTACAAGTATTTGGGGTCATATGTATTCTCTCCTCCTGCAGATGAAAGATTTCTGATGATAAGGAGTGCGTGATTTCCTGTTGTGGTTTCTTTGGGAACCAACCCCTCAGCAAATCCCTCACCTCAGCTGTTGGAACAGGCATCCTCCTCAGCAAGAATTGTAAAGTCAATTGTGGCAATGCCACATGGGCTTCTGGCATTCTTTGTCCACTCACAAGGAGTTCCCTAAATCAGGTTCTTCATCCAGAAAACAAGTGAGGGTCATAGTGTTCCTCTGACCTTGAGGCCACCTGGTCTGGCCAAGAGTTGCATGAGTCTTTGGTCTCCTTCCCATCCCTACCCTCCTTGTCTCCTCACATTTCATAGGATCTACTGCCTGTCTTCCTAACCACCTCCAATGTGCCAGTTCCTCTTCCATCCCTCAAACAGCATAAGAATGGCCGCTTTTTGAAATCAGCTGGGCCATGTCCTTCCACTGGCTGATGTCCTTCAGTGACACTGCCTCTCCACCACCATTTTTTCAATTGTAGGGGGAAGAAGAATCAATTGGAGATCTGGTTAAAGATTACAGGTACCTGGCCTCACCCCAAACTTGTGACATCAATCTCTGGGAGATCAGCCTACAAGTCTGCACTTGAAAAATATTCACCAGGCATTGCTAACACACAAACTTTAGGAGAAACAGCCTACTTACGTGATAAAGTTCAGTTTCCTTAATGTGCTACACAGGTGATTCTCTAAGAAGAATGCACATTTCTGAGTGCCTCTTCAACTTTTCTTTGATGTCCTGTCTGCCATTGCAGCAAAAAAGGTAGTTTGTAGTTCCATGAATTCTCAGACCATTTTCCATTTTCCTTTGTCTTTATTGAGCATTGCTATATACAGTAGCATATGTTGTGCATTGGACAACTCTAAGGTTTATCACTCACATGACTGAGTGATGATGACCTTTGTTCACATCGCCAATGCCCAGAATACTCATTTGCTTCCCTTCTACCTGACTTAGTTCCCAGTTACCCTGTGAAACACAGCTCTGGCATTAGCTGCTCTTTCGAACCTAGGAACAGTGGCACAGCTTTATCATCACGGTTATCACATTGTATTTTTCCAGTTCATTTTTGCTTCTGTATCTTTCAGCAGACATGAACAGTTGGAGGGCGGGGTCTTATTTATCCACTTACCTTCACTGTCAAGCATAGTGCTAAACACAGAATGGACACTCAACTAAGGCTTATAGAATTAGTGAATAAAATGTGATAATCAGAGCAGCTTTTAAAAGTAAATTCATTCATTCATTCATAACTGTGTTTCTTAGAGAGCTGACCCTACATGTTTACATTGAAGTGCAATAATTTAAAAGACAAATTATGTATTTTAAGTAGATTTCTGTATTTTGGGGATGTTTTAGCAGCAAGTAAGAAAACTAAACTCAAACAGTTAGAACTAACGAAGGCATTTAGTAGGTCTCATAGAAAGGTATCCTAAGGCAGACCCAGACCAGGTTTGCTCCAGCAGGTTAACCAGGGCTCAGTCTCCCTTTTGCCATCCACCATCCAGTGTCAGTCAGTGCGCCTCCCATTGAGAACATGGCTGGCGTTCTGTACCCTGTGGGAATCACATGCTCATTCCATTGCCAATCCCTGATAAAAGGATGAGAAAATTGACAACTAAGCAGACCCTTTTAAAAACTAAGGTCAATTTCCCAGTTCTCACAAAAGTGTTCGGTATTCAGTGGGAGAGGACAGCTTGGCGATTCGGGGGATGACCCCAAGAGGCACAACACATATCTAGACGACCCTCCCAGGATTCAGAGTCAGTCTGCTTTGCCCGTGGCAGCATCTATTCCGGGAGGCACAGCACAAAGGCTCTGGGTAGCCTTCCTTTATAATCAAGGAAGCCACCAACCCCAGGCGTCTCAGCAGTTCCTCTGCTCTCAGCTTGTTTTCAGGTTAGGGGAAACTGGTTGTTCAGCAAACCCACCCTGCCAAACAATTCCAAGAATCAAAGATTTGTCACCTAGCCCAGATCGCCATATTCTCAACCTGCCGCCTCGAAAGGCTGCCTCTGCACATAGGCAGTGGGGCAACTGGTCCCCGACTGCAACAAGGAGGGAAAGAGAGTCCTCTGTAATTGTCTGGAGCGGAGGGTCATTGTGGAGGTAATCACCACCTGCTGCAGATAATTTGCTCCCTTACTAGTGACCTTGAGAGGTTCCTGGAATCTGTAGGATGTGAGGACAGGGACCTTACCAACAACAGAATGACTAAGCCCATCAGGAATTTAGCCCTGAGACAGACAGAAGCACAGACCAGCTCCTGCCCCCCCTTTCCATCCCTCAGCATTTTCTTTCCCCTTCCTCATTGAAGATTCAGGCAGGGAAAAGTTTCATTTCTAGGAGAGAAAGAATGTTTCTCACCCTGGCATGTGTCAAGTGTCACCTCTTATCTTCCTCCCATTTTTCTGTCCATATGAAAGCGATTTCAGGTCACCCCCCTCTGACCAACCTGAAACGCTTCTCTGTTCATTATGTGAACCAAGTCACATTTTTCTGATTTTCTGAGGTTCATTTTAGTTTATTTTACTCTTCCACAATAATAATTTTCCATGGTTCCATTCAATTTCTTCTTACCCAGAATAAGAAAGAGTGGGAAAAAAAAAATTGTATTGCATTTCTGTCTTGTCTCTCCTCTATTCCTGCTACTACTGTTCGGGAGTTTAATAAGTACCAAAGAGGAAAGGTACCTTAGAATGAAGGGATGAATGGTATTTTAAGGATTTCTGTGTGACAGGTTCTATGAGAACTCTTAAAGGCTGATTATATAAATGATCTCATGAATATGTAACTCACATACTAAGTGAACTATGTCATTTAATCCTCATGACAAACATACAACATAAACATTATTTGTATATCTTTTAATACCCATCTGTCATCTGCTGATGAGGAGACACTTCTTGCCCAGAGCGGGCTGAAGGCTGGCAGCGACAGGAAGCAGCCCACACTCTGAGAACGGGGCCGCCCCTTAGACTTTCCAGAGAGGACTTCCATGGCTTCTGGATTTCAAACCTATATGTTGTTTTGTAATAGAGATTTCCCTAGGCTATTGGTGAGGGGTTCCTGAGGTCTGAGCATGGGCTGTTTACACAGCATATGTCAACAGCGTTTCAGAGCATTGTTGAGCTCATACCTTCATGGTAATTTAAATGGAACAAATGGGGAGGTCATAATTTGAGTCCCATCAACAGACTAGTGGGTGTCTAGTGACTGTTCTGGCACATGAGATTTCGGGCCCAGAGAAAATGCAATGATTTCTGGTCTGATTTCTGTTATTCTTTAGCCCTGGAAGCACTGGGCAAACACAGCAAAACAACCAAGACAAAACAGATAAAGTGAACTTTATATGGTTATTACACTGGAAGGCAATCCTGTGTGCTGGAGGTCTGTCTAAACATGCTTAAGGATGTAAATCACATCCGTGGGGGCATCCTGACCTCCCCTTTTAATTCTTAAGTATAAAACCAAGTTTGATGAATGACCGTGTTTTTCATAGAACATAAGCATTTTGTCAAAGCTTAGGAGTTCTTTTCAAAATGAGGAGATCAAATTTTCAAGCAAGGGAGTTTTATGTAGCTCCTTCTACCTTATTTTTAGTACACTTAAGCAGGGGTACTTTGGGACGACTAGAAAGAGAGGAAGAAATCCATGCCAGGCTTAAGAAGTGTATTATCATGCATTGACATATATTGGTTTTGGAAGCCAGAAAGCCTTGGGAAAAATTCCTCTACACATGGAGCTTCTATAATCTTGAAGGTTTTGTTGTTGTTGTTGTTGTTGTTGTTTTATCTGTGGAAGGATCTGCTTTCTAACAAAGATATATTGTCATTAAAATCCCAGTGGGCATGTAAGTGGATGGGAACAAAGTCCTTGTGCCCAACAGTGTTTGTGAGAGATGCTGGAATGGTGGAAAGAATGTTGTTCTTCTATTGAAGACATGTGTGTCTCTACTCATCCATTTGCTTGCCCTACTCGTTGGCCTGTCACTTCAACTCTTTGAGCCTATTTCCTTCTTTGTAAAATATTGACTCCTTACAGCTCTAAAAAGTCTCTACAACATTTTACAGTTGTTTAGAAACAACCTGGAGATGTTACTGAAAAAAATCCAGCTGCTTGGTTAAAGGGAATCTTGAATTTCTTGACTTTCAGAGTCTTGACGTTAAGTTAGCAGTCAAGAAACTATTTCCACACCATAATTAGAGCGGACGTTGGGGCCACGAGCTCAACTCTCCAGCCTCAACAGTGGTAGTAGAATCATATACCACAAATCAACATATAAATATACAATGAGAAAAATAAACATTAAAGACACCGGGGTGCAGAGGTTTACTGGCCAACGCACTCTCTCTCCGTAGTGACATCTCCAGGGACTCCAAATTATAGCCAGAAAACTGAGCAGTGATTATGGACCCAGAGCCAAGGCTCTTGACATAGTCTTGAGAGTTCTTCCTTCAGCTTATGGTGAAGCCTGCTGACTCAACTCTAACTGAGAAAATAAAAGGTTTCTCTAATGATCAGTTGTTTATTCTTTCCCAAAGCCAGTCTCCCTCCCCCTCTCTCCCTCTCAGACTACCCCTGCCCCTTCAACTGCACTGGGTAACCTTACATTGGAAGGTAACACTATTGGTCTTTTATGTTAGACAAGAGTAAGGCTAAAAAAAGAGAGAGAGACATTGAAGGAATGAGTAGCCTTCAGTTAACAAGCTTTTCTAAGACCTGCTATAAAGCAATTGATTAGGTTTCCATATTTTGGTAACTAACTTGTTCTGCTTGCCAACCTGAATGGCATCCAACTTACCTTAGATAGTTGAACTTGAATGTTCCCTTCTCCTCAGATCAAATGTTTTTAAACAAGCTCTTATAAGTGAGCTCATTTACTTCCACAGATGTTATCTCATGCATGATGTATGGGATTTACTGGTTTAAGAGGGAAGTCTTATTCAAAATCCCTCAGGAAACATCCTGAATTTAGAGTCAACACAGAGAGACCCACCTGTTCAAACTGATAAAGAAATAAGACAGTGTCCGAGAGACTGAGGATCCTCAAAGGCAGTAATGATCATACTTTAGTCCTGGGGTCTAGGTTAAAAATGCAGGTTCCAGAGTGTCAGGCACTGAGATTATATTCAGTAGGAATTTCAAGTGTTGCCAGATGATTTTAATGTGGCCAGGAAAACCCCCTCTTCTATGGTTACTTAGTTGCAAAGTCATCTTGGATTTTGATTTATTTCTTTTGGGAACAATTCCAAGTTTTTAAGAAAAAACGTTCCAGACAGAGTCTTAAGTTCTTAGTCTGGAAGAATCTCAGAATAAAAAAACTGAAGGGCTAAGTGGGCCCTGCTGAGGTTTAAGAAAGAAGAGCCTGCCACACAAATGTACCAGCCACTTCACAGCCGTCTTCAATGACTAATAGCAGTCGGTTCTATGAAATCTCTGTCGGTTTAAGTATATCCCATGGACATTAAATTTGTGTGGAAGGGGCTTCCCACCACCCTCATTTAAGTATCTAAAGTATAGCCTTGGGTTTCACCCTTTTTTTCATGGCACTAGCTCAATATAAGTACTTCATAAATAATTGGCATGTGGATAACACATTAATAACCCAATACTAGAAGTTTCTACTTTCTTTTCTATAACAACTACTAGATTTTAAGTTCCAGTAGAGAGGAGGCCATGTCTGTCTTTTTCATCATGGTATCCTAAAATGACATCATAATTATTCACATATTTGCTGAATAAATAAGTAGAAATTAGGAGTAAAAAAATGAGATGAAACAGATATCATTCAATCAGGAAATTGAATTTCTTTACCAGAAAGTTCAGCATATGCCCTGCACAACTAAAACTTCTATTTTCCTTTCAGATTATATCCTTCTGTCAAAAATCAGAGTGATTGCCTTGTTTTTATTGACCTAATATTGTATATTTTCATGGCTGAATGGAAAGGGAGGTTCACAGAATAGAGACTTCAAGGAAGAATATTTTGAAAACAGAATTAAGAGCCTCACTATGAACGATGGGGCAGTTGTCACTGAGCAATATATGTACACAGGGCTAATTACAAAAGAGACACATGAAACAAGAAAACAAAACAAAACAAAACAAAAAAACAACCTCTCATCAGTATAGTGACAAGTCCTCCAAACAATACCTTTGTCTATTTCAAAGTCTGGGCAACACTGACAATACTGGGCCTGGTGAACAGTACAAGAGAGAGCCTGCTTATTCTCAGTGTTGCCCCCTCTGCTGGGCACATCTTCTTCACTGCCTTGCACATACTGGCCACCATAACCATCTGAGGATTTGTGGAATGAGAGGCTGTGTTTTCACTAAGGAATCAACCAACATCCAGGTGTAGGGATTGCAGTCTGCCTGGGTTGCGTATATGACATGAGAACACCAGTCTATGTCCTGGAATCCTGGGACCACCAAAGAGCTGTTCTCAAAAGGGCATTTTCACATTTCTGTGGGTTTTTCTTTTTTATATATAAGAGGTAAGTTGTATTAGTTTTCAATAGCTGCTGTAACAAGTGACCACAAACTTATGGGGCTTAACATAATATGAATTTATTATCTTACAGTTTGGAAGGTCAGAGTCTAAAATGGACTCACTTGGTTACAATCAAGGTGTTGGTAGAATATTGGGTTCTTTTCCTAATGGTTCTAGAAGACAGGTCATTTCCTTGACTCTTCCAGCTTTTGGAGGTTACAACATTCCATGGCTCATGTCCTTCTTCAAAGCCAGTACTAGTGTATTGACTTCTCAGCTCACATCCCTCTAACCCTGCGTATGTTGCCACATCCCCTCCTCTGACTCTTCTTTTGCAGCCCTCTTCCAAATTTAAGGACTCTTGTGATGATGCTGGATCCAAATGGATAACCCAGGATAATCTTTCTGTTTTAAAATCTGCTAATTAGCAATCTTAATTCCAGCTGCCACCTTAAATCCCATTTGCTGTACTCATGCAATTCAGGTTCTGGGGCTACTATTTCACCTACCACAGGTCTAAGTTCTAAGTGAATGTGAAAATCAGGATACTCATATTAGGTCTATTTCACTCCCAGGTATGGACTTATTTGCCAAATAAATAACACATAGAATAAAAATATAGAAACTTATCTTTATATTCTATTACTGAAACCCAGCTTGTTTCTAACCTGCCTTCTCTAATAATACTTAACATTGGAAACAAGTACAGAGTGTTGAGTTTTTAGCTGATGATGAACTGCAAAGCACTGTTCACTGTGTGTGCATTACTCTGGACAAACAGTCTATCTCAGATAGCTTAATTTCATAGTGTTGCAGTACTTTCCAGGTTCACCAAAACAGTAGTTATTTTCTTTGGCTACACACTAAAATCATTTGAAAAGGTTTAGCAATTCCGATGCACAGACCATGCCCAAGATTTTAATTAAAACCCAGTATGTAGGGGGTGGGACCCAGATGTAAATATTTATTAAAGTTTCCACAAAATTCTATCATGCAAAAAAAGTTTCACTGACTCTTCAAATATTAGTTCTATAGTCAAATTTGATAATTTGTTAGTCACTTACATTTTTTTCAGTTAAACTTAAAAAAGAAGCAGAACGTAGGCAACATGATTCCAAACGCTGCCATACAGCACAAAGAAGAAAAATAAAACTTCACGGACAGCATGTGTTTAGAAAATCTCAGGAGCTTATGAGTCTCAGGAGCTGTATGCAAGAATAAAACCCTACTGGAAGAGATTATGCTGAGTGAAATAAGTCAAGCAGAGAGAGTCAATTGTCATATGGTTTCACTTATTTGTGAAGCATAACAAATATCATGGAGGACAAGGGGTGTTAGAGAGGAGAAGGGAGTTGGGGTAAATTGGAAGGGGAGGTGAACCATGAGAGACTATGTACTCTGAAAAACAATCTGAGGGGTTTGAAGTGGTGGGGGTGTGGGAGGTTGGGGTACCAGGTGGTGGGTATTATAGAGGGCACGGATTGCATGGAGCACTGGGTGTGGTGAAGAAATAATGAATACTGTTTTTCTGAAAATAAATAAATTGAAAAAATTTAAAAAAAAAACCTCTAAAAAAAAAAAAGGAATAAAGCCCTAATAATTAATGTGTGAATTTCATAGGGAGCAAGAAAACTTCACAATTCTAAAAGGCTGTAAATTTACTATTCAAGGACCCTGAGATGAGCACAGGGTTAAACCAATACTGAATTGTTAATGAACATTTAAATATTTGTTTAATTTTTGTAAATTTAAATTTTTAAATTTAACAATTTGTTTAATGAACATTTAAATATTTGTTTAAAACAGATAATAAATTATTAATGGAAGCTAAATACCTCCAGAAAAAAAGGAAAGACTAACTGATGGGAAATAGTCTGCTACATAAATGGTGGTGAACATTTAGAATACTTTATTATTCAAGTGATTTTTAAATAGTCCAAAGTCCAAATGGATCTTTAAATAGTCTATTCTATGGATCTGAGTAAAATAGAAATGCAGAATAAAAAGGAAGTAAGTTCAGACACTAGATGTTAAACATTAGGACTGATAAACAAACACACTTTGCAGATGGGTTCAAAACATTTTGCCAAGTATTTACAAGCCTACATGCTTCTCTCTTCCATATATATGAAGGACAATTGTTAGTATTTATATAGATCAAAGATGTACAAGTCAACATCAGAAATGCTCAGGATATACCAGAAATATACACAAGGAGCCATTAACTGACTTTGCTGGTGAGAGGAAGCATGGGACGGGGGCAGAGAGGCAGGGGGAAGATCTATTCTCAATGTTTGAAATGCCAGCACTTATGCCACACTTTCTCCAAGGTGCTTATGCACCTGAGCTGAGGCCTCACTGACCTCCCTCTTTTCCTGATTCTGAGAGCAGTTTTAGTCAGAAGAATACTGCATTAGATGTAGATTGATGCATAAGAAATTACTTGCAAACTTAGAGGCTTAAAACCATAAACATGTGTTAAACCTCATAGTTTCTGAGGGCTGATAAGTTCTGACTCAGAGAGTCAGGAGGTAGCTGCAAAGATGTTGGCTAGACTGCAGTCTTCTAAGGCTTGACTGGTCTGTGGAATCCTTTTACAAGTTCACCCTAGTGGCTATTGGTTATATATAGGCCTCAGGGCCTTCCTTGCCTTAGGTCTTGTCAGTCTCACTAGTGGACCTCTCCACAGGGCAGTTCACAACATGACATCTGGCTTCACTTCTAGGGAATTATCTAAGAGGGAGAGAGAGTGAGTGACTAAGATGGAAGAAACATTACCTTTTACAACCTAATCTCAGAAGTGATGTACCATCACACTGTCATATAATGTTGGTAACATAGATCCACTTTGGTATGATATGAAGAGGACAATACCAGGGTCTGAATACTAGGAGGGGCAATCGTTAATGGTAATCTTGGAGCTGCCTACTGCTAATACCATTTGACACTGTTTTACTGATCTTCTCCCCTGTTTACATTTTTAATTCCTTCATAGCAGGACTCAAGTCATATGATTTATTTTTTCCCCTAAGTGATTTAGAAGTTACGGGAAACTTTCATCCTGTTTTAATTTCCTTCACATCTATATAACTTTACTTTAGGGGGAACACAAAGTCTGATCTCAGACTTTTAGACTCAAATAGGACACAACGAGGGGACATGGAAGGGTAATCCAAGGCATAATACAGATAAAAAGATTATTTTAAATACTATTACAGTTTGACAAGATAAAATTTTTGCTTTTTTTTTCAGATATCTTTTCTCATATCTTGAGGAAATCTCATTTCATGGCCTCCTATATCTGGGTGATTTTCATGAGCCAGCTTTAAACATCTGGATATGTATTATTGTTTATTAAAGATCCAAGCATAGGGCTTCTGGGGGGTGGGGAAGCGCTGTCCCAGCAACTGAAAACTTTATCTTGCCAGAACAGCATAATCAGGTCTTTTTGGTCATAACCAAACCTCACTGAACACCACTGTTGACAACATTTAGAGCTATTTTAAGACATAAAAGTGAGTAGACATCAAATAATTTGTAAAATGTGCAACTATCAAAATAGTGATCTTTATTTTTTTTTCATCTAGTGAAGTGTCTTGGTCTTTTTATTGCCCTGTGGGAATTACCTTCATTGACTTCTGCAACTCCCTCCTTGTTCAAACCATTAAAGACATTTACTTCAAGTATAACTCCAACTTTTCCTAAATGTGTAGAAGGACATGGGAGTAAGGAGCAATTATACTCTAGTTGCATTGGAAAGAATTTGTTTTTAATTATCTAACAATAGCAAAAGTCAAAAATTTTATTTAAAAGAAAAGGAGGAAGAATATTTAAGCAAAATACATTACTTTGGATGCTAAATTTACAACAGAGAATGATTGACTCTATATCTCATGCCTGAAATCAACCGAAACCAGCAGGACGCAGATGGAATGAATGCAAAACAAGGTCCTTTTTTCATTTGTAAGTATCCATTATTGAGGGAGCTTATCCACTCATTATTAAATGGCCTCATATTTTTGAAGCATTTTTACCTTTTCAAAGCACTTTAAAATTAATTATTGTTTCACCCACTCAACAATCCAAGAAATTGGCACTTAGAGCTAATTGTTCTATCCTTCATGGTTTCCATGACCCATAAACCTTTCAAGCTACCTTTTCTGTTTAGGTCATTGGTTTATGTCAATTATTGTGACTCAAGAGCTACTCTTCTCTGTTCCTCCTATCTGCATTAACTCAAAACCTTTTCTACTTGATTCTTATTCATGTCTCTTCTTTGAATAATTTTAAGTCCTCACTACAGTTTCTTTCCTGTAATTATTCCTTCTCAGATCATGTTTACAGCTTGAGATGAACTGAGGTTAATCCTTTTGTGTTATTGGTGAGCAAATATATGACCCTCTCAGAGAAATTAAATTAGCTGGGGCCATCGATATCAGGGTCCAAAACATTGCATCTCATATATAGCTTCCTACTATTAAAATAATTATCCAATCTGACTTTATATTTACCCAATAAACCTTTATTCATGTTATCAGAGCCAATAGGTTCTCTCTTAGAAGATTATGGAAACACCAAGATTAACTACCTTGTCAAGAAATAATAACTAACATGGAGGACATTAGGAGAAGGAAAGGAAAAGTGAATTGGGCTAAATCAGAGGGAAAGATGAAGCATGAAAGACTGTGGACTCTGAGAAACAAACTGCGGGTTTTGGAGGGGAGGGGGTAGGAGGATGGGTGATCTTGTTTGTGGGAATTAAGGAAGGCATGTATTGCATAGGGCACTGGGTGTGGTGCATAAACAATGAATCTTGGAACACTGAAAAAATAAAATTAAAAAAATTTAAAAATTAAAATTAAATTATGCTTTGTCTGGGAAAAAAAGAAACAATAATTTTATATAATATTGAGTGACCTCTCTGTACTGGAGAGTACATTGCATGTATCACCTCATTTAACTCCTACAAAAACATAATGAGATGAGTTATTTTGTTATCTCACCTTTCAGATGAAGAAACTGAGGCACAAAAGAACTAAATCTCTTGCCCAAACTGACACAGCTACTAAGAAGTATGTTTGGGATCTGAGCTTTCCACCCATGTGTCCTCCACCATTATGTCACATTACAAGGACAAAGCATGAGCTAGCCTTTACTTTGCACAAAAGGATTAAATAAATCCAAAGTGAATTGTTTCAGGGCACATTTACAGTCTCTAGGGTGAGATGAGGTGCAGGGAAGATGTTTACAGTATGACACAGTTGTCTACATTAGTTGGGTGATGGAGATTGTGGAGGAAAATCTTTTATGGGTCAGAGGCAAAATGTTCTTCTCCCACAAAAAAAGACAAGACAGAACTGTCAGGATGGAGACAAGGTAGTTGTATCTGAGACAGGAGATTGACCTTCTTGAAAAGTTGTTAGTGAAGACACCTGCCTCAAGGAGTAAGCGTTCCCCCATCTCCACCTTAAATATCACCTTGGTTTTCTTATGAAGGCATGAGTTTTAAGGTATGTATGTACACAAGAAGAATGGGAGTATTTTGTGTGTGTCTGTGGGGGACTTATTTATATGTATAATTTGCAATGGTGAAGACGTGCCATCACTTCTGTACTACGAATATAAATATAAATGTTCCCGTACATATATGTTTTTTATTTGACATTAACTATCCCTTTCCTATAATCTTATGCTGACTCCAATATAAGTTCATGAGAGTAAAGACCTGTATCACTGACCACTGTATTGGAAATTCCTCAAAATTCCTCAAAAAATATTTATGTGTGTGTGTGTGTATATATATATATATATATATATATATATATATAATAGGTGCTTTGTGACAGGCAAAATCATAGCCAACCACCTTGGTAGAACTCAATTATTAAGTCATTCTACTGAGGTGGCTGGCTATAATTTTGCCTGTCCTGAAGCAACTATTTTGGGCTTGGCACACCTAAATACCTAAACCAGTGACTAGGGCAATCTAATTGGAAAGGTACCTCTGACAACAGTATTTGAAATTGATAAAGTGCTTTGTGCATTCTAGAAGACAGTATCAGCCTGTGTTTCAGTTGGTTTGAGAACAATCCTATAGAAATAATGTTATTATACTTGTTGGATGGATAAAGAAACTAAGGTACAGAGGGTTTGAATGATTTGCTTAAATTCATAGAACTAGTAAATTTCAGAAAATAGATTAAAAATCAGGGCTTCTAACCTCTACTCTTTTTACAATATCCTATGGCATGTAATGAAATAATGGAATTTTGACCATCACAAAAACAAGAACAAGGAATTCATGGGTCTTTATAGTTATGTTGTCAATGGTTTGGAACCAAAAGAATCAAACACTATAATGCATTTGCTATTCAAAATTAACAGAAGAATAAGAGATAACAAGCAATACTAAACAAAAGAATATGTTTGCTAATTCAAATTCTAGTGATGAATGATGGCTCATAAATAAACTAGCAAAATGTGATGAGAACTCTCAGGATGTGAATCATAGAAAACAAAAAACTAACATACTAATGAAACCTCAGCATTGGATCCTTCTGAAAATAATTAAAATGCCTCAAGTGTGGAAATACCAGCCAAAATGGTGGGGGAAGTCATAGAAAAGAAAGAAACAAAACAAACGGACTCTTCAGGGGAGATAACTAGAAGATGTAAATATCAGCTTTTAAAAACAAGTACCCCAGAGAATTCCCTGTGAAGGAAGCTCCCCTGTCATTTTAAGTGAATCCTTATCAATAAGTACTTTTGAAAATGAGTTCTTCTGACTGCAACTTCCTGAGAAAGGGGTAGCCACTGCTATTGATGTAGATTATCAGATATCCACTGGAGCTCCAGTGATGTGAAGGTGCCGGAGGCACAAATTTCACTCTTCTTTAGCTCTCCAACTTGGATGAGGAATGTTTTCAATTTAAACATGAAGGAGTTTTTCAGGGGAAATCATCCATAGCATTGTATCATATTGTCCTTTTACATTTGTCACAGTCTTGTATTCATTCAGTTTTAATTCAACAAGTATTAAGCGCCTACCCCATGGCAGGAATTAATGAATACAGGAGACATACCCATGTTTTCATTTTTCATTAAGTGGGTAGAGACAGGCGTGCCTGGGTGGCTCAGTAGGTCAAGGAGCTTTCTTGGGCTTAGGCATTGATCTCAGGGTCCCAGAATCAAGTCCCACATCTGGCTCCCTGCTAAGCAGAGATTCTGCTTCTCCCTCTCCCTCTATGTACTCTCTCTCATTCTCTCTAATATAAATAAATAAAATCTTTTTTTAAAGTGGGGTGGAGACAGACAAAATCTATGCAGCATATTTTGGGAATATGTTCTACAGGCCACATTTTCATATGTATTTCATTGTTACCATCTTTATTATATTCATTGCTGTCTGATTTTTTTGTGTGTGTGTGACTCTCAAACATCAACCTTCTCTCCAGACTTTCCACCATTACAAGATTTGCAGGATCCTCTTTTTTTCTCACTTTGAATTGGGCCCAATCTTTAGTAAGTTTGTTGTGTATGTGACTCAATTCAGATTCCCAAGGCTTATATTGATCTGAAATTTAACTGGTGAGGAACCTAAGGGCAACTCAACATTGGCAATGGACTCCATTTCTAGTGAGATGAATCTACACTCTTGATTTGGTGATGTATTCATTGTATACAATTCTAAATTCTATGTAGGATCCAGAACTGGGTATCTTGTTTATCTAAGTGGAATAAAATTCTAGAAGAAAAAGCTGAGCTGAAGAGGATCACTTCTAGGAAGTAAGTTTTTGGGTGGGAACAGTAGTATGTCACTGTTTCTATTAAGAGAATTATCAACTTTTTACCTATTTTCTCTTGTTTTATTTAATATAAAATATATAATAAATATTATATAAAATATATACTTTGTAAAATAGATGTATAAAACACAATTATATTATATAAAATATATATAAATAACTTTTAAATTTATCATAAACTATTACAGACAAGCAAAAGAAAGAAAGATTTACATGATACCATGGATAACTGCTTATCTCCCACTCCACTTCCATTGCTTACATTATTCACATTTCCTTCTCTTCCGCTTCCCCATAATTCCGTCACTCCCACCTTACCTGACTTCAAAAGAACCAACTCACAAAATATATGAATATTTAGCTCATTCCTCATTACTCATAGATTTCACCATATTTGGGAATTTGCCCACTAGCTAAAATTTATTTGTGGTCCCCAAGTTAATATTACCAGTGCTTTTATAGTCCTTCATGGATATGCAGAGAACAGGATAAATTTTGAGTCATTAGACCCTATGTTCCTAACTCAGGCTGAGCAGGGAAACTCTGTGTTTTTCATCTCAGCTCCCAAACTATAAAGAAGAATCCATTTTGTGATCTATTTACTTCTATGATTTTTGCATTTTTGTGTTTTTCTTTGTGATTTCACTGTTTACAACAAATTCCAAACATAGGACTGAAGTGCTGTCTAGTGTTCTTAAGTGCAAGAAGACTGCAGTGTGACTTAATTTATTTACTTCTATGATTTTTGCATTTTTGTGTTTTTCTTTGTGATTTCACTGTTTACAACAAATTCCAAACATAGGACTGAAGTGCTGTCTAGTGTTCTTAAGTGCAAGAAGACTGCAGTGTGACTTATAGAGAAAACACCCATTAGATATGCTTCATTCAGGTGTGAGTTATAGTGCTGCTGGCCATGAATTCAATGTTAATAAATCAATTATGTATAGTAAATGAGATGTCTTTAAGTGGAAACATACATAAAACCAGGTTATGTATTGACCAGTTGACAAAAATATGCCCAGAACCTCACAAGAACCTAACTCTGTTCTTCCTAGGGACAATGGTTCAGAATTTGCTAATTCAGTGTTTGTGATATCTTAGAGAACATCAATATGGTAAATAATGAACATTGACTGTATGTACATACATGTATTTGTATATATACACAGGTGTGTATTTGTTTGTATATCCATACTTATGTTTGTATATGTCTGTATCTGTATATCCATATATACATATTTAGGATATATGTATGTATCCCAAAACTGTATACGGTACTACTGTGCAAAAGTTTAACCCTTTTTCTCAAAAGTTTAACTTTTATAAAAATGGCATTATTTCTTTTAAAAATTGTTCTTTTCATTCAAAATTATGTTTATGTAATTCATCCATATTCATCTGTGGAGCTCTAGTTCATTCATTTTCACACTAGCCATTTAATGAATATTTGTTGGGCACCTACTCTATGCTGGGTATTGGTTCTAGGTACTAGGGATATCACAGTGAACAAAACAGACAAAAATCCCTTCCCCTTCAGGTAGAGACAGACATTACTATCATTTAGATCAGTAAATATTAATTTTTAGTATATGATTATTTTATAATAATTATAGGGTACTGTAATAAGTATAGAATACTGTTTTAGGTGCTGGAAATGCAACATTAAATGATGTGTGTGGGTATGGATGATTGTACAGCATTTATCTTTTTTTAATTGATAGGTATTTAAGTTATTTCTGTTGTTTTGGTTTTTTGCTATTACAAAAAGTGCTGTAGTGAAAATCTTAGTACATTTTTCCTGCACAGCGTGAGTCTTTGAACCACTGTTCCTGCACAGGCTTCAAACATGTTCACTTTTGTCCTGTTAAAAAATACAACTTTCTTTCCATTCTGTAGACCAATCTAGTACACAGACGGCTTCTTGAGTAGACTGTTGTCTCCATTTTCTCATCTTCCATCAGTCCACTAGTTAGTTTTGCACAATCAACACTGTACCACAACGGCTATTCTCAATGATTTATTTGTCCATACAAAAAGACATCTCTTTTGACTGTATAATATTTGATCACTTGGAGTTCTTTCATATCATTAGCCTTCCTTCTTGTCCTTTTCCTTGACTTGACTCTACTCTAATTCTCTTCCTACCTAGTTATTCTATCCCAGCCTCCTTGGCTGGCTTATCTGTTCCCATGCAGCCTTTCACTGGAGATGACCACTGGGTGGCTCAGACAGGTGGTATAAGTGATCTCAGTCTCTTGCCCTTTCCTCTACTTGGCACACTTTCCTTCAGAGCCTGGATGTAAGATCAGAACCCTTCACAGGGCAGTGATCTGGGGGCTATTACCAATTGATACACAGTGCCCCAAATAATGTTCTTCCCCAGAACTTTGTCTTTTGGGGGGGAGGAGAATGAGGGGCAGAGGATCAGGGAGAGAAAGAATCTTAAGCAAGCTCCTTGCTCAGCACAGAGCCCAATGTGAGGTTGGTCTCACAACCCCGAGATTGTGACCTGAGCCGAAATTGAGCTGGATAGTTAACTGATTTAACCACCGAGGTCCACTGGTCCTTTTCCAATCTTCTTTCTCACATTATTCACTCCCCTCATTCAAATACTTTTGATTTTGCTTTTATATTCAGGGATGAGATCTCTGCTAGATATACATTCAGGAATCATTGATATATGTTGATATCAATGACTATATATATACATATATATATACATATATACATCCATATTCATCTGTGGAGCTCTAGTTCATTCATTTTCACAATGACTATATATATGTATATATATAGTCATTGAAATAGATGATATCCTTGAGGGAAGGAAAGGGTAAAGAGAAGACAAAATACCATTCTACTAGGGACTCCACGACAAATGCAGGTCCAGATGAACGATATTCATATTATCTCTGAGGTAAATAACCAGTACTGCAATTTTAGGGTCATGGGGTAACTCTATTTTTAATTTTCTAAGGAATTTTCACACTGTTTTCCAAAGTGGCTGCACCAACTTGCATTCCCACCAAGAGTGTAAGAGGGTTCCCCTTTCTCCACATCCTCTCCAACACTTGTTGTTTACTGTCTTGTTAATTTCGGCCATTCTAACTGGTGTAATTCAGATTATGAAGCTGGCACAGGAAAAGGTGAAGTCAATCGTAATTCACTCAACAAACACTTCCTGAATATTTAGGAGGTATTTGAATGAAAATAGATTTTTTAAAAAATGAAACAGCAATGATAGGAAAATAACATCATCTGGACATCTGAAAAAATCATCACATGTGCTATACTGGAGGTTTAGGGGGCTGACTTCTTGGCAACACAGAGAAAATGCCCCTCCCCTCCCCATACCCTCAGTGATCATTGCTGTGATCAAAGGCAAGTTCATACATCATGATCCTCTCTTTCCTGATTATTATTGACTGACTCAGGGATGGGCACTTGACCTAAGCTGAGCTATTGGGTAATGAGTTCTTTACCCAAATTTGCCTAGTGAATAAATTCTTGTTCTGTGCCCACCTTTTATAGTTAGATATGATAAGAAAAGCCTGAGCTAACTGTAAGAATCTACTGATGATGATATCTGAGAGTCCAGTAATACTCCATGTATTTCAGCACTGTAAAAATTACCAACAGGGGCGCCTGGGTGGCTCAGTGGGTTAAGCCGCTGCCTTCGGCTCAGGTCATGATCTCAGGGTCCTGGGATCGAGTCCCACATCGGGCTCTCTGCTCAGTGGGGAGCCTGCTTCCTCCTCTCTCTCTCTGCCTACTTGTGATCTCTCTCTCTGTCCAATAGATAAATAAAATATAAAAAAAATTAAAAAAAATTACCAACATATTTGACTTACCCTAATTTGCCTTAAATTCCATCAATGGAGTAATGTGGTCAGCTCTAATGTGTCTAGAACCCCTAATGACCATTCTGTTGTTAGGTCCATGAAGTCACTTCCAGGTCCAGAAAAACTCCCTTGCATTTATTTCCCTCCCTGAACTCTTACCCTAGAAACACAGTCTGCCTTTCCCACTTCCTGTAATGCTGACCTGAGTCATACTGTCTCTCGGGATTCTGCCTTCAACTCTATTCTGGAATATAAGGTACAGGCATACTTTCCCTAGTTTCTACTTTTCTTTTATGCCTTGGAAAAAGGAACAGCATAACTAGGCACAATTAGACCCATTAGAACAACATTTTGAAGGATTGCTGTTTATAAGATTTTGTTTTGAACACAAGCATAAGAAGCAGGTCATATAATCTATAATGATGCCCAGAGGGGTGCTTCAATTCAGGATATTTACTTATTTATTTGTTAAAGATTTTATTTATTCATTTGACAGAGAGAGACACAGTGAGAGAGGGAGCACAAGCAGGGAAAGTGGGAGAGAGAGAAGCAGGCTTCCTGCCAGGCAGGGAGCTCGATGCGGGGCTAGATCCCAGGATCCTGGGATCATGACCTGAGCTGAAGGCAGACGCTTAACTATGGAGCCACTTAGGCACCCCAACTCAAGATATTTAAATTTAACAAAATAGAACTCTGTAGGTTTTCTATTTTATGGTAAACTTATACTGAATAATTATGTTTAGCATAAATTCAAAATAATGGTCATTTGATATTAATTTATAATTCCCTCACAGACATATGTACATTCATCCACCAATTCAAGAGCTCTCTTAACATGAAGAGAATTACGTTGTTTAGGTTGAGTTCTCTATAAATTTTCCTACAACCAGCTTTTGCTCTAATCTAAGAGGGTAACAAATCGGTGAAAACATTTAAGAAAATAGTGTCTGATTTTTCTGGTCTGAGTTTCATTGATCTTCTTTGGGTCCTACACTACTTTCTGCACCCATCAAACTGCAGTGGCATGTTCTTCCTTACTCAGAGCCTTTGCAATGACCTAAAAAAAGTTCTTGGGGCGCCGGGGTGGCTCAGTGGATTAAAGCCTCTGCCTTCGGCTCAGGTCATGATCCCAGGGTCCTGAGATCGAGCCCTGCATTGGGCTCTCCGCTCAGCAAGGGGGCCTGCTTCCCTTCCTCTCTCTCTCTGCCTGCCTCTCTGCCTACTTGTGATCTCTGTCAAATAAATAAAATCATAAAAAAAAAAAAGTTCTTAGGCTTTGCTTTTGCACTCATTTAAATTATCCTCCTTTGCTTAAGAAGAGTACATTTGGAGTCCAATCTGAGTGCTTTGGACAGAAATCATAAGGGGAGCTGCTCCAACAAAAGCATCATTAGACATTCCCTTGGAGCAGAAGCTCAGGACTGTAATGGTCAGAATGTTTTTGAAGCTATTGTAGTATAGACTAGACAAGTATGCAGGTCTTTGTCTTTTATGAATTTTCTTACTAGTCATTGTGGAGAAATAGCCAAAGGAAAGCAATTCTCATACTGTAGGAAGTTGCAGAATTTCATGCATATGCAAAATTTTTGTAGCTATGGTTTATTATTTTTTCTCCCTGCATGTCATAGCAAGAACTGCCCTTTAACTTCTGCTGCCTGCTTTATTCCTGGAGGCAGATCTCATAAAATATTAATCCTTCCTTCTGACTTTCATTATATGGAAGTACACATCTAATTAGACAAGAACAATGGGTGTAAACCAGTTCACATGCAGTTGTTTCAAGGAGTTATTTGCACTTATGAGTACTTTCTTAGGGTGTCTGGGTTTTAGCTGACAATACTGAGAATAGTTTAGGGTAGAGCTTCCCACAGGCTTTCACCCAAGTACCTTAAAAGACATGAGAATTAACAAATACCCAGTAAATCTATAGAAATAGCCAGAAAACCTCCCTACCATACACAGATATTTGCATATTCATTCACCAATTAAAGAGCTCTCTTTACATAAAGAGAATTATATTTTGGGGTTGAGTTCTCTACAAGTGTTCCACAAACTATCTTGTGCTTTAACCTAGGCGGACAACAAGGTGCAGTATCAAAAGAACCTGAGACTTATGTCAGATCATCTTGGATTCAATTTTTGGCTCTTTAACTTACAATGTGTGTGGCCTTGGACAAGCAAAGTGTATCTCTGAGTTTCATGGAGATTTAATAATATCTTATTCCATTGGGCTTCTGTGAGATTACATCAGCAAAATGAAAGTTATTATACCTAATATAGAGCCCAGTGTATTTTAGGAACTCAGTAATTATTAGGTTCTTTTCCTTTCATTTTTCTCAGAACTTGAGAAACCAGAGGTAAGAACAACACAAAAGAACAGATGATTCTGCTAACTCAATAGGTGCCAAGAAGCAAATGAATCATTTGCTTTAAATGATTTAAATTAAAATGCTTTAAATTAAAATGATTCCCAATGAATCATTTCATTTAGTAAACCCACTTATTGAAAAGATATTCAGAATTCAATTTATGGAACAAGGCTTTTTTAATATCTGATTTATCTTCTCCGTTCACTGTCAAGTGAGATTGGTATCACCCACCACATTGAACTATCAGAGGGAATTTGGTTCAGAGTTTTGGAAAAGCCTCTACCTAGTTCCCTGAAGCCATGTTTGGAAGGGAAGTCCAAAAAATAAGTTGTTTTTATCTCAAAACTCTGTGTCAGAGTTTTAGATAAGGTTTAGCATACTTTAGAGCCTCCCATGGAAATGCTGGTATAGTAGGTCCAGTGTTAGGTCCTGGGATCTGTGTTCTTAATTCACCCAGGTGAGCCTCATTCAGATAATCCTATGGTCATATTTTAATAAACAGCAATCTTACAGTATCTGTTGACCAGGGGAATTAGGAGCAATATGACCAAGATGGCATCTTGGTTATGACTTTTACTAAAAGATTATTACCTGGTATGCTGTCCATGAACCTTTGCCATGAATTAGGAAAGTTTTTCTTTTATTTTAAAGTAAAAATGTAACTTGAATTGTGGTCCACTTCTTTATATGTTTTCTTGCCTAGACTCAGTAAAGCAGATTTTTTATCCCTTATGTGAATGGGCCTCATTCAATCAACTGAGAATCTGAATAGAACAAAAAGGTTGAGTAAGAAGAAACTTCCCCTGCCTGAGTGCTTGAGTTAAGTAAAATATTGGTCTTCTCTGGCCTTCAGACTCAGGCTAACGCATTGGCTTTTCTTAGGTTTTTAGACTATAACATACCATCAACTCTCCTGGTTCTCATGCCTTCAGCTCTGACCAGCACTACCTATCAGCTCTCCTGGTTGTCCAGCTTAACAATGGCAGATCATGGGACTTCTCAGCCTCCATAATCATGTAAGCCAATTCCTTTTAATAAGTCTCTCTCTCTCTCCCCTCCCATCGCTCTCTCTCTCTCTGTATGTATGTATTGTGTATGTCTCAGAAGTGGGATGACATATTTCAAGTGCTAAAAGAAAAAACTGTAAACCAAAAATGCTATATTCAACAGATGATGGAGAAATGAAGACCTTTTCAGCTCTGCCTTACAAGAATTACTGGAAGAAGTCTTCCGACTTGAAAAAAATTTTTTACAAAACCAATAATAAAAATCAATAAAACCAAGTTTTTTTTTTGAAAAGATAAACAAAGTCAACAAACATTTAGCTAGGCTAAGTAAAAATGAAAGATTCAAATAAATAAAATCAGAAATGAAAGAGAAAACATTACAACCAGCAGCACAGAAATACACAGGATCATAAAAGACTATTAGGAACAATAACATGTTAACAAATTGGATAAGATAAAAGCAATGGATAAATTCCTAGAACCATATGATTTACCCAGATTGAATTGTGAATAACTCTGAATGGACCTATAACAAGTAAGGAGATTGGATCAGTGATCAAAAAATTTCCAACAAAGAAAAGCCCAAGACCAAATCGCTTCACTGAAGAATTCTACCAAACATTTAAAAAATTAACACAAACCTTTTAAAACTCTTCCAAAAATTGAGGGTGAAGAAACACTTCCAGACGCATTACCAACAATACCCTGAGACCAAAATCAGGCAAACAAAGATACTATAAGAAAACTATAGAACAATATCCTCAATGAATATTAATACAAAAATCCTCAACAAAATACTAGCAAAGAGAATTCAACAACACACTGAAAAAATTTTACATCAAGACCAAGTGGGATTTATTCTTGGACTGCAAATTTAATGTACCCCACCACATTAACAGAATGAATGTAAAAAAAAAAAAAACCAAACCATATGACCATCTCAATCTATGCAGAAAAAGCATTCGACCAAACTGAACACACTTTCACGTGAAAAAAAAAAACTCAGTGAGCTAGAAATAGAAGGAAATTATGTCCACATAATAAAAGCTGTACATGAAAACACCACAGCTAATTTCATATTCAAGTTGAAAAACTGAAAACTTTGCTTGTAAGACAAGTCACGTGCTCTTGCTACTTCTATTCAACATAGTCTCAAAGTTCTAGCCAGAGCAATTAGGCAAGAAAAAGCAAGAAAAATCATCCAAATTGGAAAGAAAGAAGTAAAATTTTCTCTGTTCACAAATAACGTGATCTTACATGTAGAAAACCCTACAGATTTCATACACACGCATTAAAAAAACCCGTTAAAACTAAGAATCAAGTCAGCCAAGTTGCAGAATATAAAATCAACACACGAAAATCAGCTTGGTTTCTATACACTAACAATGAACAATCCAAAAAGGAAATCAAAATACTCCCATTTATAATAGCATCAAAAGGAATACAATAATTAGAAATAAACTTAACCAAGGAGGAGAAAGTCTTGTACACTGAAATCTACAAAACATTGCTGAACAAAGTTAAAGATAGGACACCTGGGTGGCTCAATCAGTTAAGTATCTGCATTTGGTTCAGGTCATAATTCCAGGGTCCTGTGTTTGAGCCCCACATAGGGCTCTCTGCTAAGTGGGGAAACTGCTTCTCCTTCCTGCTGCTCCTCTGTTTGTGCTCTCTCTCTATTGGACATATAAATAAACAAAACCTTAAAAAATAAGTTAATGACATTAAAAAATCAAAAGATATCCTGTATTCATGGATTGGATGACTTAATACTGTTAAAATGTTTAAACTCCCCAAAGCAATCTATAAGTTCATGCAATTCCTATTGAAACACCAATGGTATTTTTTTCAGAAATAGGAAAATACCCTAAAATTAACTCAGAATCTCCAAAGAACAAAAATAGTCAAAACGATGAAAAACAATGCTGAAGAACTTAAAATTCCTGGTTTCAAAACATATTACAGAGGTATAATAATTAAAACAGTACGGTGCTGGCAAAGAGAGAGACCTATAAACTGATTGAACAGAACAGAGAGCCCAGAAATATACTCTCATGCATATGGTAGAATAATCTTTGACGAGGATTCCAAAACTCTACATGGGGGGAAGAATAGTGTCTCCAACAAATGGTGTTGAGAAACTGGTTTTCCACATGCAAACAAGTGAAGCTCATTCTTTACCTTATAACATATAAAAAAATCAACTCAAAAGAGATTAAAGATCTAAACATAATACCTGTAACTATAAAACTCCTAGTAGAAAACACTGAGGAAAATCTTCATGACTTGGATCTGGCAATGTTTTCTTGGATATGAAACTAAAAGAACAGGAAACAAAAGCAAAAATAAACAAATGGGACTACATCAAACTTAAAGAGTTCTACACAGTAAAGGAAATCAACAGAATGAAAGGCAACCTATGAAATAGGAGAAGATATTTGTGAACCATATACCTTAATATACCATAAATATACAATATTATATTATATACCATAGTATATCATATACCATATAACAGATATTTGTGAACCATATACCTTAATATACCATATACCATAATAAAGGGCTAATATTCATAATATATTTAAAAAAAAAAAAACCTCCCACAACAAAACTCTGAATAATCCAATTTAAAAATGGGTAGAGGAACTGATTAGACTTATCTCCAAAGAAGATATACAAGTGTCCAGTAAGCATACAAATAGATGTTCCACATCATTAGTTATCAGAAAAACACAAATCAAAAAATGAGACACATGCAACACTTGTTATGATAGCCATTATCAACAAAACAACACCCCTCCCAGAAAATGATAGGCATTGGTGAGGATATGGAGACATTCTTCCTTGTGTACTGTTGTTGGAAATCTGAAATGGTATAGCCACTATGAAAAACTGTGGAAATCCCTCAAAAAACCAAACTACCATATGAAACAATAATCCAGCTTCTGTGTATATATCCAAAACAGTTGAAAGCAGGATCTCAAAGAAATACTTGCACATGGATATTTTTTAAAGATTGATTTATTTGTAAATTTGTAAATTTGTAGGAGGAGAGGCAGAGGCAGAAGGAAAGACTCTTCAAGCAAACTCCCTGCTAAGCATGCAGCCATGACTCATGAAATCATGACCTGAGTCAAAACCAAGAGCTAGGTGCTTAACTGAATGAGCCACTCGGGCACCCCTGCGCTGATGTTTATTTCTTATTCATAAGAACCAAGAGACTGAAGTAACCTAAATGTCCACTAATAGATGAATGGAATGAACAAAAATTCTTGTATGTTTTAAAGATTTATTTTTAATGTTTGTGGCACATGGGTATATGTTTATATACTTTATATAGTCTTTCTCTCTCTCTCTATATATATATATAGATAGATAGATAGATAGATCTATATATCGTTTATACTATACTATTTAGGTATCTTTTCTCTTATCTGTCTCATTTATCATCTATCATTTATCTATCTATTTATCCATTATTTATTTTAAAAAATCTTAATGGAATAAGTTCATAAAGTGTTTTTTTGTGAAACAACTCTCTACCCTCAATAATTTTCAATCAACAGACTGGACATTTGAATGTAGCAACTCTTCCTGCTTCTCTAGAGAGGTAAATGTTTGTTTTATAAGAATCTGTTAACAGACTAATATATTGTTAGTAAGATTGGATCACATTGGCATCAATATTTTAGTCTGTTGTGCTTTCAACATTGCTTGTAGAAAAATGGACTTGACCTTTGTCTGAGGGCTGCTGAATCAGACCTTTTAATGACTTCTTATTTATCGCACTCCCAGTGAAGTTCCATGATCATGCAATAACTTCAATATTTTAAAAAGGGAATCGGTACTCTTACGTAGAGTGCATTTGGATAAAAGGAACGAAGAGAGGAGCTGAAGCCCTATCCTGGTAGAACATCTGGAAGGCATGGAGATCTTTAATATGCAAACATTTAACCTCCCCCAGCCTCACTGTGGGGCCCAACCAGAGGTACATTTGAGTGACAGGTCAAATGTGTACTTGTGACAGATCTGTGTACTTGTGAAAGATACCTGTTCTAACTCACTTCTCGCATATTTATTTATTTTAAAGCTTCTAATAAAATTGCTGTCTTGTTTTTTTAAATATATATATTTTTTTTATTTGAGAGAGAGCAAGAGAGAGAGAGGTCACAGGTAGGCAGAGAGGCAAGCAGAGAGAGGGGGAAGCAGGCTCCCCGCTGAGCAGAGAGCCCCATGCAGGCCTTGATCCCAGACCCTGAGATCATGACCTGAGCCAAAGGCAGAGGTCAACCCACTGAGCCACCCAGGCGCCCTAAAATTGCTGTCTTAAAAAAGGGAATAAAAATGGAAGGATCTTAGACTTACAAAGCCAACAAAAAAAACCGATAAATTGTGCTGGCTTGAGTGTGAAGTGAATTTGTATAATATATTTGGATGTCAGGAAAAAGAAGGCAAAATGAGAATGATAAAAATCAGAACATTTGGTTGTACCCACATGGCTCTCTTTAAAATACTTTTAAAAATTAGTAGCATTTAAATGTATTTAAGTGTTGATTGTATGCCTTACAGTTCTCAGTGCAGGGCTCTCCTGGTATCCCAGAGTATTCTCCTCAACTTTGAGCTACAGAGATGATCAGGAATGAAAATCTAAAGTCAATTTGCTTTAACAAGATAAGAATCTTAATTTTTCACTTTGCTTACAATAAATTGAGTTAATTACTTTTAAGATTTTCTTACTTGTATTGAAAGTAAGTATCATATTTATTCTTTTTTGTACCTTTCCTCCCATAATTCTTTCACTCTTAATTTTGAGAAGAAAACTGAAAAAAGCATTTTTTCCTAAATACTATTGATTTGTTAAAGAGCAGTGAATGAAACTCTGATTACTGTAAAGCAAGCAGTTTTAGGATGTGTGGGTGGACTGATGTCTAGATAAAAGTTATTAAATTTAGATCAAAGAAAGAAGATAAAACAAGGGATTCCAATGAACTTAATCACTGTTTGAAGCCTAGCTTTGGGTAATTCAACATACTGATGATGAGAAATGACAATGTCAGTGATGGATGAAATAACCAGAAATATGCAAAATCATTCACTATCTATTTACTTCACTTAGAAAGTCTTGTAAGCAAAATTATTCTAGGACAAGAGCAGATTAGGGAAACTAGCCTTTACTGGGCACCTATTTTGTGCCAGCTATGTTACACCTGCAATTTCATTTCGTCCCTGAAATAAATCTTTTTTTTTTTTTAAAGGTTTTATGTATTTATTTGACAAGTCAAGGAGAAAGAGGGAACACAAGCAGGGGGAGTGGGAGAGGGAGTACAGGCTTCCCGTGGAGCAGGAAGCCCAGTGCAGGCCTGGATCCCAGGACCCTGGGGACCTGAGACAAAGGCAGACACTTAAGGACTGAGCCACCCAGTACCCCTCGAAATAAATCTTTAAGGTAGGTATGTTACAACTTCCCTTTACATATAAGGAAACAAACTTTAAAACCAGTGAATATCCTTCCTAGCTGGGAAGAATTAAGCTAGGAGAAGAATAGCATTTTATTACTACAGAGTTAATTATCTTTATAGAATGCTGTCATTTAAAAATCAGAGAAGGGGCACCCGGCTGGCTCAGTTAGTACAGCATACAACTCTTGATCGCAAGGTTGTGAATTCAAGCCCTATGGTGGGTACAGAAATTACTTAAATAAACAAATTTTTAAAAATCAGAGAGGGGTGCCTGGATGGCTCAGGTGGTTAAGTGTCTGCCTTCTGCTCAGGTCACAATCTCAGGGTCTTCTGATGGAACCTTGGATCAGGCTCCTCTTTCTCCCTCTTCCCCTCCCCTTCTCATACTCTCGATGTCTGTCTCTTCCTTTCTCAAATAAATAAAATCTTCTAAAAAGTCAGAAAATATGGAAGTTAAAAAGTATTTGTGAGCACTGTGTATAAACATTTATAAAAGTATGCTATGGTCAAGTTTTTCCTTTTTTTAAATTTAAATTCAAGTTATTTAATGTATCTTGTAGTATGGGTTTCAGGAGCCCCAGTGCTCATCCCAAGTGCCCTCTTTGATGCTCATTACCCATTTAGTCCCTCCTTCCACTCACTTCCCCTCTAGCAACCCTCATTTTGTTCTCTACATTTCAGAGTCTCTTACAGTTTCTCTCTCTCTCTGTTTTTATATTATTTTATTTTTCCTTCCCTTTCCCTATGTTCATATGTTTTGTTCCTTAAATTTCATATATGAATGAAATCATGTATTTATCTTTCTCTGACTGACTTATTTCACTAAGTGTAATACACTTCAGTTCTACCCAATTGTTGCATATGGCAAGATTTCATTCTTTCTAATCACCTAGTAGTATTCCATTGTGTGTGTGTGTGTGTGTGTGTGTGTGTGTGTGTGTGTGTGTGTATACACCACATCTTTATCCACTCATCAGTCGATGGACATTTGGGCTGTTTCCAAAATTTGGCTATTGTTGATAGTACTTCTATAAACATTGGTGTGCATGTGTCCGTTTGAATCAGCATTTTTGTATCCTTTAGATAAATATCTCGTAGTGCAATTGCTGGGTCATAGGACAATTCTATTTTTAACTTTTTAAGGAATCTCTGTTCTGTTTTCCAGAGTGGGTCAGTTTGCATTCCTACCAACAATGAAAATTTGTTCCCCTTTCTCTGAATTCTTGCCAACATCTGTTGTTTCCTGAGTTGTTAATTTCAGCCATTCTGGCAGGTGTGAGATGGCATCTCATTGTGCTTTTGATTTGTATTTCCCTGATGATGAGTGATGTTGGGCATCTTTTCATGTGTCTGTTAACTGTCTTGATGTCTTCCTTGGAAAACTGTCTATTCATGTCTTCTGGCCATTTCTCAACTGAATTATTTGTTTTGGGGGCGGTTTAGTCAAATTTTATTGAAATACTAGAATTCTTAACTATCAAATTTTCACTTTCAAACCTTCAGATTTGTAGCTTTTGAAATTGCAGTGAGAGGTTTAAAGAACTGCACAGAACTAAAATGATAATAAAATAAAATAAAATGAAGTCTTCTGACTGAATTTCAGAAGTGTTTGATATGAACGGCAAGCTGGACAGATTGTTTTCCAGGTGTGACAAAATGAACTAAAGACTGAGGGTTTAATGATTTGGAAGGGGTTTGCTATAACTCAGGGAGAAGGAAAGTTTGCCTGAAGTAAACATAGGGAGTTGGGAAGGCAGAGATAAAAGTAACCTAGAGACCTAGACCCATCCTCTGAGAGGTTGTCAACATCAACACTGGGGTGGAGATGGCAGAGCTTTTGTCAAGGCATTATGAATACCCATCTTCTCACCTGCCCTACAGTGCTGTTGATCATCTTCTTAAGGTTTCTGCCAATGCCCAATGCCCTGCCCCAGATGGGGAATTCCTGGGATGGCCCAGGCATAGATATAGCAGCGTGGTCAGTAGTTGAGAAGAAAGCCATGCCTTCTCTGAGTTGGGCACACATTTCCTGGTCCATGACAGCCATCCAGAGAATTACTGCAGCCACACATGAAAAGCAGGAAGGTGGGAATCATTAAACACCCCATAGCTCAATCTCCCAATACCCCAAAATGTAGAATGATAGAAGGGTGAGGACACAGAAGAGTTCTTGTTTTTCTTGACCACTCTATGTCCATGCCTAGGAAAATACAATGTGTAACCTGGTAGAATTGGACTAGAGCGTTTCAACCTTCTCCATAGAAGGATGGCTTTGCTTATACCTTCCTTCCTCAGGGCTCCTGAGAGTCAGGAACGGTTAATGGGCAATAGTCCATCCCCAAATTTTTTATAGTTTTACCTGCTGCTGCTGCAGAAAATTCTACAGGGCTTCTGGCCTTTTATTTGCCTTCTTGTTCCACATGCATAAACCTAGGAGATTAGCCAGAATTTGGAGCAGATATAATTTCTGTGATATACTATCCACAAATTAGGATTAGGCAAGAGGTTAGTTGGCCAGAGGCAGGATTTGGAGAGCACATATTTCCCCCAAGCTTAGTTTAGGACTAGTAGGCAGGATGAAAGGCAAATTTCAGACTCCTAGCCCAGGACTGCTGATCCAATAAGAATACATTCATTATTGATTTACCTTAAAGCGATTAAAAGTACAGTATACAATAAGTCTCTTTTGCCAGCCCAGACATAAAAGATGTAAAATGTCAGTATGGGGATATCTTTAAAAATATATCACTGCTGAAGAAAAGAAAAATGGTTCCAGGTATTTCCATGATTTTGCTCTGTGGTGAGCTAAGTAACCAAAAGTCTTTTTTTCCAAAAGTGTCGGAAACACAGATGAGCCTAATCCAACACGTTTTTAAGTAGCCTCAAATAACTTCTATTTGAGGTTTATAACTTCTAAAGGTTATTCTGATGGCCAATGCAAAAGAAGTAGAACTGCTTTCTCTAGTATTTGTCCAAGCAGGGCCACCACCAGCCTAGGATGTGACCATGTGTAGTTTAGAAGACAGTGCTCCATCTGGATGAAGGCTGCCATTGCCGTAGCTGGTTGGGGAGGAACAAAAGTTGAATTTCAGCCTCTGACCGCCTTGGCCTCAGTGCAGTAAAACAGCTCTACACAGCAGCTCTGGTTAGATGAAAATAGTTAAAAACCTATTTTCCGGCGGATGAGACCTCGTTTGGGATTCTCAAGAAAACAGGTACACTTTGGTGTGTGAAGAGTCCCTGTGAAGGCTTCATCAGGCCCAGCCTTGGACATATTACTTAAATATCTTGGGTCTCTAGTCCTCAATACTTTCTCATCCTAACTTTCAAAATACTTTAAAGCCTAAATATTTATCCAAGTTCCCCCAGGAAGAGAGTCAGGACCAACATCTGGGCTTTCAGGCTCCTGATCAATTATTCATTCGCCTCTCAACAAAGATTTCACAAAATGGAATTTGTATCCACTCAGGTAATTTACTTGGTTTTCAAAGACAAATGAGACTCCTTTGAAGAAGACTGTCACACAGATTTTACATTTCAGATGTGTCACCTCTGTTAATGTGTTTATAAATCACAGGGGGAGGATGGAGTCCTCCCACCATCGGGAATTTCAAGTAGAACACAAGAAGCAGCTGAATGTGGAAAGTACAAAATCAATTTTCAAGGTAAGGTGAATAGATATGTAGCTAATTTTCAAAATAGTTCTTTAGGGAGACTTTTTTTTTCTCCCTGCAAAATACTATATAACCATTGAAAAACATTCAAACAATACAAAATATAAAGGGTAAGAAGTAAGACTCCCTTTTGTTAGTGTTCCCTCTTACCACAGGAAGCCACTATAAGTAACTGATTTTTTGTTTCTAAATTTTCTTCTAAGAAATTATACCCGCAGATATCCATACACATGCCTTTAGATACTATTCTTAAGTAAACTTTTTAATGGAAGTATAACACACACATATTAAGGTAGGCATATCATAATTTCATAGCATAATGAAATGCCACAAGCTGAACACCCAAAATATAACCACCATCCAAATCAAGAAATAAACAGCAGCACCACAAAGATCCTCCAAATGTCTCTTCTCAGTAGTTTTTGTATATAATTACAACCATAAGATACACATTTATCTGTTGTTTACTTTTTCTAATTAACAATAATTTTTATGCCAGGAACATATACACTTATTATACCATGGTATAAGATTCCTTTGTATGGGTTTAACATAAGTTATTTAATAGTACTCTCAATAGACATTTAGTTTATTAAAATAATCTCCTGTAAAATTTTAAACTCAGAGTTTTTAATTTTTTATTTTATTGAAATAAAAATGATTGTTTCTGATCTCTGTTTTCTAAAAGAAAATCTAACTAACCATTTTTCTAACATAAGATTACAAAGATCCAAGCATTGAAAAAGGTCTTCCAGGGCCATCCAAATCTTCTTCTGAGTAATCTTTTCAAATGCTATTTAATGACAGCTCAAAAAGATTATTTTAGCTTCTCATCCCCTGATCTCTCCCAGGTAGAGGTGGGATTGGAGGGCATCAGGAAGAGCCAGTGCTTTCTGGGAAAAGCTTTGTAGCATTTACCAGTTTCTTTCGTGTCAGTACTCCCATCAAGACAAATTTCAAGTGACTAACTTGACCTCACTAAACACAGTATTGAGAAAAGAGGACAAATTTAGCTTTTATGAGCTGCTGCAAGGGAGTTTCAATACACAACTACCTGTGGTCTGAGGTAAGATAGTACCTATATCACTGCATGAAAAGGAGTCAAAATAACCATGAATGAGTGGTAGTTAAAAAAAAAAAAAAAAGTAGAGTGAAAATCTGAAATAATAGCCAAAAGTAAAGAGAAGTAAAGAACTGTCCTGGGTATTGCTTTGAACAGGATTGGGATGTTCAAGAAATGCCTTTTTGCTTTAATCAGCCACATAATATATGGCATATAAGTAGTTGAGCTGCCCACCCAACGCATAAATATTAACATTCTCTCAATATAACAATCATTAGTTAATAATCATTAGTAGGAGCGCCTGGGTGGCTCAGTGGTTTAAGCCGCTGCCTTCAGCTCAGGTCATGATCTCAGGGTCCCGGAATCGAGTCCCGTATCGGGCTCTCTGTTCGACAGGGAGCCTGCTTCCCTCTCACTCTCTCTGCCTGCCTCTCTGCCTACTTGGGATCTATGTCAAATAAATAAATAAAACCTTTAAAAAAGTCATTAGTAAATATTAATGTTCTCTCAACATAGTAATCATTAGTTAGTAATCATTAGTAAATATTAACATTCTAACAATATTACAATCATTAGTAAATGTTCACCCAACACATCAATATTAACATTCTATCAATACAGCAATCATTAGTTAATTAGTTAATATGTATTTGGTGGAATTTTCCTTCTCCTTGCCTGCAATAGTCAGTGGGGAGAAAAAACAACTCAAAAAGGAACAAACAGAAATTGAGGCGAGGCAATTAAATAAAGCATCTCTCAAAAGTAATGGCATTTAGTTAAGATAATTTATTTTGTATCTATCACATACCATGGACTATTCTTGGTATTCAAGAGAACTGGAAAATAGGGAAAAAAAAAAAAGCTAATAGAAGACGGCTTTAAAAACAAAACAAGGTTGGATAGAGGAAGAACGCCCATTATGCATCCTAAGATTGAAAAGCAATTCTAGAGGCAGTGAAGAGTGGTGGGTGAAGAGATATGACAGCCTTCTGAGGCAAGACATAAAATACAGAGCCATAAAAGACTGATGAATTTGATCACATAGTTAAAATTTTGGAGATTGCAAAAATACATTGTCAACTAGCTGTGAATAAACTGACAAACTCAGATATCTCACAGTGTAAGGGTCAGTCCCGTCGAGGTCCCTCTCGCTAACCACATTAGTTTTCTATTACTTGCCTGCAGGAACCTTCTAGGGCTGCCACAACAGAATAATACTACCACTGAGTCAGGGGCTTAACAACAGAAATGTCTTTTCTCACAGTTCTTGAGGCTGGAAATCCAAAAACAAGATGTCTGTTGAGGCCTCTCTCCTTGGTTTGCAGATGGCCATTTTCTCTCTTGTTCTCACAGGACCTTTACTCAGGGGCAGGTGTGGGGTGAGGATCTGGTGTCTCTTCTTCTTATAAGGATTAGAATCTCCCTCTAATGACCATATATTAACCTTAATTACTTCCTTAAGGACCCTGTGTCCAAACACAATCACCTTGAGGGTTAGGCCTTTGACATATGACTTTTGGGAAAGTTCAGTTTATTACACTGAAGTAACAAATTACACAAAGTTAGCAGCTTCGAATAGCACAAATGTATTATCTCACAGTTCCATGGGTCACAAGTTTGGGTTGGTTTCTCCTCTATAGGTATCATGAAGATGAAATCAGGGTGTTTTCTTAATGGGTCTTATGGAGAAGCTCTGAGGAATGTCCGCTTCCCTGCTCATTGTCAGCAGAATCCAGTTCCTTGAAGTTGCAGGTCCACATCTCCATGCTGGCTGTCATTTGGGAGCCCGCCTTAGCACCTAGAGGTCTCTCTCAGGCCCTTGCATGTGGGCCCCCCATCTCAGAGCCAGAAACAGTGTGTCAAATCCTGCTCACACTTGAAATCTCTGACTTTTTCTTCTGTGTTCCCTCCTCCACCATCTACAGTTTATTTATTTAATTTATATTATGTTATTTTAGTTACCATACAGTACCTCATTAGTTTTTGATGTAGTGTTCCATGATGTAGTGTTCCATGTTGCATACAACACCCAGTGTTCCATGTAATACGTGCCCTCCTTAATACCCATCACTGGACTCACCCATCCCCCACCCCCCTGAAACCCTCAGTTTGTTTCCTGGAGTCCATAGTCTCTTATCGTTCATCTCCCACTCCAATTCCCCCACCCCTCTTCATTTTTCCCTTCCTTCTCCTAATGTCCTCCATGCTATTCCTTATATTCCACAAATAAGTGAAACCATATGATAATTGACTTTCTCTGCTTGACTTATTTCACTCAGCATAATCTCCTCTAGTCCTGGCCTTGTTGAGGCAAAAGTTGGGTATTCATCCTCTCTGATGACTGAGTAATATTACATTGTATATATGGATCACATCTTCTTTATCCATTCATCTATTGAAGGTTATCTTGGCACTTTCCACAGTTTAGCTATTATGGACATTGTTGCTATTAACATTGAGGTGCGTATGGCCCTTCTTTTCACTACATAGGTATCTTTGGGGGTAAATACCCAGTAGTGCAATTGCTGGGTCATAGGGTAGCTCTGTTTTTAATTTTCTAAGGAACCTCCACCCTGTTTTCCAAAGTAGTTGGACCAACTGGCATTCCCACCAACAGTGTAAGAGGGTTCCCCTTTCTCCACATCCTCTCCAACACTTGTTTCTTGCCTTGTTAATCTTTGTCATTCTAACTGGTGTAAGGCAGTATCTCAATGTGGTTTTGATTTGAATTTCCCTGATATCTAATGATGATGAATATTTTTTCATGTGTCTGTTAGCCATTAGAATGTCTTCTTTTGAGAAGGGCCTGTTCATGTCTTCTGCCCATTTTTTTGACTTGATTATTTGGTTTTTGGTGTTAAGTTTGAGAAGTTCTTTATTTGTTCTGTTTTTTTTTTTAAGAGATCAAGTGATTAGACTGATCCCATCTGTAATCCTGGATAATCATCCCATTTAAGTTCTGTTACCTTAATCACATCTGTAAATTCCCTTTTGCCAATATAACATCTTCACAACTTCAAAGAATATCTTTAGAGACCCATTATCCAGTTTGTCACACCTATATCTATATTAGAGCTTTAAATCTCTCTAAGAGAGATTTATGGAAATGACATTAAACAATAATGGTGATAGCAGGTCTTGATTTGTTCCTGGTTTATGAGAATAGCTTTAGCATTTCATCATTCAGCATGATTCCGACTTTCAACCTGGGGTGTGTGTGTGTGTGTGTGTCTGACTTCCTGACTCTCCTGTTTGTTTGTATGTATATATGTATATATATATACATGTATATATATATATATGTATGTATATACATATATATATATATATACATGTATATATATATACATATATACACACACATATATATGTATGAAAGTATCAATTTATCTTTATTTTTAAACATCAACAATGGATGTTCAATATTGTCCAATGTCTATTGGTATCTGCTATAACGCTTATGAGTTTTTCTCCTTTAACCTATTAATATGGTGCATGAATAGTATTATTGGAATGAATAGTTGTTTTTTTTTTTTCTTTTTTTACCGAATGGTCGTTACATTCTGGTGTTGTTTTAACCCACTGAATCACCCAGGAGCCCCCTGGTGTTGTTTTAATATGTGCTTATAACCATATTAGTTTTTTTGCATATGCTTTTAAAATATAATTTTCTATTTTGTCTTCTTTGTTTTAGGGTTATTGTGATCTCATAATAAGGAATGGAGTGATTCCCTTCTCTCTATGCTCTGGAACTATTTAAATATTATACCAATCATTTCTTTTTTACAAGTTTAAAAGAACTCATCTGAAAACTACTTGGGCCTAACACATTTAGAAACAAAATCTCTTTAATAACTTTCTTACTTTTTTCCTCTTTTTGGATCAGTGTTTCATTAAAAAAAAAAAAATAGTGCTGCACCACAGTTTATTTCTCACTTCAGAAACCTATGCACATACTTTGAAAGACCAAATATACAAATATTTAAGGTTTTGAATGTGACCAATGTACTTGTTTTTTGCATGTATGCTCTCTGGATTGGATTGACAATAACTACTCACAGAGGGACAAATATATTTAAACTGTTTTAATAACATTCATAGTAGGGAAACTCTCAGAGGATGTTCAAAGGAATGGCAATGAAAAGTTAAAGAAATGTCATCAAGTTCTCAATATTCATTTATAACTTTTTCTCAAAATGAAGCTATATTTTCAAAAACAATCTTCAATTTTCATCAGTATTCAGTTCCAACAGCTTATCCTTAAAGGTTATAAATTTGCAATGTCTTCTGATAAAAGAAGTGAATTGAAAACTAGTAAATTTACTAGAAAGGATCTTTTTTAAAAAAAATTTATTTATTCACTTGACAGGCAGAAATCACAAGTAAGCAGAAAAGTAGGCAGAGAGAGGAGGAAGCAGGTTCCCTGCTGAGCAGAGAGCCCTATGTGAGGCTCAATCCCAGGACCCTGGGATCATGACCTGAACCCAAGGCAGAGACTTTAACCCACTGAGCCACCCAGGAGCCTTAGAATGGATCTTTTGAAAGAAAGTAAAATTCAAAGTATCCTATCAATTCTGGAAAGTTTTCAGTGCTTGCTTTTTGCAAGGCTGTAATATTGAAATCATCACTTACTTCATGGTTAATTATAGTTAAATGATGAAAGAGTTCACAATGGTCTATAGAAACCATTTTCCCAAGCTTTTTACTTTCATTTTTGCCCATTTACTTTAACTGTCTTTGCAGAATATGTTGCATCTTTTTCCTGCATAGAAGTATTACATTTATTAAAAAGCTGAAGATATTAAGGAAAAGTAAGTCTGAATGTCCATTTTGCATCATGAAAATGTGGGAATGAAAAGCACAAAGATTTTTTTCCATAGCTCAAGTATCCCAACAGAATTTTTCCCCTTGAGAATCCACCCTTATATGTCACCTTGTAATCACACTTGTTTATGGCCAACTCATATGGTAAATAAAATGAAAAGGATATTCTCAAAGTTAGTGCATTAGCCATTATGTAATTCACAATTTTTACAGCATCAGTAAGCACACTGTTTAGGTCAGTTGATATTGTCAGGCAAGGAGGTTGATTTACAAACCAACACAGTTTTTTAATCTGGGAAACAACTTCAGAATGTTTTCCTTTGCATCATCAGATCATATTGCTGTAGAAAACTTCATTCCAAATGACATTTGTTGACAAAAAATAGATTTGAGTAAAAATTAAAATGATTACAAAAAGTAACAAGTTATAAACAAAATAAATGCTAACATTTTCTCTTTGTAACATCTGGTTTGTGGTTGACACCTTAAAATATCACAAGCTGAAGTGAGCATTACTTTTTTGTATTTTTAGCACACTTCCTTTTTCTGTTACTCATTATAATCAATCAATCGTGTTCCAAATGGATTCCTTGGTTTGACTAGTGCCTCATCATATCTTCTGGAAAAAAAAAATGTGTCTTCTTTCCCATATTTATACTTCTCATTTCTTTTTCCTTTGTAATTGTATTTTGTAGTACATCCAGAATTATATTAAACTAGTTTTTCTGTTTCAGCACTACTGGCAGTTGGGTTGCATAGTTTTATTGTGGGGAAGGAATGGACTCTCACGTTCATAGCAGAATATTTTGCAGCATCCCCAACCTCAAACCCGTAGATGCCCATAGAGACATGACACGGCTCGAAAGGTGAGTTAGGAGGATGTTAGTAAGAGAGCAAAGAGAAGAGCAGTAGCAATTAGGAACCTGGATACCGAAGGCTGAGTTTGAACAGTGGAGGAGTGTAATCAATTATTTAGGTCCTCTCAGATGCCTTCTAGTTTGTAATTTGTGAATATTTATTTGCTTAGAAGCCATTTATGCAGTATAATTTCATCTATGAAAGATATGGAGATAAAAGGTGCCTAGGAAAAATATTCAAAGTTATCAGCATCGCTGAGTGGAGGATTCACTGGAATTTTTTTCAACTTTAAAAATGTATATTTTTGTGGGATGCCTCAGTGGCATAGTCCTTTAAGCTTCTGACTCTTGGTTTTGGTCGAGTTTGTGATCTCAGAGTCATGAGACTGAGCCCCATATCAGGCTCCATGCTGAGCTTTAGATCTGCTTGAGATTCTTTCTCCCTCTCCTGCTTGTGCTCTCTCTCTCTCAAATAAATAAATCTTTAAAAAATAAAATTAAAAAAAGTTTTATGACCTTCTGGATTCATTTTTTCAAAAATTGAGAATATGTATTTTTATAATAAAATAACTGCATTTAAAATATTAATTTAGCAAACTTGGTAGTTGCTGACTAATCATAATTAGGTTAAAAGATAATTAAAAAGTCTTATAAAATAATAAAGCTATTTGTTTATGAATTGTAGAAGTGTCTTGTTCATATTTTTCAATTTTCTTACAGTAAGTATGTGTTATTCTTTTGTTGGAAGCAATTTTTATTTTTTTTAAGGGAAATATTTTGGAGACAGATTTTAACTAAAAGCTCTGAGGCTTGATTATAGGAATAAGTTGCTAGTGAACATCTCAGGAAGTATTGTTAAGTTAAAAAAAAAACCTGAAAATGTCCGAACTTGCTTTGTAATCCACTTTATCTCCTAGGAAATAAAGACAGCAAATGGGTAATTTTCTATTATGAAAGCAGGAAGAGCTACCTAATTTTCAGAACTCTGTGCAAAATGAAAACATAGGTTTTTTGTTCAAAACTTATTAAGAATTTCAAGATGGTGACAGCAGAGTACTAGAAAAACATGGAATCTTTCTGAGTGCAGGACTCTGTGTCTTAGGACTCTAAAGCAGGGCCTGCCGATAGGAGCAATTTTTTCACCTTCTAAAGGAGAAATGGCAAAGCCTGGGAGAAAACGCTCATTTCACAATTTATGGTAGCCTGTGAAAGGGATGTCCTCTGTTTTAGAAAGATGGGCATAAAAAAATCAGAGAAAAAGTAGGCATGACTTCATGACATGAATCTATGAAACCATGGAACCTCAATTTCAGAGGTCTGGAAAGTTCTTGTCAATGTAATTCTGATGTCATAATTGCAAGTGGGAAAATGAGGGGCAGGTACATGAAAAAGAAAACATGCTGATTCTTCAGGCGTCCACAGATGCGGGATTTCAAACACTTGTGGACAAAGATAAAAACAGGGGCAAATAACCAAAAGAGAATGTCGAGGATTCTACAGTATTACAGGAAAAACTCAGGGAGGCCAAAAGTCAGAAGGATCTGAGTCTTGGGAGGGAGAGTTTACATACACACCAAGAGTGGGTCCGTATACCTTACGTTACAAGCAAAATAAAAGACCAGCAGTTGAAGTTAATGAACTATAGGTTGAATGTGAAAACTTCTGGATAATAAAATAACAAGGATACTTTGGGAACCGATTAGCTAAACTATGAGAATCCTGAGTAGCAGCTGGGAGTTAACCTGAGGAAAATTTTTTGAAAAAAAATTTTTGAAAAAAGAATATTTTTAAGATTGTTCCCTGTTCTCAGTGTATCAGTGACTTACCTTGAGAGACTAATGAATTGGGTAAAACTTGCTTGAAGCTGAGAGATGGCTAATATTTTTGGTGATAGAAAAATTATCTTAAATAATCCTGATAAGTAGAATCATAGGTCAAATTTACTAAGATGAAGAAAAGTAAGTATAAAGTACTGAACTTCTATCAAAACACGAGCTGCAAAGATACACTATGAGAGAGACATGACTTACCAATAAAAGACTTCAGGGTTTAGAATTGATGTGATTAGGTTAATCATAGAGGCATACTATTTTAGTAACAAATGACTTAGCAGTGCTCTGGTTAGGTCACACCTGGAGTATTGGGTACAATTTAGAGGGCCATGATTTAAGATGGGAACGTTTGTCATTGTCGCATATAACCATAAAGAAGAGGTTGAAAGTGTGAACATAACTAAATCACAGTGAGTATGTGAAAGCAAGAGGAACTCTCACATCTTACCAGGGGCTGATGGTATAAACAGTGTAATCTATTTAGAGGATGTTTTGACTGTGTGTAGTAAAACTAAGGACACGCACAGCCTACCCCACAGCATTGCAGCTCCTCTGTATACACTATAGAGAAGCAAGTACTGTTCTGAACCAGGATATGTGATCTGGAAGGTTCTCAGCATCACTGTGCATAATACTACCCTACTTTGGTAGTTTCCAGTGTGCCTCAACTTTAGCATGACTTTAAGAAATGTGCCCTACCCATTCATTGGCACACAATATGAAAAAAACAAATTACAGCTACACACAACAATAGCATGAATTTTGTAAATAGCATGTTGAACAAAGGAATCAGGGCACAAATGGATCTGTACACTGTATAAATCCATTATACAAAGCACTCAAAAAAAAAAAAAAAAACCAAAAACCAAAAAAAAAACAGCTAAAATGTTTGGGGGGGTAGAATATATATATATATATATATATATATGTGTGTGTTTTAAAAGCTACCAAAAAATAAATAAATAAAAACAATGAAAGTCATTACCTTAAAGCTGGGAAACTGTTTTTCCCTGGGGAATAAAGGAAATGAATGTATTGGAGGCTTCGTAGGTATGGGCAAAATCCTACTTCTTGCCCTGAACAGTGGTTAGACAGATATGTAGGATTACACATTAGGCTAGTCACTAATTATACTGTATATTATATAATATTCACAAATTTAAAAAGATGAGGGCTTCAAAATCATATGAAGATGTTTTTAAAAATCTCATGGTACAGGGGCGACTGGATGGTTCAGTCGTTAAGGAGCCAGCTCTTGGCTTTGGCTGAGGTCATGGTCTCAGGATTCTGGGATGGAGCTCCATGTCAGGCTCTGAGATCAGCAGGGAGTCCATCTGTTTGTGGGTTCTTTCGCTCCCTCCCTGCTTGCTCTCTCTCTCTCTCTAAAATAAATAAATACTTTTTTAAAAAGATTTTATTTATTTATTTGACAAAGACCACAAGTAGGCAGAGAGGCCAGCAGAGAGAGAGAGAGTGGGGAAGCAGGCTCCCTGCTGAGCAGAGAGCCTGACGTGGGGCTTCGATCCCAGGACCCTGGGATCATGACCTGAGCCGAATGCAGTAGCTTAACCCACTGAGCTACCCAGGTGTTCCAATAAATACGTTTTTTAAGAAAATATCCCATGTTATAAAAATTAGGAAGGGATGGGGTGCCTGGTGGCTCAGTGGGTTAAGCCTCTGCCTTCAGCTCAGGTCATAATCCCAGAGTCCTGGGATCAAGCCCTGCATTGGGCTCTCTGCTCAGCAGGAAGCCTGCTTCCTCCTCTCTCTCTCTCTTTCTCTCTCTGCCTGCCTCTCTGCCTACTTGTGATTTCTCCCTCTCTGTTAAATAAATAAAATCTTAAAAAAAAATTAGGAAGAGAAAGACTCATAGGAAGGGTGATAATTATCTTCAGATATTTTAAAGGTTTTAATGCTATACTGGAAATTTTGGTTTTATTTGCTTCTTTTTACTTCTGTTCTGGGTTCTAAGACCCCTTTTCCTAGAAATCAACCCTCTCCATTTCCTCTCCTCACTTCATTTAAATGATTGATGGTACCCATTTTAATGCAGAAGGATACCTGATTTAGATCACAGGAGTCCATTCTCTAGAAAGATATATTTACAATCCAATAAGGCAACTAGAACTTACTGATTGAAGAAGTTCCTGGGTAAACTGATTCTACAGAAGCTATGTACTATTTTAGTCACTTTCTCCTAAAAACACACTGCCGTGTGCCTGGAAGTGTTTAAGGATGGCCTGAATGATTCAAGAAGAGGTGCAAATAACAGAGAGAATTTAAGAACAGACTAAACATTTCAATTTTTTAAAAACCTGCAAAGTTTCTTAAAAATATGAATGCATAACTTCTTCTCCTCCAACCCTCTCTCTTACCAAGTTGAAATGCCTCTATTTAAACATTTCATTCTTCTTCTCTTCAAACCTCTAACCAACACAGCTAATACAAAATTCATTTTACTCATATTTAGATTTAAGAATGGTTACAATCATTATGTTGTCTTTCATTCCCTTTAACCTCTCCATATTTCACACCTGGGCTTTAACTGGGTGAGCATGTTTATCATTTGAGCATGTTTATCATTTTATGTCTTCTACCTTCAAACTTCCAACACCTATCTTTTTTTTTTTTTTTTTTTTTTTTTTTTTTCCTTTTTTTTTTTTTTTTATTTAAAAAATTTTAACAATAAACAACTTTTTTTTTTTTTTTTTTTTTTTTTTGCTATTGTGCCTTTTGTTTCTTTAATAATGAAAAAAAATGTGTAAATAAACAACACATGCTGACTTTAAATGCCAGGTTTATATTTTCTAAGATGAGGAACCAACATTGTAGAACTAATAGTTCTACAGCACTAATTATTATTGACATTTGTGTCAGCAGTTGGGCACAGAAATTCCTCAAGTCAAAACTCTCATTAATCCATTGAAAAAAAAAAAGTGTCTCCAAATTTAGTTTTTTTCCCATAATGATAAAAATTATCCCTATGTTGAATAGCATTATTCAAAAAGAAACAGAAATAATGAGAGATGGGGAAAATATGCATTATGTATCATCCATTATTTGAAATAAATAGTTCAACTGTAGGATGGAAATGCATTGGTCTTTTATAGCATAGGACTTTTTGGTGAGAGAGGTACTTTCTCCCTAATTTAATTTTTATTTACCTGTTATCTGAACATAGCCACTAGAGTATTTCAGTTTGGGGTAATGAGTTTCATTCTTCTTTTTTTCTCCAGCCTTTATTATCAATAGAAAAAAAGTACTCTCAAAATAAAACTGGTATCCATAATAACTGCATTTTTCTATTTTTTGCAAATGACTTAAATAATTGCACAGACTGTTAAAAATTCCTCCATTTAAAATATTTAAAAATATTCTAGGACCCCTGGGTGTCTCAGCTGGTTAAGCATCTGCCTTCGGCTCAGGTCATGATCCTGGAATCCTGAGACTGAGCCTCATGTCAGCCTCCCTGCTCAGGGAAGAAGGAGTTTGCTTCTCCCTCTCCCTCTGCCTGCCCCCAACTCATGCTCTCTCACTCTCTCTCCCAAATAAATTAATAAAGTCTTTAAAAAAAATAAAATATTACAGAGTGCTCTGGAATTACTATTTAATATTTGAATTAGGGAATGCTAAAGTAGAGAAAGAAGAAGAGAAATATTTGTGTAATTTTGGCATTGAAAGTCCGTGCAGTTCAGTGTATTGGGGCGTTTGTGGTAGGCAGGCTCTAAAATGTCTCCTAATAATCCCTACCTTATAACATTCATGTGTTATCCACTCTTCTTGAATATGGGGAGGATGTATCAACTCACTTCTAGTGAACAGAATATGGCATGTGATATCATTTCTAAGACAAGATTAGAGAGAGGCTATGGGCTTCCATCTTGAGCATGTTCTCTTTTGATCTCTCTTGGATTTTTCATATGATAAAACCCAGCCGCCATCTTGTGAGACATCCCTGTGGAGAGGCCCTCAAAGCATGGGGCTGAGCCTGCCAACAGCACATAGGCAAGCTTAGTAGTAGACCACATCTTATTCAAGCCTTCGGATGAGAGCATAGTCTTAGCTGAAGGTTTGATGTAACCTTATGAAGGCACATTGCTAACCCATGCCTAGATTTCTGATCCATAAAAACTGAGATGATAAATGTTATAAATTGCTTACTTTGGGGGTGCCTGGGTGGCTCAGTGGGTTAAGAATCTGCCTTTGGCTCAGGTCATGATCTCAAGGTCCTGGGATCGAGCCCTGCATTGGGCACTCTGCTCAACAGGGAGCCTGCTTCCCCCTCTCCCTCTGCCTGCCTCTCTGCCTACTTGTGATCTCTCTCTCTCTCTCTCTCTCTCTGTGTCAAATAAATAAAGTCTTTTTAAAAAAATTCTTACTTTGGCAGCAATTTGTGATGCAGCAACAGGTAGCTAATACAGTTTTACCAACAGTGAGACTTGGGAAAAGGGTATATTTGATAATATTCTATGCATAATTTTACCTGGAAAATTAGGGCAAACTGGTTGAGGTCAGCAGAAGCAACAGCGTTTGGGAACTTGTTGAAAATGTATATTATTGGGCCCCATCCCAGAACTACTGAATTTGGAAGTGGGCCTGGCAATCTGGTTTCACAAGCCTCCCAGGAGATTCAAATGCACAGTTGCTGTCCTATGTGGTAACATGTCATGAAGCTGGGGAGCCTGAAAAAAGAAATGTGAACTGCTATGATTTAATGCATTATACAAAGGCCTCCAGTGAACTACAGTTCAAAATAAGGAAAAAAGAAATTATTAATTGAAATGTGTTTCTGCATCCTTTAAAAAATTTCTATTATACTACTCATACACTGTGCGAAAGTGATTTTTTTAAGCGAAAAACACAATATGAAAGACTATATTTGTTATGGTAATACTCAGTGTCTTATAAAAAAATAATCTCTTGTGTGTGTGTGTGTGTGTGTGTGTGTGTGTGTGTGTGTGTTGAAGCACTAAATTCCTCCTATGTCAGTGATAGTGTAGGATTAGTTTCTTTGTTTCCTTTCATTTTTGTGCTGGGGCTTTTTCTCCCACACCATTCCGACCCCAGCAAAGGATCAAGGACTCTGCCTGGCATCTCAGGCTGTTGGCAAAGCTGCTGCTCTCACGGGACAAGTTTCTAGCAGCAGAAGCAGGGGTCCTTCAGCTGAATGTACCATAGGAGACATGCAGGCAGCCTAATCAGAAAGTGGACATGACCCCTTCGTATGAGAGCTGTAAGTCCCCAGCTTTCACGTGGTTGCATCAAGTAGGACCCTCTCTCTGAGACCCATGACCTCCTCTGTGTTGGTGGTACCCATCCCCTAGACAAAGGCGCTCATGCAGCCTCCCAGAGATGCGATGCAATTCTCTTCTCTTTCTGATCATTTCCATGGCAAAAATTCTCCTGCAAGACTTCCCTTTTGATTCTCAGAAGGCCAATATGGAAATTAAAATGATTACTGAACGTAATTTTGTTTTTCTCTTTGCATTTATGATACAGCATTTTATTTCCCTTCAAAGCCACAGGGAGGAAGAGTATCTCAGACTGACAGGGAAAAAACTGGAACGGGTAAGAAATAAGAATCATTTCCAAGATGACTGTCTTAAGAAATGTTCCCACCACACTCAGAAAACAACAACAACAAAAAGGAAGTTAATCTGCAACTCATGTTGATCCTCCTTGTGTCTCATTTGTCAAGACTTAGTTTTGAATCACAGTGGCTTCATTTCAAGTAGGTCTTCTGGTGGGAACTATTCATGCTCCCTTCTGTTGTTAAAGGTTTTCTTTCTTAGATTGTTTCCCTCTAGCATATACGTGTCTGTTCTTGTAAACCAACCCAAATTCCTTTGGGGAGCAGACATAGTATAAATAATGAGTGCAGTAACAAAAATCTGGTCTCAGGGCATTACGTCCTGAGGAAAACTTGGCAAAGTTGCAAATAAACCTGGGTTCAAAAATGCCATTTTCTTTTTTTCAAGACTTTTTTTTTTTTTTTTTTTTGGGTGTGAGAGAGAGGCAGAAGGCAAGGATACTCAAGGGAACCCCTGCTGAGCATGGAGCCTGATGCAGGGCTCGATCCCACCACCCTGAGATCATGACCTGGGCCAAAATTAAGAGGCAGGTGCTTAACAGACTGGGCCACATAGGTTCCCCAGAAGGTCATTTCTTTAAATATAAATGACTTTATTTATTTAATAGAAGTGGTAACCTTTGAAATAAGATGTCAAGGGATCAACCCAGCCCAACTATATTTCAGTTGTATGACTTAACTTTCTGGAAGCTCAGGGCTCAGTTTCCTCATCAGTAAAATGGGAAGAGTACTAATTATCTCTCTGATGAAGTAGTTGTGAATTTAGATATTTTATATGTAAAATGCTTGCCATAGTGTCTGCAGCTTAACAGATATTCAGTTTAACAGATGATGTCAGCCACTGGTAGTATTGTTATTAATCTTATTGTTTTTGGTTACTGGCAACTCTGCTCTAAAAAATGATTGGGAAGAACATCAAAAATATATGTAAACCATAAAATATCATGAATAGAAGGAAGCAAAAAAGATTAAGAACATGGGTGGTTATGATATTCTAGACGGATCCATCCTTTGTAATTTTTTTCTGTATCTTCTTTGATACAAAATTGTTTCAAAGACAGATTGAATAATCTGTCTTTGTCATTGGAATCAATTCTCAAATCATTTTAAAGCTCTTGAGTTATTAGGGGGCTTACTTTTTGCTTCCTCATTTCCACTAGCAATCTAAATCAAGATTTTTCCTAATATCTGGAAATAAATAAGCATTATTACACACACTCTCAAATGCATAAAAGTGTGCACACACACACACACACACACACACACACACGGTATAAATATTACCATGTACAGGGCACGTGAAGTCACAAGGTACAGAATTAGAGTCTTTCACTCTTCAAGGGAGAAGATTCTTATACTAACCTGCACATTGATTTATGTAAATGACCATAAAATATCATATAAATGAAATTACTAGACAGATTTTAAGAAATCCAGAATCCTGGGGTGCCTGGGTAGCTCAGTGAGTTAAGCCTCTGCCTTTGGCTCAGGTCATGATCTCAGAGTCCTGGGATCTGGGATTGAGCTCCACATTGGGCTCTCTGCTCAGCAGGGAGCCTGCTTCCCCCCTCTCTCTCTGCTTGCTGCTCTGTCTACTTTTGATCTCTCTCTCTCTGTGTCAAATAAATAAACAAAATCTTTAAAAAGAAAGAAAGATTGGGGGTAGGAAAAGAGTAAATGAAACAAGATGGGATTGGGAGGGAGACAAACCATAAGAGACTCTTAATCTCACAAAACAAACTGAGGGTTGCCGGTGGGAGGAAGGTAGGGAGAGGGTGATGGGGTTATGGACATTGGGGAAGGTATGTGCTATGAAGTGTGTAAACCTGGTGATTCACAGATCTGTACCCCTGGGGCTAATAATAAATTATATGTTAATAAAAAATAAAAAAGGAAGAAAGAGAAAGAAAGAAAGAAAGAAAGAAAGAAAGAAAGAAAGAAAGAAAGAAATCTGAATTCCTGAACCCTATAGCTAAGCTGCTGTATCAGACTCTCCCCAACATGGGAACATTTTGTTACAAGGTTTGTTTTTTGTTTTTTTTTTCACCATCTGGCTTCCCCTGTTAGGATGAATAATAATGTTGACGCTAATAAAAAGGCATGCTGATGGTTACAACAGGAGACTTATTTCAATAATTCAATTACAGGGAAGCAGCAAGAAGAAGCCCATTAGAACTTGGTGTCAGAGAAGTGATTGTGGTCAACAAGGAAATTGAGAAGAGCTGCTAAAGACGAAAATGGGAGTGGGATTGCTGATTCCTACATTAGGACAGGGCAAATAAAGCTTCCAGTAGAGATCTTTTTCTCCAGGAAAACACTGCCATTCACACAGAATTTCAGGGGATAAAAACCGGACATCATGTTGAATGCAACCCCTTTGTATGTAAAGTTGATGAGGAGAGATATTTAGCTGATTTTGTCATTCTGAGTAACTGTTGTGTGCTTCTGGTGAATTCTTCCCCTAAAATTGGCTTCCTATATATTCACCTAAACTTCACCCACACTCTGTTCTCCAAAAGCAAATTTACAGTCGATTGGAAATAGATTTGAACGCCTGTCTTTCTCTCAAAAAGTTCTCCAGGTCTAAATTAAAAATAAAGGAATGGGGAAGAAATTGATTTCATAAGCACGGAATCAACATACACTTCCGCCTGCCAACGGGAACGCACTCCATCCTCGGTAGCTTCACAAATTGCTGCTTTAAAGAAGTGATAGAATTCTGCAGGATATTTCTCTTCTGTAATAGTATTTCTCATCATCTTTTAAAAAAATGTAATGACTGCGGGCATTAAAAGGGGCTTCTTAGACTAACAATCATATCATTTTATTCCATTTTAATCTGAAATTATGGCCTCTTCTTTAGTCATCCCTAAGCAATTAACGTCTAGAAGTTTAAAACCATTTCTGCAATTTGCCTTTGTACTTTTTCTTGGAAATTGATTCTGTATTTGTGTTGCTGTGAGGAAACGATTGAGGCTGAAGTCCCCATATGGTCATATTCAGTATCTCTGCCTGTGGCACCTTTCGCTTCTAGTGTATTGATTCTATTACTTTATAAAGTTTATTTTCATGTCTTTTCTTTAGATAAAAGTACTCAGCTGGTCTCAACCTTTTTTTCCATAACTCAAGAGGAAGTAATTTTAAATATAAAAGAGCAAACTGGTGATAGTATTGAAAATTTCACAGAGTTCTGTCCTTTCACCACTGCTCTTAACTAATTTTATCAATAGGTGATGTTGAAAGCTTGCTAATGGAAAATCACTTGCTAAATATTTTAAGTGCATTATTTCACTTATTCCTTCCTGAAACCCTTCCATGGAGGTGGTAATATTGGCCCCATTTTTACAGATGAGGACAGTGAGGTACAGATCTGTGAAATCACCTGCTCAAAGTCACATAGGTAATAGCTATAGAGCGGGAACTTGAACCCAAGTCTGATGACTCTACACCTGACCTTATTTAACAACACTTGATACTACTTTGTACTATTTACCATCATTGTGCAATATTTTTAGTTTTGCAGATAATACCTGGAATTATGTCCCCCAAGCACATCAGGTCCTAATCCCCAGGATCTCTAAATGCCACCTGATTTGGAGAAAAGGTCTTTGCACACATAATTAGGTAAAGGATTTTGAGATCAGATCAGCCAAGGGACCTAAATGCAGTTCTGTGTATCTTTATAAGAGACAGGGAGCAGGGAAACAGAGACAAGAGAAGAAAGGACTGTGAGCACAGAGGCAGATACTGGAGTGATGTGGCCACAAGCCAAGGAATGCCAACAGCTTACCAAACTAATAAATATTCAAGGAAACCTGTGTTACTTCACTGATAATTACAGTCTTGTGTCTTGGTGTCTTGATGATATCTTTACAATTGACTTATTTTTTTCAAGTTAACTCCCTATTCTCATAGCTCTGTTCATTATTTTGAAACAAAATGAAGGTATACACATTGAAAAGTAATAATAAAAGATAGATGTGCTAGAAAGCAGATCGGAGGAAGAATATTAAAACTTACGTGTCTCTGTTACTCATTCACAGCTACGTTTCTCTTGTTTTAACTCCTGTCTAAAATACATCGGATCAGCACATGTCTGCAGCTTATTCTCTTAGATGTACTTAGAGTTGCTGTCTCTTTCTTGACTGTGCCCTGGTGTTTTGGGATGGCCCCATGCTTGAGAAGCAGACTAACTTTACTGTTTCCTTAAAACCCCCTCAAACTATGATGATATCCCACAGGGTGTCATCCTCGAAGGCTCTAATAATGTCTTGCTGAGAAATGCATTCCCTACAGTTTAGCTTCCTGCTCTTCCAAATTCTTGCTCCTTCCTTCCCCTTTCCCAGGGAAGAACCTAGGATACAAGAAGCAGGGATTCCAGTATTCCTGGTCCTCTCTTTTTCCTCTTCCAGCTTCCCAACTTTTATGCTTCCTTATGTGAGAACAATTCTGCATCAGTTAATTACTTTAATCTCATTTTAGATCCAGATTACTTCATGCAATAACTTGTATTTATAAAAATCTTGAATGGCATCATGAACTCTCTTCTAAAAGAGACTAAAAATTTTTTAAATATTCAAATAGAAAATTTAATATGGGTTTAAAAACAGTAAAAATAGAGCTTCCCTATGACCCTGCAATTGCACTACTGGTTATTTACCCCAAAGATACAGATGTAGTGAAAAGAAGGGTCAGCTGTACCCCAATGTTCATAGCAGCAATGGCCACAGTCACCAAACTGTGGAAAGAGCCAAAATGCCCTTCAACAGATGAATGGATAAAGAAGATATGGTCCATATATACAATGGAGTATTACGCCTCCAACAGAAAGGATGAACACCCAACTTTTGTATCAACATGGACGGGACTGGAGGAAATTATGCTGAGTGAAATAAGTCAAGCAGAGAGAGTTAATTATCATTTGGTTTCACTTGCTTGTGGAGCAAAAGAAATAACACAGAGGACATTGGGAGATGGAGAGTAGAAGTGACTTGGGGGAAATCAGAGGAGAGGAGATGAACCATGAGAGAATGTGGACTGAGAAAAAAACTGAGGGTTTTGGAAAGGAGTGGGGGGGTAGAAGGATGGGTGAGCCTGGTGGTGGGTATTAAGGAGGGCACGTATTGCATGGAGCACTGGGTGTGATGCATAAACAACGAATCTTGGAACACTGAAAAAATAAAATAAAGTTTAAAAAATGTAAAAATTATTTTGTCACTAGTTGCATTACTTGTATATTTTTTCCCTGAACTTTGTCTTGTTCTTGCCCTTTTCCTATCTATTGTCAAATTTCTATTCTGTTTTTTTCCTCTGCATAGAAAAAGACAAAGTATCTTCTTAACATTCCAGCTCTTTCTAGTCCATTCATAAATATAAATGAACTGAGGTCATCAACTGTGATGAGTTGAATTGTGTCCTTCCATCAAAAGAAAAGACATATATTGGAATCCTAATCTCTGCTATATCAGAATGAAAACTTACTTAAGAATAGAATCTTTATAGAGGTATTCAAGTTAAAATGAATCCATTAGAGGTAAGCTCTAATCCAATATGGCTAAGGTCATTATAAAGAGGGAAAATTTGGACACAGAGACACAAAGAGATGACAATGTAAAGTTATTTGAGAAGTCAGCCATATGACTTTAATGATGCATCTACAAAGCAAGAAATGTCAAAGATTGCCCGTGAGCACCAGAAGCTTGAAGAGGCAAGGAAGGATTCTCCCCTAGAGCCCTCAGAGGGAGCACAGCCCTGTCAAGAACCCTGATTTTGGACGTCTAGACTCCAGAACTGTGAACCAACAAATTTTTCTTGCTTTCAGCCACCCAGTTCTTAATTCATAAGTAAATAAAGAAAAACAACCAACTAAAGATAGAAGTATAATTAATTTTATTTATTTCAGTTTTTAAGAATGGCAGACTATGTTGAATGTCACCATCCAAAGGGATCATCTGGAGGAGTGAAGTATGAGTCACGATAAGTAGAGAACTTCAGAAAAAATAATTGACCAAGTCATTTACTTCAGTCCACAATGGCTATTTCCCATGATGTCTTGCAATTAGTCACTCTATTTAAAAAGGTTTCACTGATCTCAGAATTTTGCCTTTTTGAGTTAATTACAGACATCCTTTGGACTCAGCTAATCTTCATCACCTTGGTGAGGCTTTCCTTATTTCTTATTCTTGAGAAAATTGATCTCTCCATCCTGTCTGACCCCATGGCTCCCTTACAAAGTTCTATTTATGTCAGCCCTCTCAGTATTTACCATTATTTCTTTTTGTTTCTTTCTTTTCTACTATTCCATTGGTTTCTAAAGTCAGCTTTATTGGCACAGAGTAGATATTCAGTACACATTTTTGGAATGACAGAATTAACAGAGTCAAGAAGATCTCAAGTGACTCACACAAGTTCACAGTATTAGCCTTTTATTGCTGTTATAACAAACTACTATCAATGGAAGGGCTTAAATCAACACAAATTTGTTGTTTCATAATAGTGGAGGGTAGAAGTCCAAAATCAGTCCCGCTGGGCTCATGTCAAGGTGTTGGCAGGGCTCATTCCTTCTGGAGGTTTGGGAGTTTGGGGGGAGATTTTATTTGCTTGCCTCGTTCAGCTTGTAGTGACTGCCTGCTTTTCCTTAGCTGGTTTCCCCTTCCTCCATCGCTAAAATCATCAGCATAGCATTTTTGAATTTCTTTCTGACTTCTGCTATCATATCTGCTTCCCTGACTCTGACCTTCCCACTTTCCTCTTATAAGGACCTTTGCGATTACACTGTACTTACTTGGATTATCCAAGACAATCTCCCCATCTCAAGATCCTTACCCTAACCATGTCCACAAAGTCTTTTGCTGTATAAGGTAATGTATTCACAGGTTCCAGAGATTATGACATGAACATCTTTGGGGGCCATTATCTACCACTATCGTGCAACTCCTTCTGGGAAATTGCTTTGGTTTCACCTGTACCTACAATAATACCCTGATGACAGCTACATAGGCACTTTAGCCCAAATTTATCCTCACAAATCTTCAGACTTCTATAGCCAGGTGTTTGCTGTCTATTTCATCTTAAATACCCCCAAAGATAGTACAAACTCTGTGTCTCCCAAATTGACTTATTAACTCTGCTTGTCACTTCCATCTCCTGTTCACCATTGGTTCATCAGTGGCTGCAGCAGCCACCAGGCTAGAAAACCTGGGATGTTACTTATTTACACCTTTTCTTTTAACCCCACTTTCATCGATGACTATGTTTTGCTGATTTCATTTCCTAACTGTTCCTTAAATCTCTCTCTCCATCAGTCCCTATTTTATGTTCCAATTTATTCTTCCATTCGTTCAAATCTGGACAAGTCCTCATCCTGGTCACCTCCCCTTAAATCCATTCTTCTATGTGCAACAGAAGATTTATTTATTAAAACTTAACATAATATTTAATTAAATATATTTAATGTATTTGGACTTCTGATCTCTAGAAGTATACCTGGAGTGACCTGGAGTGGTGGGCTTAAACAAGGTCTGCTATAAGGGTTATGGAGAAATAGGACTGTTATAACTTTAACAACATGAAAATGGTAGAACTGAGCAAAGGTTTTACCTAGAGCAAGGAGAAGGGTCAAGGAAGAGGTGCAGATACAGACCTTGCCACCTCTTTCTGGGGAATCAGAAATGATCTAAAGTTGATGAATCCATTAAAGAGAACTGAATTTATTTTTGAAGTCCCCACATAAGAAAATAAAGACATATGACAAACATGTAACTAATAAACATTAAGCAGAATGAGGAAAGAGGAGGTAATATCAATGAGCTAAATTTCTCATGTTTAATGGCAACAGGCCAATAGATATTATTTAGAATTGATAAAGAAATAGAAATATAATAAACATAATCTTTTGTATAACGAGAAAGATGAGAAGAATCAAAATAGTCAACTTATCTGAGGAGTGACTGGGGGTGGGATGAGATACAGGGAGAAGATATACTTTGATCTACATCTTTCTGCTCTTTGAATGTTTTATTTCCAAGTATACCTATTACAATAATAGTGTGTGAAATGTCACCTCTTTTTATGTATTAAGTCAGAATATTTTGATGACAAGGAACAGAAGATAAGTCTAGATGGCTAATGCCATTTATCTCAGGGTAATCCTGAGAATATCCAGATGTCTGGCGTATGCTGAGTGTGCCAAGGCTCTGCTCCTTTTCTCTGTGGTGAATTGTACCTGCCCTGTTCTGTGTGTGGGCATCCTCAGATCCACAGCAGGCTTGCCTGTGATATCAGGAGGGAATGCTGTTGCTGTCTTGCTCAGATCACACTTGTCCCCAAGCTGTGAAAATTACATTTGGCCAAATAGAAAATAAATACTTGTTTGGGAGGTAATGTCCCTCCATTCCAGGGCAGGGTAAGAGAAAGGGGCAACCAGCAGCTAATGACTGACTGACAAGGAAGAACAAAAGGTCAACTCTTTGCCTCAAGGCAGAACTAACCTCAGGTGCAATTTTTGTTCCTGTTTTTCCTGTAGGACCAGACTGAAGCCATTTGCCCACTGAGAACACATTCCTGCTTAGTTTTTCTTCTATGCCTTCTTCTTCTTCTCTCATTATCACTCTCCAGAGAGCATGCTCAATAAATACCTTTCATAAAGGTCCACGTCAAATTCTTTATCAATTCTTTAGGAAACTCATCCTAAGATAAAATGTCTGCAGTTCATTCATCCCAGAATCCCACCCCAACGTCCCCCAGCTTCTCTCCCTGCCTCATTTGTTTCACATACCCATGCCTAGACCAACCAATGGTGAGGGAAATACTACCTTCAATGATGCTTCTGAGATGGAATGATTTGGGGGAATCAATCATTCAAACCACTACTGATATGAGTGGATGTGGTCAGGTCTTCAGGAGGATTTAATTTTCCCCATGGTTTACTTGGCCTGGGGCACTGGTAGGTGACTTTTTGTGTTAGTCCCACCACCCTGAATCTGAAATTGCAGGGAACTGTGATGAGGACACATTAACTTACTTAACTGAATAAGCTCTTGATAATTTGAGAAACAGTATTTTTCCAGCTTGTCTAATTCTCAGGCAACTCCAACGCCCTAAGTCTCTAAAGTAATTTTTTAAAATTTTAATGAAAGAACACTACTTCTTTGGGAGATGACTCTACAAAAGAATAATGTCACATTTCATGATTTCCACTGTGCAATGACACATAGTTAAGTTGACAGAGAAAGCTTCGTTTCTTTGCAAAACACAAATATACTAGGAAATGCAGTGAGATTTTAACAACCAGTCTTGTCCTGAAACCATAAGGTCAGGACAAAACAAAAATCAAAGCAACTCAATCTGTTATAAACAAAACTTATGAGAAATGAATTTTTCTAGTCATCTAGGACATTATCAGGAACACTAAAACTTAGAAGCTGCTTCAATTTGTGGAAAAGTTAGAAAATTGGAGCAAATGGAGTGACAACATGGGGTAGTTTCTTCCCTAATATTCTTTCGCCTACCTCTCCCCATAGTCTAAGCTCTACCCTTGGGATGTAGCTCTAGTTTCTGGCTCTTTTCTCATTGTAGAAAATCATACAGTGAAATGGAAAAGAAATGAGCTGACCTGAGGACTTAGTTTTTATTTTGTGAAACAATAAAATATGTAGCCTTTCGTTGTTTGCTTTTGATTTTCCAGCTCTTAAAATGGAGTGTTTTGTTTTACTATTTCCTCAGAAGAAAACACCAAAGATGAATGTAAGCATGTGAAAAGTCAAACAAAATTCTTACAAGGAGAGAGCAATTAAATCAAAGGACTGTTCAGTGTTCAATTATTTTAGAAAGTGGAAAAGAAACTCTGTATAAAATTTAGGGCCCTTGAAAGTGATGGCGATGAGTAGAGATACTTTCCTAACACAGGTGGCCTACACAATGAGGCAAAAAGCATATTGTCTTGCAGGAGTCGAGAAATTTGAGACTCTTTGCTGCTTTACTCCTTGCTCACTTTGTGATCTTGGGCAAATCACTTGACTTGTCTAGTTGAACTTTCCTAATCTGAAATATTAGGAAATAGTAAATAATGATAATAATGTCAGTTATGACAATGGTGACATTTATTAAGCACACACAATATGACAAGCACCATGTGAAATATTTATATGTGTTTCATCCTATTCTTTTCTCAAAAACTCTGATATAGGTGTTTAAATTCCAATTTTATAGAATTGGCCCATCTGTTAGGAGTCTTTGGTATTACATTTCATGGGAAAACTAATCCCACTGATTTCTGCAATAAGGATTGACTATTGCCCATAAGAAGAAGTCTCAAGCTCTGTTAATGCACTAACTCAAGGATATCTCCAGGGGTTCTTCCTTCTTCCATCCTTGCCATGTGGACTTTGATTGTTCTAGCTTGACCCTTTCTGTCCACAAAATGGTTAGTGCATTTCTAAAAATCACATCCTTCTACAGTGATGGGAACTAGCAAGAGTAGCTGGAAAGATTAGCAAGGAAAATATCCTCATAAATCTAGTCTGAACTCCTTTGTATCATACTGGAATGGGTAGAAATGGGTAGAAATGGGTAACATGTCCATCTCCAAACCAATCTCCAGCACAGCCACACAATTACCAGGATCTCATCAGACCAAGCCAGAAGCTCAGCTGCTCCTGAAGAACATAGCTTGAAAATAGATGAACAAAAATAGGAGTAGGGACATGGTTATGGGTAAATATTCTGATTCTTGAGGAAACAGGGTAAATACCCAAGAGCTTTGCCCAGATTCAGAGCTACTGAAGGCAGAGCCAGGACTTGAATCCAGGTCTGTCTGACAACACACATAGTTTTTGAAATCTTTCCTTGTAAACTCTTGTATCTTGTTGGCAGTTATGAAATTCTACAGAAAGCCTAAATGATCTGCAATGTACGTCTTGGAAGGCTCTTCACACCAGAAATGCAGATGAAGTGAACTGTACTTGTCCCGTCTTCTTGGTTCTTGGTCTTCTCCCATCCCAACCCCCAGCTCAGCACTGGAAAGAATGGGCAGCATTACTTTCTATACTTCCCTTCCCCTCAGCCTTTTGGTGGTTGGGATACAGCAAACTTCAATGAGCATGATGTTACCACTTCTAATTTGTGACGGGAAACCAGGAGATGTTTAAATCACCTTCACAGCATACTTTATGTGAATCAAAACACAGCTGAACAACTTTAGGAACCTAAGAAGCAGCAGCCATGTCCACAAAAGTGAATGATGCAATTATTGAAAACAAGTCCTCCCCTGCTTCAGATAAAGATATTCATTCTTTCAACATGCTAAAGGAAATATCAAGTCATAGATATACTGAAGAATAGAGAGGTTTGATGAATGAGCATTGAAAAACAAAAACACACAAAAAAAGTATTTATAAGGAATTGTTTACAAGTTGACAAGATCAAATGGATAGCTTCATCTTATAAACAGATCTGGGCCTGGGACCCGAGAAGATGGTGCAAATATATTTGTTTCCCCAAAAGTGGAAGAAAATTTGTTATTCTGATTCTGTAGAATATAAATTGTCAACTACCTTGCCCATTTAACATTTCACATGACGCAACTACTTCATCAAATGTCAGTGAAGTCTGAGTTGGATATCCCATAGACAATATAAAATATAATGTTTAGAGATTTTTATTTATGTTAAGAAAATCAAGGAACCAAACAGATTTTGACAATTGAATCATTTTATTATTCTATTACATTATTTCTTGTCTTTTTCCTCATTTTTCTTGGTCATTATTTTGTGGTCATTATTTCCATATTTACAGTCATTTTATTAAAAAACAAGTGAGTTAGCATCTGAACTTACAGCAACTGTAAGTGGGAAGTTCTTTGCATGTTCAATACACCTGTCACCTATATTTGAGTTCACTCTTTGTGACTCTAGCTCAGACTCACTGATATGAAGGTGGTGTCTTTTTTTTTTTTTTTAAAGATTTTATTTATTTATTTGACAGAGAGAGATCACAAGTAGGCAGAGAGGCAGGCAGAGAGAGAGGAGGAAGCAGGCACCCTGCTGAGCAGAGAGCCCAATGTGGGACTCGATCCCAGGACTCTGAGATCATGACCTGAGCCGAAGGCAGCGGCTCAACCCACTGAGCCACCCAGGCGCCCCTGAAGGTGGTGTCTTAATTGAATAAATCCCACTTCCCTTTTTCAAAAGTGCTGCATTTTCCTGGTCATTAGTAATTTGAGAGCATTGCTTTAAGTTATGCTTTTGAAAGTCCTTTCCCTTCGACTTACCATATCCCTCCAGGGAAATACCTTTGCTCTTCACCCTTCTCCTGTAAGATACGCCTTTTTTTTAATCATAGATGATTAATCATATAAACATGGCTGGTGTCCTTAGTGGGATATGATGTTCAATTATCACATGATTTGCTCTGTTTTCACTTGTTCTTTCATAATTCTGACTTTTGCAACTGGAAATTACTTACTGTTTGGTTTCGTCACTTTTGTTAGTTACTTTTTTCTTAATTAACTTGCATACTAGCATATACGGTTGCAGTAAGATGGGAGACCAAGTGGATTTAGCCTCTTATGACTCTGACAGATGTCCTTGATTTGTTTCAAAATTCTTTCCCTTGTTTTATGTATTATAAAACACAGCCAGCTTCTTGGCCATCCCTTCTCTGTGCCGCTCTTCATCAAAATAAGGAGTAAAACACTTATCATTCTAAAATGTTTGTTTAAGGAGATTGTACTATTTTAAGTAGATTCTTTGTGGTAGGTCCAGGGTGGGGATACTGAAAAGATGGCTAAGTTTGTCTTTGGTTCTATGCTGCTAGCACAGACCTGCAAACAGGACTATGCTGGTCTCAAATTCCACTCAGGGAAATATGATGGAATGCAAAACTTCTTCCCTGTTAGTTTAATAAAAATTCTATGGTAAAGAATAACTATAATACTTGGCAATCAGTGAGCACTTATTTTATTTACTTGTTTACCCATTCTATATCTGTTTATCTATTAACAATTCTGCATCTGCAAAGAATTTGAAATTGTTTAAAATAAGAATAAATATTCAGAGAAAAAGTAAAAATAAAACCAGAAAGACCAGACCCCATATAGGGGTAAGGAGTTTCAGGTTTAGTTAAATGTTGAAGAAATCCGATGCACACTGGGAAAAACTATTCTTCGATGGAGTCAACAAACCTAGACCCAAATAGTTACATTTTGGTCCATATTTTAATAGCAGATGATCCTGTTCTTCCATCTCACTGAGAAAATGGAAGCAATCAGAAGAGAATTTCCCTGTCCTTCCTCATGGTTGATTATATCTAAACCAATAATCTCTGTTTTCCTTCCTATTACCATGGGCATTCAGCCCCTGCTCTCCCCTGAGGGTGGTCACTCCACCTGTGCACAAGCTTCTACTTGCTCTGTTTGTCTAGTGAAGGGCTTTGCTCCTGCAATTGTCATGTGACCCTTACCATCCCCTGTATCTTCTATTATTTTCCCCTTACTGTTGGATAATCCTATCACCTACAAATACTCTACAGTAGCTCCTATTAAACATGAATGCACACACACACACACACACATTGGCCCCATATTCCCCATAACTCTATCATCCAATTGCTTGCTGCTTGTATAGCAAAAGTACTGAGAGTGCCATCTAGAATCTTTATAGGGGTTTGAGAAGAGTAGTAAGCTAACACTTTCTTTCCTGCTCCAGGTGAGATTCAGTTAAGAGAAAAACAGAGGACTTAGAGAAATTGAGATTGCTGACCATAAGAACATGGGAGAACATAGCCTAGGTCTTGTGGCCCATAGGTTGGCTAATATTCTCTACCTAATTGGACAGGCTGACATTCCATCACTGGCACAACTGGCCAAATGCAGTACCTTCCCCCCATACACACACAGAGATAGGTCCCATTTACCTGAAGAGAGAAGAGCAAAACGTGTGCTCTGCACATAGAAAGATCCAGAGAGGGAGGGAAGAAACGCACTACATTTTCTCAGTTGTCTCTCCCTAATTCTGCATCATATCAGTTCCTTTTCCTTCCCTGGTGAAAAGTGATGAAGTGGAGAGGGGCCAGGAATGTGATTCTACTGGAGGTCTGCTCTCGCAGACATGAAGCAAGAAAAGAAGGACATCTCTCCCTACCGCTTGCACTTCCTTCCTGTCTCTCTTGAAGCTCAAAGACTCAGCTGCACTACCCCTTTGCCTGTCTACTTCACACCCCTCCTGTAGGTTTCCCTCACCTACACCCCTGCAACCATGCTGACTCTTAGTTCTGAGTTATTTTCCATATCCTCTTTTACCTCCTCCTCCCTGTCCCAGAGAAGAACTTTCTGGATCGACTTCCTGCCTCACAGGAATAAGGGGAACCAGGCTCGGGTTGCCTCGGGTCCTCTCCATGCTAAATGCTACCCATCTATTGCTTTACCGCAGTGGCCCCACATTGACAAGAGCTTCCATTGGACCTGGGTTTGACAAAAACTGGCATTCACAGGTGACCTTGACAAAAGGAGCATCAGGGGACAAGCCTGGTGAAAGCCTGACTGGCTTAGATTCAAGATTGATGGGAGGAAGTGGACAAGTGACAACAGGCAGACTGAGGGACTACGGAACATCCTACCCCCTTAGCAGCCCCAGCCATTAATGTTTATGTGGTCAGTATAATTAGCCATCTACGAAAACTTTTACAAACTTTCTTTTTACTATTAAATCGATATTTTAGTCAAAGAAACTCCCTCTGAAGCTTAAGTGGTCACAAACATGAACTCCTCTAACAAAGCTGATTTTCACAGCTATGCTATATAGATTTTCTTACCCTCGTTTATCACGTGAAGAGGAGGATAAATATACCAGTTCTGGCTTCACTAGTTTAAGAGGAGAAAACCTTATCTAACAGGAGGAAAACTGGGAAAGCTTCTCTTTCCCCATCTTCTTGTTACTCTGCTGTACCTTGCGGGGAGCTGTGGGGGATAACATGACTGGAGTTGCTAATACAACTGAGCCACGTTTACCAGGTGGCATGGCCACTGTGAGGGAACATAGGGTGGCAGCTTGTGGCCTCTGGCTTCCGGCGTCTGTGTGCTTAATGAACGTGAGTTGGCATGATCCCTAATATTACTCTCACTCCGGTTCTACGGTCTTGCATATGTGCAGTAAGATTGATAAATTAAGGTAAGGGCCTAGTCACCATGCTTCCTCTTTCCTTTTTTTAAACATCACTCAGATCCTGGGGAGATTGTATTACTCGAGGATTGGCAGCACATGGAGGGGTCCTGTGGGAAAAAAGAGGACTATTTGGGCCTTAAGCCCAAGTTGCACCTTCTAACTTTATGGGGGATCCTTATATTATGGTTTCAGAGTCCAGCTAGGAGTAAAATGATGATTTGATTTCCCTTTTGTCCTTGTCCCACTGAGTGTATAATATAGAGGGATCCTCATGAAGAAAACAGGGCAGCAGACCACACCACAGAAATCAGCTATTCTGGATCTTGTGAGTATCATAACATTTTGAAATCCCTTAACCTCTCAGCCCTTAAAAAGACATATCTAGCTCCGATTTCTGGGATCTTGTGTCCTATTTGAATATACCAAAACATGGCTCAGGTGGGTACCAAAAGAAGAAACAATCTTAGAATGTAAGCCTCTTGTATATCTTATATTTATAGAGTAGAGGACCCAGATAAAGCTTTCTTGCAGGGGCAAGAAAGACACACATGAACTGTGATTTAAAATGGCACGAAGTGATTGCAGTCCTTTCTTCTGATAAGTTATGCTTTGAGTCAAGAACTCCAAGTTGCAGCCTGAATCTAACCTGCTGCTTAAGCAACAAACTTTAATTTCAAAGTAGTAATTCTTTTATCCATGCATTGGAAATCAGCACAATTTAGTAGTTGAAAATAGTTGGCCCATTTTCGTAAAAATTGATGTTTGCTAAAGTTCTTGGGAAAACACTTATGCTCTGGAACAAATTGTGGTGGGAGGTTATATTTAGAAAAGCCTTCTGCAAAGGAAGCCAACCATGTGTTTGCTCTCTCATTCATCAGGTTTTGCTTGCCTCTTACATCCTGCTTTTTCTTAGCCTGTACCTAGCTTTTCATGGCCTCAAGTACCCAGAGCTATTGTCTTCACACTACAAATCCAGTCCTAGTAACAATGCTCTCTAAATATATTTTTTGTCGTCAGGCCACTTAACTGGGTTATTAAGCTTTGAAAGATGAAATGAAATTAGGCAAAGGACATTTTAGTAATCTGAGATCATCAAGTTATTGAGGACCAGACAAAGTTACGGTAAATATTAGTGTTGAAGAACTAAGTCACTGCCATGGGATTTTGAGGGCAAGGGATAGGAAAACACAACCTCTCTGTACAGGGATTGTGGGTGTTGCTGGTGTTTTATCTATTGCTGTAAAAGAACTTACCTAAAAACCTAGCATCTTAAAGCACCCATTTTATTTTGTGGTCAGGAATTCAAGAAGCACTGTGCTGGTGATTCTCACTTGTGGCCTCCTACGCTGTTGCATCAGACGTTGGTTGGAACCCCCTCACCCCACCGCAGAGCATCTGAAGATTCATCATCAGTGAATATCATAATGACTTTCACAGGGCTGTCAGCGGAGGTGGTCACCCAAGCACTTGCACATGGCCTTCCTGTGTGGCCTGGGCTCCTCGCAGCATGGCTATGAGGTCCCAAGAGAAGTGTCAAATGAGAAACCTCTGCATAAGCTATGTTCTAAGATGCAAGGCAAGGGTGCTGTCTGATGTTCCAATCAAGCCCTGGACATCATACAGTGTCACTTTCCCTGCATTCTATCCATTACATGGCCACCTCGATTGCAAAGAGAGGGGCATGAGACCCAATCTGTGAAAGGAGGAATGTCAAAGAACTTATGGCCCTCTCAATTTACCGAAAGTTGGCTGACTAGCTATCTAAAAGCCAGCCTCTTAGAATGCTCAGAAGAATGTTTCTGAGGAAAGATAAAACAATAAATGGAGATATTTGTTTTAGAGACTTTTACCTATCTATTCATCACAGGTTAATTGAAGAGAGTGATTATTTCTCCCAGGCTCAGAGGAAAAACAATAATCCTTTTTCTCCCCCTATTATTCTGTTTACAGGTGTACACACTGTGAAATTCTTGTAAGGATTGAAGAGATGGTCTTACTAACAGTGGTTTTTCAGAAGAAAAATTTCCATCTGCTCTTTTAAACCAGGGATATTATTTTCTACGAGATGTATTGAGTGTAATGTCATGTTATTTTTCTGAATTGTTCTAATACAAATATTCATATTTTTTAAAGTGCAGTTTTGAAAGAACTCACTTTCATCAAAAAGATTCTCCCAGTAGAAAATGTCATTCATAAAACTGATACAGTGATTGCTTAAATAAAGGACTCTATAGTTTTGTTTGATATGACCTGTGGATAAAAAGAAAGAACCTTATCACTCGAACAATATGTCTAATTGGGACAGGTATACTTAAGCAATTGTTAGTGATTCTTTTTCTTTCATTGAATTTTCCAGGAAAACTTTTTAACTTAATCTTGATTTGTTTGGTTTGAACCCATGCAGCGGCATTTGCCCCCACTCAAAGAAAAAATATATATATTCACTTGAAGCTGGGCAGAAAAGTGTTGTATCTGATAGCTGTTTTCACCTTCAAGGTGAGGTTTAAATAGAGTTCAGCAAATTAAAACCAGCAAAAAAGAGAAGGTCATTGAAAGCATTTATTATTACTCCTGGCCCAGCACTTCCCAAACATTAACTTGTGTAGGAATTAAATGGAGAAATGAATCTGCGATTTCTAGATTGAGTAGGTCTTGAAAGGGGCTGGAGATTTTTGCATTTGCAAAAACTTCCAAGGAATGTCAATGCCCCTGGTTAACAGAACACATTTTGAGCAGCGAAGGAGAACACTAATGTAGCAATGGTTAGATGGGACAGGGTGGGACACTTTGAGAGAGAGAGCTGGCAGAGACTGCCCATCTGTGCTGCTGGGCTTCCAAGAGTAACACATTTTTATTTAAAACCCTTCTTAGGGGCGCCTGGGTGGCTCAGTGGGTTAAGCCACTGCCTTCGGCTCAGGTCAAGATCTCAGGGTCCTGGGATCAAGCCCCGCATCGGACTCTCTGCTCAGCAAGGAGCCTGCTTCCTCCTCTCTCTCTGCCTGCCTCTCTGCCTGCTTGTCATCTCTCTCTGTCAAATAAATAAATAAATAAAAATCTTTAAAACCCTTCTTAAAATTGGTGATTTTCTAGAACTTTGGTCAATCTTTATCAATGATAAAAAAAAAAGAAAATACATATGGAAACATTGTTATGTTTTGTTTTATTATGATTTTTAACAAAAAATTATGAGAAGTATAAGGCCTTCACTCATACTTATGGTTAAGTGCATGACAAAAAATATTCAACACATTAGGATAGCTGAGCAAGGACATCCATTTTTCCAGAGAATAAAAACAAAAGTGATTCCGATAAATGGTTTTGACTGATACAGCAAAAAATTATTTAAAATGTTAATGTTAATTATAATGGGTTTTGCCAAATTTCTGGACCAATGATTTTATAGTTTTATAGATATAAAGATTTTATATGTTTTTTTCTTTAAAGTATATATTTTAATTTTTTTTTAAGATTTTATTTATTTACCTGACAGACAGAGATCACAAGTAGGCAGAGAGGCAGGCAGAGAGGAAGGGAAGCAGGCTCCCCGCTGAGCAGAGAGCCTGATGCGGGGCTTGATTCCAGGACCCTGGGATCATGACCTGAGCCGAAGGCAGAGGCTTTAACCCACTGAGCCACCCAGGCGCCCCTAAAGTATATATTTTATAATACGAAATAAAGCATATTATATTGAGAAAAACAAACCAAACAAACAAAACTAAAAGTACCCTAAAATCCACCATTAATATTTTGGTATTTCTTTCTATATATTTTTTAATTAATATCCAGTTTTTAAAAATTCAAATTTTTTTACTTATATTAGTTGAATTTTTACTTTATATCTCATTCACATTCCATATTAAATATTTTCCTATGACTTTTGGGGGGTATTTATAATGCTTCTTTATGCAGGTATTTCATAATTTGTTCAATAAACTTATTTTTTGAAGTTGCTTCTATTTTTCACTATCTTGTAACACCATAATAAACACTTGTAAATGCTCATTTTTGCACATGCTCTTCATTTTTTCCTAATTAAAAACTTTTGTTTATAGTTCAGATGATGAGCATGTTTCTAATGTCCTCTTGTACATTAATGTCCATATGCAATTGTCTTTCTGAAACACACAAAACTCGATTCCCTCCAGCTCACTCGCTACCTTACTCTCTGCCAATTTACCATTTGATAAACTGGCAACTTTACTGTTAAAAATCCATTCTCATGCACTGTTAATGGGAAAGTATATCAGGGTCATATTCCTGGAAAACAATTTTTAACTGAGTATAAAGAGCCTTGAGAGTGTCCTATCCTTTGACCTATTTCTGAAAATTTAACCTAGAGCAACAACTCAAAATGTGAACAACTGTACACAAGACTTCATCCATTTATATTTTCAATACCAAGATCTTGTAAACATACTAATTGTCTAAAAATGTAAAGAAAGTATGTAGATTATGGCATATGTATTCAAATTATTAGGCAAGGACTAGAAATATGTGTATGGAGAGTATAAAATGTGCAAACAGAAATCCTGGGTGGAAGGAAATATACCCAGATCATTAAGGAGTAGCAACCTGTGTGGTAAAGTTCACATTGCACAACTCAAGGAATGGCTGCTCACATGCTCCCTACAAGCTAAGCGTCTCCCACTGCCCCCCACCCCCATCCCGAGCTGTGTAATAACACTGGTGAGATTATTGAAATTTTCATTCTCCTTGACTAGAAAGCACATGTTCCCTTCTGGCTGGCTAATGTGAAGGCTACCCCAAAGGGAATTTTCATGAGGAAGACACAAGAAAACTAATAGCCAAATGAGAGATGTGTCTTGAATGCCCAAAATTAAAGAGATGACCACATGTACTGGAGATGCTCTGTCAGCTTCTGGGAAATAAAATCTGTAATCAGAGTAACAGAGAGACACCGTGGGATGGCTTCCCTGTTTGTTAACACTAAAGATAATAAATACTGTAAAATAAAGGAACAAGTTTAATGGTCAGCGAGGGAAATCTTAACTTCTATTTAAAATCAAATTTCCACCTGTTAGTGCAGAACCTAGTTTGATCAATTCAGGGTAAGTGGATTTTGCCTCCGTTGTGTCTGACATGAATTCAGTGAAATCAGGGCCTCCTTTGATCCCTCCTGCCCCTTTTCTCCCTGGAAGACCCCTAAGCTCCAGGCCTGCATTGTCCTACCATCCCTGGGGAGACATTTCTGGTGCCAGACCATTGGGATCCATCCCTGCCGGCTTCCTCCACTGGGTCTCAATGCACTTGCAGGCATGGCCGCTGCCCTCACCAATTTCCAGGCTGAATAAAGATCTACCTTGTCAGGCAATGCCGAAAACAGTGCCTGTCATACAATAAACACCCCGTAAGTACTTGTTAAATAAATGAATTAGCACCATTTCCGCAAGGAAGTAGGTGATAAGATAGTTAAGATATAGGAAGGAAAGGGAAAGAGGTTCACTCCCTCAGACTTTAACTTCTAAAAGAATAATTAATCAAATATATTGGCTCACTATGTGCAGAGCACTGTGGGAAGCTTCAAATGCATAATCCAGATTGATTTCTAACTGAGCTGTGATCTGGGATCCCCAGGCTGTTCCATCCTGCCCACTTGAAATGGGCTGATTGACACGGAAAGCAGAAGATTTACTATGTTCTCAGAAATCTCCTTTTGCAAAGCATCCTTTAAAAAAAAAATTAACTTTCTACTCAGGTTTATGTATGCATTAGTAAGCTCTCTATAGATGTTTCCTTTTGAAAGAATCCAGGGGCATGTCTATAACCTTTATAATTCCAGAGGCTGCCTGAAAATTTATCTATACAAAATACTTCAGAAGTTCTCCACCTGATATGTCGCGTGAAAAGTACAAGTAATAAAGCTTGAAATCAGGCAGTTCCAGTTAATCTCTCAAAAAAAGCTAATACGTTTATTTAACTTTTTCCCATTGTTCTTAAAGAGGAACAGGAGAAAGCAAAGGCACTCGCTACCTAGGCACCAGTGTTCCTTTATATAATACCACAGAGAAGAGATTTGGTTGGAATTTTTGAAAGGCTATGCTCTCTTACTTTGCTTCCAGAAGAAGAGCACCCATTACAATCATTATCTGTACATTTTTAGCATGACTAGCAAGTTAATCATTCCTCAAAATTTACCCCTGAAATTCTGAAGTTATATAGTAAATTTATTACTATTATTATTATTTTATATAGTAAATTTAAAGGTGGTGACTTGATCTCCTATTTGGATGGAAAAGACAATAGGGCACTTAGAACTTAATCATTCCTCCTCCCTCAACTATCTAAAGCTTCCCCAAAACAAAGGAATTTCCACTGCAACTCTGAAGTTTAGCTATTGTAACATACTTAATTATAGATTGAATTGTTTCTGGCTTGAAAATATTAAACCTATTATTTACTTCAGAATGCACAGTGGTTAAAAATCCTTGTTTAAAATGAATTATACAACCATATGTGCCATAATGTGGATTACACATTTAATATACACAAGGCCTTGTTTTTTAACAAGATTCATAAACAAATAGTACATTTGATTAATATCTAACTATTATAAAGTACTTAACAAAGGTGCTATCAAAAGCATTTGGATTACTTAATGATATTGGAACAGATTAACAGAAATGCCATAGTAAGTAAAATTTCCTTTTTTGCAAATCTAATTAAATTTTCCCTGGGGAAAAAATGTGGCAAGACTTTTTTTTTTCTTTAATTCTCCACCTTCCTTGAATCTCATATTTCAATTTTAAATACTTAAAATTTTTTTTAATTTTTTTAATTAACATGTAATGTATTATTTAAATACTTTTTTAAGTGCATTAGGGCAGCATTTGGAAAGGAGCCAGCTATGTAAAGTGGCTACACAGTATGTGTGTGGTTTGAATGTACTCCCATCAAGTGATGGTGGTAATTTTTTAGAGCCAAGGGAGTAGATGCTGGGGTTCAGAGGGTTGTGCCTCCAGATCTGAGAAGTCAGCTTTAATGGATAAAGCCTCTGTCAAACCTTCAAGACTTTCAGTCTCCATGAAACAGTTCTCCTCAAGGTTTATCTTGTCCAACTCCCTTGCCCTGCCAGTTTAAAGTCTCTTCTTCTCATTGAGCTTTGATGACTTGATATGAGGTCTGTTTATGGACTCATTCTAACCACAAAATCTGGTGTCTGTCTGTTTTTCCTACTCCACTGTAGACACGGGAGAGAATGGCAGTGAAAAAGGCAAATAATTCTTCACGTTACTAGGAAAATAATTTGAAATGCATAGTACCCCTCAGAAGGGTCTCTGACAACATTTGGGGGACTGCAATTTTATAGAGAACAGATAAAGTGAAGAACAGTGGTTCCTCTGGTCCTGTTCCTAACTATCAGTCTTCTTTTTTAGAATGTCCTAGAAGGGAAAGATCAAGAAAAAGCGAAGAAAGTCTTCCCTCTACTGTGGGGAAAAAATGCACCATGACCTTTTTCTCTGTACTTTGAAAAAGAAATGAGTTTTCTATTTCACTTCTACTTATAGGAGAAATGAAAGTGCCTGCTTCATTTTCTTTCAGACCAGACTTTCCTTGAGTAAATGAACATGAGATTGATTTAACAAGCTAGGAACATTTAGCAGCAGCTCACGATCTCTGCAACATGCCTTAGAAGAGAGTCACAAAATTTCCCAAGAAAAAGGATTCTCAAGAGAGAAAAGGGTTTTGGTTTTCCTGATGGGAATTTAATCACAAATTAACTGTGAGCACCCTGAAAGGAAATAACAGTAGCAAGAGGGTCAACCTTGCCATAAGTATTGTACTACTAATACTAATCCTACTACTAATAATATTTTAGTTATGCACAGTTTAGACTTTCATCCTTTCTAGATTCCCATACAGGCAGTAGTGGTCCATATGGTAAGAAAAGTCTACAAGAGGAATTTTATATAAGGCAAATTGTTGCCTCTACTAGGGTCCTGGAAAAATAGAATCCCAGAGACACAGGACGGGGTATGACTTTTCATCCAGACTTCTCATTTTGCATATTGAGTAATCAAGTTCCAGGGGGTTATGTGACTCATCACAAATAACACAATATCTAGTCTTTCAAAGAAAAAGAAAAAGGACTAGAAGACAGATCTCCAGACCCTTAGTAGATGAATGTTTTTTATTACATCCCTGCACTTAATTAACTGTAATAATAGCTCACAGTTACAGATCCTTTACTTGATGCCATGCACTGTTCTAATTTGGTCTGCTCCATTTTGAAAAAATAATTAATTTTGATTCTAACACACTATTTTCTTTTTTGTTTGTTAAAACTCTGCTGCTTTTTTCTAATTTCTTGAGAGAAGAACTTAGCTTACTGATTTTGAAATTTCTCATTTACTGACACGTTCAGTTAAGGCAATACATATTCTGATTTACATTGTTTTAGTTATATCCCACAAATTTTTATATGTAGTACTCTAATTGTTTCTCAGTTCCAAATATTTTATAATTTCTGCTGTGATTTTGTTTCTGATGCATTGATTATACAGCAGTACACGTGTGTGTGTGTGTGTGTGTGTGTGTGCACATACTCACCTAGGATTAATTTTCAAGAACAGGTTTTATGGGGAAAGGGCTCATTTGTTTTGTTTGTGTTTTTATTTGTTTTTTTTTCCTCACCTAAAGTCCGTATTGTACATCAGAGTTTACTTTTGGTGTTGTATATTCTATGGGTTTGATAAACGTGTAATGATCTATATCCACCATTATAGTGTCACCCAGAGTATTTTCACTACCCCTCAGTCCTCTGCGCCTCACCTATTCATCCTTCCCTGCCCTATAATGCCTGGCAACCATTTATCTTTTTACTGTCTCTTTGCTAGCACTTAGTGTTGTCCATATTTTGGATTTTGGATGTGTAATCGTACCTTATTGTTTTAAACTACAATTCCCTAATGACATATTTAATATGGACTGAATGTGCATAACCTTACTAACTAGCCCCCATTTACCATTAGTTTCCCGCATATTTGTCTTCTTCAATTTGTCACACCTGGAAACTCTAAGTCCCTTTCTTTTACTTTGTCACTTCCCTTTATAATTATCCTCCTCTGTCAAAATGATTTAAAATCCTCCAAGCTGAGGCACCTGGGTGGCTCATTCAGTTAAGTGGCCGACTTTTGACTTTGGCTCAGGTCATGATCCTAGGGTCCTGGAATAGAACCCCACATGGGGCTCTGTGTTCAGTGGGGAGTCTCACTGAGGATTCTTTCTCTCCCTCTCTCTCTTCTGCAGCGCCCCCAATCCCTGCTTATGATTTTGAGCTCTCTCAAACAAATAAATACATACATACATACATACTTTTTTAAAGCCTCCAAGCCTAGCAGTCTCTTTGCAGGGTTTCTTTTCCCTCTGTAAAACTACTCTCTGCCATATTAAACTTATAACATCAAATACATTTGTGTGATTTTTCTCCTGTTAATTTGCCTACTGTCCATTTATTTCTCAGAACCACTGAGAACCCAAGAAGACAGAGGAGAATTTTCCTTCCCCACATGGTTTCCTTCAAAAACATTACCTTTCAATACAGGTGATTGTAATGTTGGGCAATAACACAACTGACAAGATTGTGGTAGAGAATCCCACTGCTAAGAGCTCTCAAGTATCTATGAGGTGCTGAAACAGAAATTCTCCATTACTTTCTAGATTTTTCTATTATCAAGCACAACAGTGTGTACCCTGACTCTTCCCACCTGTGCTGAGTGAGGATATGTTACAATTTCCATCTTCTTTGCCTTTTCTTGAGATTTGTATTGCTGTTGGTATGATGACCATTTCTCTGCTTATCTCCAATAACTTCCTCATAACAATCTTCATGAGACCAAAACATTCTTAAGTAGAATCTTGAAGTCAGTAAAACCTAATGAATTCACAAAGTGATACAGTTGAAAAAGAGCTTTGATCCAGAGCTTTCATCCAGACCAACACAGTCCACATACAGAAAAGGGAACTGAAGTATAGCAAGATGAGGTCAGAAGTAATAAGGATGGTAACATCTTTTGGAACAATGGCCAGGTGAGCAAATATGAACTCTGGGATTAGAGACCAAGTCTATTTTTGTGCAGTTACTGAACTTTTTAAAATACTCATTAATCCAACCATCTGCATGATCACATTTAACCTGTATCTCTTCAGGATCTGCTTTCCTAGGGAGTCTGTGTCCGTCTAGCTTTCAAATGCCTCAACCCTTCGTCCAGATTGTACCAAAACCTTCAACATATTTGGGAGCATGTTATTTCTGCTCTCCTATTCCCCTTGAGCTCAAAAAAGTTGTTCATTTCTCTCTTTTTTCATAATGTTTCTATCTTCTGTACACTCATTATCAAATGACTCTAGCCATAAATCTAGGTACTTACTAGTCAATTGAATCATAATTTGGGGGACAATAAAGTAAAGGGAAATTCAGTCACTTGGCATTTTCTATTGATGATGATTATTGACCCATGTTTTAACCAAAGGAAATATCCCATATTAAATTTCCATCTATGGTCTTTTCCCCCACTCGCTCTTTCTCTAATATAAGTAAGGCACCTAAGAAAAACACCAACTCAACACCACATTGTAATTAGGTGATGTTTTTAAAAATGAACACTTTTTTTTTTTTCCACCTGGTTCTTGGTTGTTACATCTCTAGCCATATTTTTCCCTCTGTATATGTGGTTATCATGGAGAAAGAGGTATATAATATCACTCCTTATTAAGGTTTTTTGTCCATTACCTTTTAAAAAGTTCTTTGGTTTCCTTTCCACTCCATACCCAATGGAGTAACTCATGGTAGTTCAAATTATGTATCAGTTCTGCAAGTCCTAATATTATCTTGTTCAGATTTTTTTTTTGAGTTTTCCCTTATGCAACACCTTTTATCCTCAGATGTCATCCTAAAGGTCATGCTTAACTTTATGTAAATTTTGGAAGAAATACAAATTTATCCATCTTCTCCCACCTTCCCTTCATTAGTCTGCCTTCCATTTCCAGAATAGTTATTCATTTTGCTCTGTTCAGCTCATCTCTAAGTTCCTGCACTCTATCCCTGCTGATCTCTTTCAAGATATAATAGATGGTTATGGTTTAGAATAAGATGCAAGATGTGATCGCTTAAGTTTCCAGTGGTCTTTCTGCTAATAGAGGACTCCTGCCTTCCAAAAAACTTCATGTTAATAAAGACCTCACAATTTCCAAAAGAAGACTCAGAATAACAGCTTTTGGAGTTAAATGATATACACTGGGTTCATATTTTAAGGAATTTTTAATGTAATTGTGACTTATTCTGATTATAAACAACAGTGCTTCCAAATGATCAGACATTTTCAAACTGTAATAGAAGCCCAGTAATCTCCTCTCTTTCCATTTTTTTTGTGCAATTTTTATACACACCCATGTAAATGCATATATATGCATATACCTATGTAGTTTTGTATATGCATACATGTATAGCAGAGAATGTAGTATATAAATTGATATATAAATATAGCATAAGTATATAAATATAGACCTTTCTTTGTATATAGTTTTCTGATACAGATTATTTCCATTATTTGACTGACAAACTATTTAAATTCATTTCCAATAGACTTGTCCTCATGATACTTTTGTCAAAATAAAAATTCTATTTTGACTGATAAAATAAAGGTACTTGCAAAGCAGTAGAGATTATTCTAATTATTGGTCATCACATCATCACTTTTTTAGTATACATGATAATCATTAATTTCCAGGTAGCTGTTAAACCTGCCTTGACTTTGGAAATGCCCTAAGTAATTTCAATAGGGATTTTTGGTGAGCTTGGCAGGAATTTCTTATAGAAAGAGATCTACCTGGTAGATATGAAATTAGTAGTACTTGAACACTGCGTTCCACTTTCCAAGAACAAATCAGGCAGAAGAAACCAAACTTCTTAAAAAGCATATGTGCATTTCTATTATATATTTCTTTTTTTTTCTATTATATATTTCATCACAGTTTACCTTTGTCATTTGAGTGGTTTAGAATAAATACAATTTTGAAGGCCTATTATAAGTGAGGTAATATACAGTAGGTAAAGCTAAGTAAAGATAAACCATGAGAGACTCTTAGTCATAGGAAAGAAACTGAGAGTTCCTAAAGGGGAGGTGGGTGGGGCATGGGGGTAACTGGGTGATGGACATTAAAGAGGGTATGTGATGGAATGAGCACTGGGTATTATTAAGACTGATGAATCATAGGCCTGGTCCTCTGAAACCAATAATACATTATATGTTAATGAACTGAATTTAAATTACAGAATGTTTAAATTTCAAAAAAAAAAAAAGAAAGAAAAAGAATAAAAGAAACTGAAGTTGACTTTGTGCTCATTGAAGTGTCTGGATCTCTTTTTGGTACAGTTTGATCCAGTCTTCTCAAACTTTTTTTTTTTTTTTTTTAGATTTATTTATTTGAGAGAGAGAGAGAGAACCCCCGAGTAAGGGGGGGAACAGAGGCAAAGGGAGAAGCAGACTCCCCACTGCACAGGAAGGCAGATAGCAGGGCTAGATCTCAGGACCCGTGGATCATGACCTGAGCAAGAGGCAGACTTAACTGACTGAGCCAACCAGGTGCCCCATTCTTCTCAAAATTTAAAGAATCTGTTAATTTAATCATGTTCTTAGATCAGATATATTAAAATGTGGTATGGGAATTGGTAGTAGTCAGAGCAAATATGAGCCTTCCTTTGGATTTGAGTTCCCGATAACAATCAAAACTAGCATGATTTAAAGCATCCAGGATCCAGTTACAACCTTGAGAATTCAGCCATCTCCCAAAGGTCACTTAATCTGAAGGAATTTTTTTGTTTTTCCTCCTAGGGGATTTGACTTACTAAGAGCAATTCTCCATATACTGTGGAATGCTAGGGTGAAACCTGTGCATGTGGATTCCAAAGATTCTGTAGAAGAAGACTTTCAAATTCTATTAAAGTTTGTAATCTCCATGGAGGTCTTAAGAATATTTTCTGTCAAATATGATTCTTTACTCTTTCAGAGGTCATAAAAAGTGGTAATACCCTAAAAAAAATGACTTAGGCTGAAAAAAAGACATTCATAGATACTTTTCCCTCTACACATACACACACACACACACACACACACACTCACATACCTTCCAGCTTACTGACATTCCAGTGTGGAAGGGTTGCAAACACCATGGAAACAGGATTCATACTCAAGTGGGCCTGCCTAGGTGTCAGGGTCTGGGACAGAGCTTGGCAAAATAGGTCCAACCTATAAGGGACATTCACAGGTCTATTTACATACTGTGGGCTTTCCATAAACTGTAAAATACTGTTCTTTCTCAAATTTTATGCTTCCTATTTCTTTCAGCATAAAATGTTCTTTCTTATGTGAAATGATGGCTGGAGAAGATGCAGTATTTGTGTTTATGTTCTTCCTTGAAAAAAAACAAAACAAAACAAAACAAAAAAGAAAATTGGCAACCTTACACCGGCTATCAAATTTGCTTTTGGAAAATTACCACCTGGTAGAATGCAAAAGTCTGGAAATCAGTACCCAGCATGAAGTGCACACACTCCCTTCAATTGTTGCTAAACGATAGGGAATTATCATCCTGGGTTTATAAGCCATTCCACAGACAATTTTATGTTATTGCTCTAGCCAGAGAGACTCCCTCTCTACCTTCTCTACAAAAAACAAGCAAACAATCAAGCAAATAAGAGGGAATGGAGCCATTGTATAATTATATCTTATTTCATAGAGTACTTAAATGGTTGAAATGTTACAAAAATAACAAATTTTTTGTCTCTCCCATGTTCCCTATAAAATCAGTGATTTTCCTTGATATAAAAATATGGCATAATTATATAAACTTTTTTAGTTATCCTGGAAAATGGTTATAAAATACTAATTTTCAGGTAATATATTTGAAAATGTACCAATAGAAAATTTACAATGGGAACAGGTTAATTCAAAAATCAATGAGAGCTGGACAGAACCTAATGCATCATGATAACAATACAGATATGCAGTAAGAAGAAAAATAAAAAGTAACTTTCTTCATAGGATTGTTGAAGAATCCAAAGAGCCAATTTGATTTTCCACAGTACCTCTAGCTCCAGTGGTACCACTGCATAGTCAAATAATCAGCTTTCAATGCCTGCTTCCCTTTAAAGTGGACTTCGGGTTTTGTTTTTTATATACCAATTATGCTAATTTGGTCAATACAGTACTTTTTAAGTTTTCTATATCCTTCATGAATATCTTATCTACTTTATCAACTGAAATAAAGATACTGAGAATGACATATTAAAATCTCTAATTAAAATTTTAGGTACTTTGAATTTTAATTTTACATAATTTTACATAATTACATAATTTACATAATTTTACATAATTTTAATGTTTTAATGTTTTTTAATGTTTTAATGTTTCTTAATTCTGCCAGTTTTAGGTTCTGTTATTGGGCATATGAAAAATAAACTTAAGATAGTAAAGTAGGACTTGGCTTCTCTGAAAACTTCAGGATGGGAAAATAAAAAATTAAAGCAGAACATAAAGCCGGGGGAAATAAAAAAACTGATTTTTTTAAGCTCTTAAAAATAAAGAATTTAAAGCAAAGAATTCAGATAAAGGGAATTTGGCTTATCTGTCTCAGAGAATATATGAATTACTTTTTCTCATATGGTACCAAGTTCTTTGTTTTATTTTGTTTTGTTTTTAACTTGATGTTGTTTCAAATCTGATTGCTCTCTAAGATTAGAAATTTAAGTGTTTGCCTGAGAAAGATGCAATCCATACATAAGACTAATCATGTGGACCTGGAATATGAGAGACCACAGAAGAAGAAGTCAGGTCTGCTTCCACAGAAAAGACTACAAATATTTTGTGGTAGAACCAAACTTTTATGGTGGTATTGTTATTTGCCATAAATAACAAGAGATCAAAATCTTCTGCACAGCAAAGGAAACAGTCAAGACAAAGAGGCAACCAACAGAATGGGAGAAGATATTTGAAAATGACAGTACAGACATAAGGTTGATATCCAGGATCTATAAAGAACTCCTCAAACTCAACACACACAAAACAGACAATCATATCAAAAAATGGGCAGAAGATATGAACAGATGCTACTCCAATGAAGACATACAAATGGCTATCAGACACATGAAAAAATGTTCATCATCTCTAGCCATCAGGGAGATTCAAATTAAAACCACATTGAGATACCACCTTACACCAGTTAGAATGGCCAAAATTAGCAAGACAGGAAACAACATATGTTGGAGAGGATGTGGAGAAAGGGGAACCCTCTTACACTGCTGGTGGGAATGCAAGCTGGTGCAGCCACTTTGGAGAACAGTGTGGAGATTCCTCAAGAAATTAAAAATAGAGCTTCCTTATGACCCTGCAATTGCACTACTGGGTATTTACCCCAAAGATACAGATGTAGAGAAAAGAAGGGCCATATGTACCCCAATGTTTATAGCAGCAATGTCCATGGTCACCAAACTGTGGAGAGAACCAAGATGCCCTTCAACGGACGAATGGATAAGGAAGATGTGGTCGATATACACTAGGGAGTCTTAGGCCTCCATCAGAAAGGATGAATACCCAACTTTTGTGTCAACATGGATGGGACTGGAAGAGATTATGCTGAGTGAAATAAGTCAAGCAGAGACAGTCAATTATCATATGGTTTCACTTATTTGTGGAGCATAAGAAATAACATGAAGGATATGGGGAGATGGAGAGGAGTAGAAAGTTGAGGGAAAATGGAGGGAAGATAAACCATGAAAGACGATGGACTCTGGAAAACAGTCTGAGGGTTTTGAAGGGGTTGGGGGGTGGGTAGTTGGGTGAGCCTGGTGGTGGGTATTATGGAGGGCACCTATTGCATGGAGCACTGGGTGTGGTGCATAAACAATGAATTCTGGTACACTGAAAAGAAATTTTAAAAAAGAGAGAGATGGAAGAGCCTAAATCAACACTCATTTGGAAACATGTTGAGGAAGATGTTGGATGTTTCCCAAACTGAGTTGCTAGCAAAGCTGCAGGTGGTTGCTAAGAGTCAGGCATCTGGAACAAGAGTTAAAAGGAAACTAGAGACTTTGAGCTTTCAGAAGGGAGAAGAAGGTGGAAAGATGGCAAGAATAGGGGGTTTGTGGAAGTTGGTGACTGATGCGCTGTACCCTGAAGGACAGGTAGGATTGGCTGAGACAGGAAGTAGACAATTTTTTTTTAATTTTTAATTTTTTTTTTGCAAAGTAAGGATATAGAGGTAGGAAAGTTGGGACCTGATAAAGAAATGGGAGCAAATTGTGCAAAACTAATTTGTGGCTTACAGTTAAAGCTGCATTGAGGCTAGACTGTACAGCACCTTTCATGGGCTCTTCACCCTCCAGGATAGTGGCTCCAAAAATGTTTCCTAAAAGAACCCGACATACTTACCTTTCCTACCAATGTTCTCTGATATATATATATATATCTTATATCATATGATCATATATATATTTAGATTATACATTAAGATATATAATATATATTCAGATATATATATCATATGATCATATATATTACATAGATCATATATAAAGATTATATATATTAGGATATATATAATATATATTAAGATATATATATCATATGATCATCTAGATATATATCACATATCATATAATATATATATTAAGATTCATGTATTTATTTGAGAGAGAGAGAGAATGAGCAAAGGGAGAGAACCCCCAGGCCAACTCCCCACTGAGCATGGAGCCTAAGGAGAGGCTCCATTCCAGGACCCCGAGATCATGACCTGAGCCAAAATCAAAAGTGGGATGCTTAATAGACTGAGCCAGCCACTCTCTGCTCTGATATTTTCTATCCCATTTTAAACTTCATATTTCATTTATAAGGAATTCTGGCATGTCCCACCAATGGAATTACATATAAATCCTGTTAAGAGATCAAGACCCACAGTTGGTACACAAGGCTCTGGTGAAATTCAGGAATGTGTGTGAGCTGAGAAATAGAGCAGGGATTCAGGAAAATGGACTGGATTGTTTGCACAAGGTAACTAGAGGGGAGGAGACAGGGAATGTAGCTTGAGTGGTTGTTGCCACTGGGAAAAACATCTGTTGAATTAATGAATGTAAAGAGAGTAAAGCCATTGCAAAACATGTTGAGAGGGAATTAAAGAATGATCCAAGAGTGATGAGAGGGGAAATGAAGAAATGGATGCAAGATGTTCATGGAGGACCAAATAAGACTTTTAAAAAATCTGTCAATGTATATGTATTTATGTATGTATAAATATTGATTAGTCATAAATAAAATCAAAGAAGCTATATGAAATAATTGTCTCAAAAACTATTTGAAGTCTTATAAGCAAATCTAAGCTACTCAAAACTAAGCTAACCAGTAATGCAATGGAAAAATTCATTCTACCTCAGGAGAAGAGGAAAGAAACATTTGTGTAGCATCTACCAAGAGCCAGGCATTAATATATGCAGTTGCTTGCTTAGTCTTCCCAACCTTGTCAACCAAATGTTGATGTCTTTATCCTACAAATAAGGAAGCTGAGGCTCAGAGAAGTTCAGCTTTTTCCAAAGCTGAAGAGCTAGTCAAAACAAAACCAGATATGAGGATCCTGGTGTGTCTGATTCTAAAGCTTGTGTTTTATTGGTATATTCCAATTATGAAAAATGTTACAATTGTTTTCTGAGAGAATAAGTATACAGTACACAGTACACACTACACAGCATCACTTTTCAAACCAACCTGTGGGCTCAAAACAACTCTTTATAATCTGCCCTTGACTATACAGAGGAGAAATAAAGATTTATAATTAAATGACAGGTAATGTTTTAAAAATAATTTTTATTTAATTTTAAAATTGTTGTGATGCTTACAATTGGATGCAGGAGACAAATATTCTAAAAACTTTAATTAAAAAACAGTGGGGAAGCCATCTCAGGAACAGATGGGAAACTTTTCATGTCTTTAATCATTCCCTCCCCCAAACAATTCCATGAGGGGACAAACATATTATTTACCATATTAACACAAAATACCAACATGAGAGGTGCTAGAAATCTTGCCCTGAGTTTGAATTCCAATGGAAAGGAAAAGATTAAATGTTAAACTTGGACTAATAACCATAGTAGCAATTTCAAGAAAAAAAAAAAAAAGAATAGTAAAAGGCAAATATTTAAATAAAAGTACAATTTTTCATTAATACTTTAATGTCAGAATGTTTTCAAGTTGGATGTTTTAGGCACTGAGGAAAATATGCTCTTTTTGTGAAACGAAGAATTTCACCTTTCATTTTGTAAAGTGTCTTTATGTATCTAACTCCTGTGCATAAACTTGTTTTCACAAATATTAAATGGGCAGTTTGTGTTGTTTGGTTCTGGGTTCCAAAGACAAACACAATAAATAACCCTTTGAAGCAAACAAACAACTGAACAGTTCCTATGGACAGGCACAGAGATATTTTGCTCCATATGGAGATAAGCCCCTGTCTGTAGATGGCGTATGGGCTCAGGCATTCTCTTCTGGTGCAGCTGTGGAGTTTGATAAATCCTCAAAAGCAATTTTCTCAGCAATCCAGAAGACATTGTTTTCTATCCTTTGGGTCCCATGAACTGAAATTAAACCTTGGAACCTTTTAATAAACGTAGTATTAGTCATCAGCTTAAATGGGACACCTGGATGGCCCATTCGGTTAAGTGTCTGACTTTTGATTTTAGCTCAGGTCATGATCTCAGGGTTGTGAGATCAAGCCCTGTGTTGAGCTCCACGCTGGGCATGGGGTCTGCTTAAGATTCTCTATCTCTCTGCCCCTGCTTATACCCTTCCCCTTGTATGCGCTCTCTCTTAAATAAATAAATTTACTATCAAGATGACATAAAACACAAGTGCCTCAGCAGTGGTTTCTAGGCACATAAGCACCATTAGAAATCTTTTCAGAGATGACATGTTTCCAATGGATAAAGCTTTATTAGATATATTCCCCTTGCTGTAGAGGCTTTTAGAATCATTTGATCTTCCAAATTCGGACAACTCTAATGTGAGACATATCAAGTGTATCAGGCCCCAGTTTTGTTAGTAATAAATCTCCCTCAGAATTTCCATTGTTCCATTGCAGTCATGTCTGCTGTGTTGAGTGTGAGGAAACTCATCGGATGGGAGAATTTAAAGTTAAGTGAAGTGAAATGGTACCCAACTTTAAGCCAATCAGGACATGTAGAGCAATTTCAGATTAATCTTAAGAGACATTTATTCTAGTAGGACATCACTGTTATTGCACATATAGTTTAAAAGAATCATAATTTGATGTATTCAGGTCTTTGAGGGGAAATTCTTTGTATTTGTGACATACATAAACACACTGTTCCATATTATTTATCATACACAAGTATACATAATACAAATGCTATATAATTTTTCCTATAACTCCACCTAACCTTTAAGAAATTGGTAATGGAAAATTTTTCTGACACTTGTTAAAGACAATAAGGAAGACTTTATTCAAGGGACCATTGCAAGGGGGTTGTACACCAGGGGAGTGAGTTAGGGCTCCATTCTGAACACAAGAAGGAAAAGTGTTGATTTATAGCCAAGGAGCAGGGCTGGGGCCAATGGATAGAAAATTTCTAAGACGAAACATCAAGGTCAAGGGGATTTTGGCTAAACTAACTTGAAGAATCCTTGCTGAAGGCAGGCCAGGGGGAGCAGATATCAAGCGTGATGGAAGGGGCGGGGGATTTCCTTATCAGACCCAGCAGAGCAGGATTCTTGCTAAAACTGGACTAGGGGGCTAAGGACACAGTTCCAATTATGAGCCTCCAGGAGAAGATTCAAAGGAGCCTGACTCGGCTTTGCTCAAGGTGAGAATGTTTGCCAAATACACTGTAAAATAATTACCTGGAAGGAAAAAATGACCAGCAAATAAGCTCATTACATATTCACCTCGCAAAACACCACAGAGATAGGGATCCCCCTGACTGTTAGCGTCGCCACCACTAACAACAAAAATGATCGTATGTTTTCTAGGTGTCAGGCCCTATACCGCGTCCGGGACTATCTGTTCTCGCCAGGGTAGACACACAATACAGCATTTGGAACTGGCAATTTGCAAATCAGTGACAAAACAGCTGTCATTAGAGACGATTTTCTGTAGACTTCCTTAAAAGACAAAGGGGAAGAAAAAGAATCGCCCTTCAAGCAAGACTCCTGCTTTTCTCGGCCCCTCTTCCAGGTGCTCGCCTCCACCACCACCGCGGAGTCCCGGCGCCTGCGTTCCGGCCGGGCTCACCCGCCGGCAGGGGGCAGGCCACGGTTCTCCGTCCTCCGCGCCGGGGCACTGGCGTCCCTCTCGCCCCAGGCTCAGGCCTGGATACGCTTCCTTAGCAACGGGTTGCCTGTGGCAACAGGAGGACGCGAGGCCCTCGGCCGGCTTTCCCGCGCGTTCCCACACCCGCTTACGGTAGAAGGCGCAGGCCGAACCATGTCCGAGATTCTGTGCCAGTGGCTCAACCAGGAGGTGAAGGTGTCCCAGACCGTGAGTGAGTGACACAGCCCGGGGAGAGCGGGCTAGGGACGAGCGGGGCGCAGAGCCCCGGAGCGCGGCGTGCGGATGGAAGGTGGCGGAAGGCGCGAGCCCCTGGGCAGTCCAGGCGCCTGCGGGGCCAGGCAGCGCCCCAGGCCCGTCCGGTGGCCCCAGTCACCTCAGCTTCTCCCATCCCCATCCTGCCGCTCCCGAGTTCCCCATCATCACCGTGGGCCCAACTCCGCAGTCTGTCTCCTCTGCTGTGCGGTTCTAAGCAATCGGAGGGCTTAGGGAGAGAAGCATTGGCCAGACTCCATAATCTAGCCCTGACATTATTCCCTTCACATCCTTAGAAGCAGGGTAGACTGGCAAGCCAATGAACTAGGAGGCCTTAAAGCCAGCTAGGGCACTACTAGATGTGTGTGCCCCTGGACAAGTGACAACACCTTCTCTGAGCGTGTTTCCTCCAACTAGAAAATAGATCCGATCACACTCTGCCTTGCTCCTACCGACCTCGCGGGAGCGGGGTGTGTGTCTGTGAAACGAGTTAACGCAGAATACGTTAACATTGCCCAGCTGTAACAGTCTTAGCTCAAAATTTACAAACATTAGCTATTTCCGACCACTCTTCACTCTTGGCCCAAGCCTTATTCACTAATGTGATTTTATTCCAGCCATGAAGTTGGCGTCCCAAGTTTCCAACTCCCACAACCACAGACGCAGTTGTACATGCTGGCAATTTCTATGGCAGCTGAGTAATCCCGCTCCTCCAGCTCAGCTCTTTTCTGTTGTTTCTTAAGCACTTCGTTTTCCAGCTGGTATGGTTTTTGCTCAAGGCAAGAGGTTTTCAGCTCAAATCATTTCAGTCTGTTTTCGCAGAAACACCCTTGCATAATGCCAAGTTGCTACCAGAGGGGCAATAGTGCCAACCGGACCTTCGGTCAACCGTGGAATTTGCTAGACCAGTAGTGTTTCTGAAGCGGCAAACTATTCCTTATCAGCATTAGGCTCCTTAATGTTGGAGGACCTCCAGTTGCGTTTTCCGAGGTGTAAACCCTAGCTTTTTCTTTGCCAAACCATACCCCCACACACTCCCTGGGAACTGCAATATGTTTTTTCACAGGATTCTAGAATCATCCCATTTTGTCACTGTTTCTCACCTAAAATATGATGCTGATCACAACACAATGTTTAGCACTTTTAAAAATTCTCTTTTTACCCTAGGAGCCAAGTGCGATATAATTCCCTTAAGTTACACTCCAAAGAAAAGCAGTTCCAGATTGCTGAGTTTAATATGGTTCATTTACTTGATTAGTAAAAACCACACCTTTTATTCAAGTCCCCAAGACTCTATTGCATATTGAAACACTTTTGAGAAAAGTAAATAAAATTAATAGGAAACATAACAATAGTAGTATGCCACTGTAATTGTATTAGTTATAATTATGATTGTAATCCATTTTTGGGATTTCGGTTTTGAGAGGAAGAGGAAGCATTACTTCTTTCTGTGGAAATTACAAGACTGGAGACATTTTAAGTAAGAATTTTAACAACATCAACTATGAATGAAAAAATCCTAATGCTTCTCTGAAGTTGTTAGCAGATATGGCTGCAATATTCTGCATCCCATTGATTAGGAATATGTATTTATTTCTTGACCCTAAATGCTAACTAGAATCTAAAGAGACAGTCCCCAATGTAACCAGATTCTGTATTGTAAAAGGCTTTCAGATTATAGGAAACACTCTCAGATGCGTTTGGAAAGAATAAGATAGAATTTGTGCACCTGAGGAAGCACACTGCTAGTTGTTGATTCTGGTCGTTGGAGAAGACATTTTATGGTATACAGTGAAAAGCTCAGAATGGTTTAGAGAAACTGTCATGAAAGAACTATACGCGGCAACGGCCTCTGGAGAAAGTAATATAACAATTTTCTCCATAAGGGTTGTGTTAAGAGTGAGGATTTGCAAACCAGACTGCCTGGGTTGAAATCACTTATCCACCACTCGCTTGCTGGTGACCTTGGGCAATTTATTTACCTCAATTTAATGATACTCAAAATAGGAGTAATAATAATAGCTCATTGAGTTATGTCAAGATTAAATGAGATAATAAATGTAAAGCATTTAGAATGATGGTTGGGACATAATAAATACTAAATCTCCCTTTTTAGAAGCTATCATACTACAATCAAAACACCAGAATGTCAGGACATTTGAACAAGGATGTTTATTGCTACATGAATTGTAGGGACAAAATAAAAAAATGCAAAACAGTCTGAATATCCTTCAATAGAAGCATACTTGGATAAATGATGCTGTATTCATGCTATGGACTGTTATGCAATTATTAGAAAGGATGAGTTAGGACTATAACTTTTGACCTGCAAGATATTCATGTATTCCTGTCAAGTAAAAAATAAAAGTTTTAGCTTATTGTGATGAGCATAATCCCATTTTTGTGCCAATTAGGAAATATATATACACAGATACACAGACACACAGACACACACATGCACAGACACACAGACACACATTTATCTGTTTATATTAGCACAGAGAAATATATAGAGAGTCATATAATAGACTATTGATATATACATGAGTCTTCATATTATCTGTTTTTGTAAGCATAGAGAAAAGTGTGGAAGGATATAAACTAGTATATTGATAGCAGTTACCTCTGGGAAAGGAGAAGATTGCTGACTTTTCTTTATATATTGGCATTACTTGGCTTGTTGCTTGTATTGCCCTCCTATTTTGGGAGGAAAATTCAACATAGAATTATAAATAGAAAATCAAAAAAAGACCAAACTTCACATGATCAATTAGGAGAAAAAGATGTTTGCCATCTTTTAACTGAAATTAGTAAGCATCTTCTAATATAGTATTAGGGAGGATTACATAAGAATTACTTTCTTAAATGAATTTTGTAGATAAAAAATAACAAAAATAATAAATAAAAAATATTATTAGACACTTAGGCACTTATACCAGACCCTATGCTAAGCCCTTTACATAGGTTTTTGTTTGTTTGTTTGTTTTGGAATTCTAAAAGAAGGCCCTGAGAGGCACTCTCCTAGCTGTGTGAAGTTGGGTGAAAGAGCTGAGATGCTTGATTATCTGTTCAGGGTCACAAGCCTCGTGGATCCTAGAGCTAGAAGCTGAAGGTAGATCTTTGACTTGTGCTCTTAGGCACTGTATTGCATATCGCAATTTACAGTAAGGGAATATATTTTTTAAAACCTCAATTCTCTCAAGTGTATTCATTTGAGCTCCTTTCTAAGGATTCCTGTTCAGTTTGGAGTTATAAGAAGTACACAGATTCAACTACCCAGGCGTGTTTTAACTACGCACGGTATAACCTAATTCCTTGATGGCTAAATGGCAAAGGTGGATTTATTAGTGTTTAGAAGCGGTTCAGTCTATATGTTGCTTGCTAGGACAGAGAAAACAATGAGAATGCCAAGTGACTGCATTTACATAATCTTGACAAGGCTGGATAAATGGTTCAGTCATTGACAAGGCAACTAACGCTGATTGATTTCTGCATTATTCTGAAGGGTAGAAGTCAATTTGAATAAAACATACTGTACTGAATTTCCTGTTGCCTGGACTACCTGGAGTATCAGCAGTAAAGAAAATAAATTCCAATGATCCTCAACTGAGGATTGTCTCCCTCCACTTAATGAGGTTTCTGGGAGTCACCAGGGACTTGCTTACTCTCAGCATATGAAGGTTCAAAGCTTTGTTACCAAAGCTAAGGATCTCCAGCGAGTTTAATTCAACTAGACCCTTTCTCCTAGAGAATTATGCTTAGATGCATATGTTAATAAGATGTCTTGGAATACAAAAATTTGCTCAACACAAAATTACATCTGAAATCCAAGCAGTTGTTTTCAAGCAGTTGTTTCTATAATGAAAAGAAAAGTAACATAGAGTAATGTTACTAAAAGATTTGCTGCAAAATTCTTTAGAACTCTCAATTATTTTCAATAATAAACACTGCCTCTGTTTTTCAAAACTCTTATGAATTCACTGTATGAAGAAACTAGCAATGGCATGTCATAAATGAACATTCTCCATAAATGAGGAGAAATATTTGAATTCTATGTATTGTACAGATCAAATCTTTTGTAAACATGAGTATATAGGGATATATATGGATTCTAGGTGTGGTTATACTGAAAATTGTGAATGCCTTATTATGTATATTTTAATTGTTTCAATAATCTTAAACATTGTTATCAATAGTAGCAGAGATGTAATAAAGAGAAAATTGATTTAGGACAATTAAGTTTTTCTAATTATCAATTTTGTAGCATCTGAGATATAAATAATTATTTTTAGGTCCCGATTTTATGCCCCGAGAAGTAAGCATAATAGTGGTTCTAGTTCCAGTTATGGAATGAATGAGTCATGGGAATGAAGGGTACCGCATAGGGAAAATGGTCAATGGTAGTTAACAGTGTTGTGTGGTGACAGATGGTTAACTATACTTGGGGTGAGTACAGGATAAGGTATAGAGTTGTCAGATCATTATATTGTGGACCTGAAATTAATGTAACATTGTGTGTCAACTGTGCTTCAATTGAAAAATGGAAAAAAATGGTCTATATTTGGAAGTATATCAAGTGGGATTGGAAATGGAATACACCTACCACAGTGCCTAACATCTATACTCGATCTAGATACTCAATGAATATTATTTCAACTTTTCTTTTGTCTCTCACTTTATTTAGGATAATGCCTACTATCATGCCTGTCCTATAATAGGTGTTTAGTAACTAATTGTTCATTACATGAGAGTGTACCAGTGAGGCAAAAGTAAAGTATTATTTTAGACTGAAACTTAGGGATTTGTTCATCTTGAGAAGGTCACCCTGGGTACCTTGATTCTCATCTTTGAGATTTCAGAGGTTCTGTTTTATAACTTTAAACAGTTTTTTAGGAACTGTTTCATATTAGCTGAGATTACATCTTGATTTTAGAAATCAGGGTACCCATTTATTCTGAGGAAGAAAAAGCAAAATAACTTATACTGGCAATTGTATGTGATGCATCATTTTGATGGGCTGATATGCTCAGAAAAAGATCAAATTTATAACTCTGATTTCTCATTGAGAAACTAGATGTAACCAAAAGAACCTTCAAATCAACCAATATTTCATATGTTTTATTTCTGGGCTCTAGAGATAGTTTATCTATGTAGCTGTGATAGGTTCAATTAGATTAGAGTCAGATTCCCTTCTCTTCCTCCTCTTCCATTAGTACATGGGTCGACCATATTGCTCAATGATATTTTCCAGTGCTGCTACAAATACAAAAATTTCTGAAGTTACGATATGTATGTATTCTTCTTTTCTTATAGCAAATCTCTATTCTTAATAAGGTTAATTAATATATCCCAAGATTATTGTCTATCTGATGTGGAAAAATTTAAATGGGTAAATTGTGAGCTTTAGGAAATAATCTATACTCCTTTTTAATTTTGTTTTATAAGTGGGTTTCCATTGGTGGCTAATTTTATCCTTTTATATTAAATCTTAGTAGTTTTTTAGAAAGTCATATTTTCTATTTGTACCAAATTTTAGGGACATTCTTTATTTGGGCCCCCTTGTGCACTAATTATACTTTGTTGATTAGGTCGTATGTCCAGACCTTTCAGAAGCATCACATTTTATTTTGAGAAACACAACAGAGATGTTAAAGTATCCTATGGAATATTTTTTTGTAAATAATATTTTATGATGTGTTGTGGTGACCTTTTATTGGCCTGTGACCTTACCGTATCCTAGACTCGTAACTTTAGATAGGGAAAAGAATCTTAGACATATAATTTTTCTTTGGCACATGAGGTAATTAAATCAGATGTGTTTCGATATTTGTTTAGGATTTTATAGCTAGATAGTGGCAAATTACCAGTAGATTCTGGGTCTGCTCACTTTTACTTCATTCCTTGTTTAAACTGGTGTCATTAAACCACACATTTTCCTCCCTCAGAGTCCTTAGGAAATACATTGTTTCTCATAATACAACAGATTTTGGTATTTTCTGGCCAGCTCAACAGCATTTTCCTTGATAAAAATTTGGCTTCCATTGACTAGAAACTGAGACACCAGATCTGATACCTGAAGGCTGTTGTATAAATCAATGTCAAAATTTTTAAGATATGAAGTCCCAAGAAAAGAATGCCACCCAATGTTTTAACCATCAAAGACAGAATGATACAGAGATTTTGTTTCAGATAGTACATCTTAAGAATTATGATAATATCTTCTAAGGAGAGGGTTGATCAGCCTATTGTTACACTGGAGGAAAATAAATTGCCAATGTCCTGCAGCCAGAGACCACAGGACAACCTATATTGAACAAATTGGGTTTATTGACTCGTGACCAACAAGAGAAAACATATATCATGGGAAGTTGTGGGTCATTCAGTAAAAAGGGTGTTAGAAAGGACTTAAAATATCTGGGTTTGGGGCACCTGGGTGGCTCAGTGGGTTAAAGCCTCTGCCTTCCGCTCACGTCATGATCCCAGGGTCCTGGGATCGAGCCCCGCATCGGGCTCTCTGCTCAGCAGGGAGCCTGCTTCCTTTCCTCTCTCTCTGCCTGCCTCTCTGCCTACTTGTGATCTCTGTCTGCCAAATAAATAAATAAAATATTTTTTAAAACATCTGGGTTTGTGTTAGGTATTTTTTGAGGAGGGTTCAAGGAACCAGCACTTTCCCCTGAATTGGACCATGCCAAGAAGCATAGGCAACTCTATGGGTATCTTAATAGGTCTTATCTAGGAATTGGAGAGAATAAAGTAAGACAAAGCCATGATTAGTAAAAAAGCAGCAAATACTCATACTGGTCACAGTAGGGGCATTTTTGGTCATTTTTGTGTTTGGGACAATACTGTTTGGTCTGAATACAGATATGATTACAAAGGAATTTTGTTTTTGTCTTGATCTATCAGGGTCACAGCGTGGCCTTGTCTGGGGTTGGTATGCTATGAAATTGATTATATTCAGCAGGAGAATGCCAAGGCCTAGCTCTGAGGGCCAGGCCAGCTCCTAGGAAACAACAAGGCCTGTTGGGGCCAGGTCAATGCCAAGCTACCAGCAGCTGCTTTTCTCTCTCTCAAATGGAAGTAAATGTCTTTGGCTTTTCAAATGTGGTTGATAATGCAGACTAGATTTTTGCTTTTCTAGGAAAGGACGAGTGAAGATTGCTAAGCATAGAATGTATAGGTCTATAGGCCTTTATTTACAATTCCAAAATTCAAGTATCTTTTTATTCATTTGGTAGCAAAACTTAACCAGAAATGCTGTCATGCTATGTTTAGTCTTCATTCCTCCCACTGAAATGTTTTGCTGTAGGAATCAACTGAATCAACTGTGTTTGATTACACATGCTTCTGGTGGGAATGATATACCTTATCAGGACCTAAGGAAGGGGCCTATGTATGACGTTAAAGACAATATCAAATATTTGCCCTCTGAGTATTGAGTTACTTTTTAAATAAGGATGCTTGTACTATTGTCACTGAGCTTAGGGATTGTGTAATTATGACATGTTATCTTAATTTGAAAAACACTGATAATAAAAATTGTGACTGAGCACTTAACTATATGCCAGGAATTATGCTAAGCATTTACATGCAATATCTCCTTAAATTCTCAAACCAACACTTAGGAGGTATAACGCATCACTTTCTCTCTTTCAAAGACAAGAAACCAAGACTTTTGTAATTGCACCAAATCCAGCAGCTTGTAAATGAACAAGGAGTCAAACCCAGAGAATCTTACTCCAAAACCTTTGCTTTCCTCCTTACCTTTTTGGAATCCAAAAGGCTCATCCCCTTTGTGAGCTTTCCCCAGCTGGCTCAGGGTCATTTTGGTGGGAAGCACATGAACCATTTCATTTGTTGTATCCTGCCTCATATAGAGCTTCCAGAAAGGCCCACATCAAAGATTTCAGCAAAAGAAGACCATTGTGATAGGGATCAGGCGTCCAGCAGGGAAAATTGGAGGCAGGATTGAGTTGTTGCTGAATGACCTGGTCCCAGGTGTAAATGACTTCAGAGCTCAGTATAAAGAATATCACTGAGCTCCCATGGTTTATTTATTTTTCAGATTATTCATTGATCTTGTCCTAGAGTCAAAGCTGACTCCTTTTTCCCAGGAAATTCCAGTTGTTAGTGCAAATGAACTTATAGAGGGGGCCATTGCGGAATTAGTCATGGTAGCCAGGAACATTTACTGGGAAGAAAAATATAACAAACCAAAGGGCAAAAATAAACTTTCCTTTGCTTTTTTCTTTTTCTCCTTGTTGTTTCTTTCCCACACCCCTCCCCTTTTCTCTTCTTCTTCCCCCCTCTCTCTCTGGCTTCCTTTCTGTCTTCTCATACTTTTTATTCCGTATATTCCTAGGTAATATATGTTCTCTTCATCAACTTCTTTCCTGTCTTATTCCAGCAGGTTGTCATCTTTTCCTCTTATTTTTTTTTCTACGTTTTCCCATTTGTTCTCATTCTTCATTCACCATCCTCCTTTCTGCTTATGTAGTACCTGGTAATTCTGAAGTGACCTATGCATGCAGAAGTTTCTGTACTTGTTTATTTGTAGGAAACTATTTTTTAAAATAATTTTTTATTTTTTATCAAGATATAAGTTTCTGTACTTGTTTATTTGTAGGAAACTATTCTTTTATAAATTTTCTATTTTTTTATAAACATATAATGTATTTTTAGCCCCAGGGGTACAGGTCTGTGAATCGCCAGCTTTACACATTTCACAGCACTCACCACAGCATGCGCCCCAGTGTCCATAACCCCACCACCTTCTCCCGACCCCACTCCCCCCAGCAACCCTCAGTTTGTTCTGTGAGATTAAGAGTCTCTTATGGTTTGTCTCCCTCCCGATCCCATCTTGTTTCATTGATTCTTTTCCTACCCCACCCCAAATCCCCACGTTGCATCACCACCTCCTCTTATCAGGGAGATCATATGATAGTTGTCTTTCTCCGATTGACTTATTTCACTAAGCATATTTGCTGATTTCATATACCCTCTTGTTCTATCCATGTCATGGCAAATGGCAAGATTTCATTTCTTTTGATGAATGCATAGTATTCCACTGTATGTATGTATGCGTGTGTGTGTGTGTGTGTGTATCTCACATCTTCTTTATCCATTCATCTATTGATGGACATCTAGATTCTTTCCATAGTTTGGCTATTGTGGACCTTGCTGCTATAAACATTCGGGTGCACGTGCCCCTTCGGATCACTACGTTTGTATCTTTAGGGTAAATACCCAGTAGTGCAATTGCTGGGTCATAGGGTAGCTCTATTTTCAACTTTTTGAGGAACCTCCATGCTGTTTTCCAGAGTGGCTGCACCAGCTTGCATTCCGACCAACAGTGTAGGAGGGTTCCCCTTTCTCTGCATCCTCGCCAGCATCTGTCATTTCCTGACTTGTTAATTTTAGCCATTCTGACTGGTATGAGCTGGTATCTCATTGTGGCTGGATTTGTATTTCCCTGATGCTGAGTGATGTGGAGCACTTTCTCATGTGTCTGTTGGCCATCTGGATGTCTTCTTTGCAGAAATGTCTGTGCATATCCTCTGCCCATTTCTTGATTGGATTATTTGTTCTTTGGGTGTTGAGTTTGCTAAGCTATTTATAGATTTTGGATACTAGCCCTTTATCTGATATGTAGTTTGCAAATATCTTCTCCCATTCTGTCAGTTGCCTTTTGGTTTTGTGAACTCTTTCCTTTGCTGTACAAAAGCTTTCGATCTTAATGAAATCCCAATAGTTCATTTTTGTCCTTGCTTCTCATGCCTTTGGCGATGTTCCTAGGACAAAGTTGCTGCAGCTGAGGTTGAAGAGGTTGCTGCCTGTGTTCTCCTCAAGGATTTTGATGGATTCCTTTCTCACATTGAGGTCCTTCATCCATTTTGAGTCTATTTTCATGTGTGGTGTAAGGAAATGGTCCAATTTCATTTTTCTGCATGTGGCTGTCCAATTTTCCCAACACCATTTGTTGAAGAGACTGTCTTTTTTCCATTGGACGTTCCTTCCTGCTTTGTCGAAAATTAGTTGACCATAGAGTTGAGAGTCTATTTCTGGGCTCTCTATTCTGTTCCATTGATCTATGTGTCTGTTTTTGTGCCAGTACTATGCTGTCTTGATGTTGACAGCTTTGTAATAAGGCTTGAAGTCTGGAATTGTGATGCCACCAACTTTGGCTATCTTTTTCAATATTCTTTTGGCTATTTGAAGTCTTTTCTGGTTTCATATAAATTTTAGGATTATTTGTTCCATTTCTTTGAAAAAATGGATAGGATTTTGATAGGGATTGCATTAAATGTTTAGATTGCTTTAGGTAGCATAGACATTTTCACAATATTTGTTCTTCCAACCCAGGAACATGGAGCATTTTTCCATTTCTTTGTGTCTTCCTCAATTTCTTTCATGAGTACTTTATAATTTTCTGAGTATAGATTCTTTGCCTCTTTGGTTAGGTTTATTCCTAAGTATCTTATGGTTTGGGGTGCAATTGTAATTGGGATGGACTCCTTAATTTCTCTTTCTTCTGTCTTGTTGTTGGTGTAAAGAAATGCAATGGATTTCTGTGCATTGATTTTATATCCTGACACTTTACTGAATTCCTGTACAAGTTCTAGCAGTTTCAGAGTGGAGTCTTTTGAGTTTTCCACATATAGTATCATATCATCTGCAAAGAGTGATAGTTTGCAGTGTGATAGTGGTCTTTGCTAATTTGGATGCCTTAAGTTTCCTTTTGTTGTCTAATTGCTGAGGCTAGGACTTCTAGTACTATGTTGAATAGCAGCGGTGATAATGGACATCCCTGCCATGTTCCTGACCTTAGCGGAAAAGCTTTCAGTTTTTCTCCATTGAGAATGATATTTGTGGTGGGTTTTTCATAGATGGCTTTGATAATATTGAGGTATGTCCCTTCTATCCCTATACTTTGAAGAGTTTTGATCAGGAAGGAATGCTGTACTTTGTCAAATGCTTTTTCAGCATCTATTGAGGGTATCATATGGTTCTTTTTCTTTCTTTTATTAATGTATTGTATGACATTGATTGATTTGTGGATGTTGAACCAACCTTGCAGCCCTGGAATAAATCCCACTTGGTCATGGTGAATAATCCTTTTAATGTACTGTTGAATCCTATTGGCTAGTATTTTGGTGAGAATTTTCACATCTGTCTCATCAAGGATATTGGCCTGTAATTCTCCCTCTCTCTTTTTTTTTTTTTTTTAAGATTTTATTTATTCATTTGACAGACAGAGATCACAAGTAAGCAGAGAGGCAGGCAGAGAGAGAGGGAGGAAAGCAGGCTCCCTGCTGAGCAGAGAGCCCGATATGGGGCTCAATCCCAGGACCCTGAGATCATGACGTGAGCGGAAGGCAGAGGCTTAACCCACTGAGCCACCCAGGCACCCCTGTAATTCTCTCTTTTGATGGGATCCTTGTCTAGTTTTGGGATCAAGGTGATGCTGGCCTCATAAAATCCCATAAATTTGGAAGTTTTCCTTCCATTTCTATTTTTTGGAACAGTTTCAGGAGAATAGGAATTAATTGTTCTTTAAATGTTTGGTAGAATTCCCCTGGGAAGCCATCGAGCCCTGGGCTTTTGTTTGTTTGGAGATTTTTGATGACTATTTCAATCTCCTTACTGGCTATGGGTCTGTTCAGGTTTTCTATTTCTTCCTGGTTCAGTTGTGGTAGTTTATATGTCTCTAGGTATGCATCCATTTCTTCCAGATTGTCAAATTTGTTGGCATATAGTGGCTCATAGTATGTTCTTATAATTTTTTGTATTTCTTTGGTATTTCTTTAGTATGTTCTTATAATTGTATTTCTTTGGTATTTCTTTGGTATGTGATCTCTCCTCTTTCATTCATGATTTTATGTATTTGGGTCCTTTCTCTTTTCTTTTTGATAAGTCTGGCCAGGGGTTTATCTATCTTATTAATTCTTTCAAAGAACCAGCTTCTAGTTTTGTTGATTTGTTCTATTTTTTTTCTTTTGTTTGTTTCTATTTCATTGATTTCTGCTCTGATCTTTATTATTTCTCTTCTCCTGCTGGGTTTAGGCTTTCTTTGTAGTTCTTTCTCCAGCTTCTTTAGGTGTAGGGTTAGGTTGTGTTATTTGAGACCTTTCTTGTTTCTTGAGAAAGGCTTGTATCACTATGCATTTTCCTCTCAGGATTGCCTTTGCCGTGTCCCACAGATTTTGAACCATTGTGTTTTCATTATCATTTGTTTCCATGAATTTTTTCAATTCTTCTTTAATTTCCGGGTTGACCCATTCATTCTTTAGAAGGATACTATTTAGTCTCCATGTATTTGGGTTCTTACAAATTTCCTCTTGTGATTGAGTTCTAGCTTCAGAGCATTGTGGTCTGAAAATATGCAGGGAATGAGCCCAATCTTTTGATACCACTTGAGATCTGATTTATGACCCCGGATGTGATCTATTCTGGAGAATGTTCCATGTGCACTAGAGAAGAATGTGTATTCTGTTGCTTTGGGATGAAATGTTCTGAATATATCTGTGATGTCCATCTGGTCCGGTGTGTCATTTAAGGCCTTTATTTCATTGTTGATCTTTTGCTTAGATCAACTTTTAACAGTCCCCTACTGTTATTGTATCATTATTGATGTGCTCTTTGATTTTGTTATTAACTGGTTTATATAGTTGGCTGTTCCCATGTTAGGGGTATAGATATTTAAAATTGTTAGGTCTTCTTGTTGGACAGACCCTTTGAGTATGATATAGTGTCCTTCTTCATCTCTTATTATAATCTTTGACTTAAAATCTAATTGATGGGATGTAAGGATTGCCACCCCAGCTTTCTTCTGGTGTCCATTAGCATGGTAAATTGTTTACCACCCCCTCACTTTAAATCTGGAGGTGTCTTTGGCTCTAAAATGAGTTTCTTATAGGCAGCATATTGATGGGTTTTGTTTTTTTACCCATTCTTTTACCCTGTGTCTTGACTGGGACATGTAGCCCATTTACATTCAGGGTAACTATTGAGAGATACGAATTTAGTGCCATTGTACTTCCTGTACAGTGACTGTTACTGTATATTGTCTCTGTTCCTTCCTGATCTACTACTTTTAGGCTCTCTTTTTGCTTAGAGGACCCCTTTCAATATTTCCTGTAGAGCTGGTTTGGTGTTTGCAAATTCTTTCAGGTTTTTGTTTGTCCTGGAAGCTTTATATCTCTCCTTCTAATTTCAGTGATAGCCTAGCTGGATATAGTGTTCTTGGCTGCATGTTTGTCTCGTTTAGTGCTTTGAATATATCTTGCCCATTCTTTCTGGGCTGCCAGGTCTCTGTGGATAAGTCTGCTGCCAATCTAGTATTTTTACCATTGTATGTTATAGACTTCTTTTCTCGGGCTGCTTTCAGGATTTTCTCTTTGTCACTAAGACTTGTAAATTTTACTATTAGGTGACAGTGTGTGGACTTATTCTTATTGATTTTGAGGGGGGGGGTTCTCTGCACCTCCTGGATTTTGATGCTTGTTCCCTTTGCCATATTAGGAAAATTCTCTACAATAATTCTCTCCAATATACCTTCTGCTCCCCTCTCTCTTTCTTCTTCTTCTGGAATCCCAATTATTCTAATGCTGTTTCGTCTTATGGTGTCACTTATCTCTCAAATTCTCCCCTTGTGGTCCAGTAATTGTTTGTCTCTCTTTTGCTCAGCTTCTTTATTCTCTGTCATTTAGTCTTCTATATCACTAATTCTTTCTTCTGCCTCACTTATCCTAGCAGTAAGAGCCTCCATTTTTTATTGCACCTCATTAATAGCTTTTTTGATTTCAACTTGGTTAGATTTTTTCTTTTATTTCTCCAGAAAGGGCTTCCAGAAAGGGCTTTGTTCTCTCTGGAGAGGGTTTCTCTAGTATCTTCCATGCCTTTTTTGAGCCCAGCTAGAACCTTGAGAATTGTCATTCTGAACTCTAGATCTGACATAATACCAATGTCCATATTGATTAGGTCCCTAGCCTTTGGTATTGCCTCTGTTCCTTTTTTTTTTTTTTTTTTTTATTTTTTTTTTTTGTGGTGAGTTTTTCTGCCTTGTCATTTTGTCCAGGTAAGAATATATGAAGGAGCAAATAAAATACTAAAAGGGTGGCAAAGACCCCAGGAAAATGTGCTTTAACCAAATCAGAAGAGACCCTAAGTTGTTGGGGGGAGAAAGGGGTTAAAAAGAAGTTCAGGAAAAAAAATTAGAAAAAGAAAACAAGACAACAACAAAAAAGAATATATATATATATATATTAGACTGGTGGCTATAACAGGGTCACCCACTTAATTTTGGGAGTATTTTGGTCTCTTAGAAGACCAAAATTTAAAGAATGAAAAACATATATATGGGTAAACACAATGAATGGATGGAATATGCCTATAAAGATGAAAAAAAAAATTAAATTTCTAAAAAAGGAGTTGATAAAGTAAGTTGTTTGGGAAAATAAAGAAAAAGAAAGTGGAGAGAATTTGCTCGGGCTGCAGACTAGAACAGCCCGGAGCTAGATTTAGGGTATATTTTGATCTATTAGAAGAAGTTGTACCCCCACATTTTTTAGAAGAAAAAACCCTATGTGTATACAAAAAAATAAAGTTAGATACAATGAAGGATAAAATATGACTATAATAATGAAGGTGCAAAAAAAGATTATTTTTTTATGAAAGGTATTGTTAAGATAAACTAGTTAAAAAACGTTAAAAGAGGAAAGGGTAAAAGTTAAAAAAAATAGCAGATGGAAAAAATACAATTAAAAAAATTAATTAACTGCAAGGCTAAAGAATCATGGGGAGAAAGCCATTAATTCCATGCTTTGCTTTCTCCTCCTCTGGAATTCCACTGTTCTCCTTGGTAAGTGAACTTGGTCTTGGCTGGATTTCTTGTTGATTTTCTGGGAGAGGGACCTGTTGTAGTGATTCTCAAGTGTCTTTGCCCGAGGTGGAATTGCACCACCCTTACCTGGGGCTGGGCTAAGTAATCCCTTTGGGTTCCACTTTCAGGAGCTTTTGTTCCCTGAACGCCTTCTGTAGAGTTCCCGAGGATGGGAATGAAAATGGGGCCTCCCAATCTCTGGCCTGGAGGAGCCAAGAGCTCAAGGTCCCACTCCTCAGTGTGCCCTCAGAGAAAAGTGCTCAATCACTCCCATGTCCCTGGCCTCCAGCCACGCTCCAAGCTCACCCAGCCTGTGACCAACATCTCTGTTTCTGGCACACAGCTCCACCTGGAGTCTCCAAAGCCCTTAGATCCCTGAGCTCTTCCAGGAGGGTCTCCCCAGGTCTTGTGGGGACCCCACTCACAGAGCAGTGGCCTGTGCCATGGGTTACGGTTCAAGGTAACCCTGAGTGGAGAGCTCAGCTCTGTCTCTGTAGCCAGCTTCCCCACTCTAATACTCTGCAACACTCAGATACCCCTGATCCTTCTGTGACCCTACGGGAACTGGGGCCACACAGACCCCGCATGGGCTTCACCCCAGTGTAGCCTCTGGAGTGATGTCCCTCAGTGGAACAGACTTTTAAAAGTCCTGATTTTGTGCTCTGTTGTTCCGCCGCTTGCCAGGAGCTGGCCCCTCCTCCCGTGGTCTATCTTCCCATTGTTTTGCATTCACTTCTTCGCTGGTCCTACCTTTCAGAAAGTGGTCGATTTTCTATTTCTAGAATTGTTGCTCTTCTTCTCTTCGATCTCCTGTTGGATTTGTAGGTGTTCAGAATGATTTTATAAACTATCTAGCTGATCTGCTACCCGATGTCATCTCAGCTTGTTACTTCTCTGCCATCTTGACTCCTCCCCCTCTGTAGGAAACTATTTGACAATTAGATAATAACTGTTTGCTGTTCTTTGACCTTTATAGCCACAAATGCCTCTATTTTACTCATATCAGAATTGCCTTATTAATATGTCATGCATTTCAAAGGAAGTGATTATTATTTTATTTTTCTTTGACCTTTGTGTAACAAACCGTTTACTAAAGGCCCTTTGCCTACTACATGGAGGGCGACAGAATGGGATACAAATATTCCCTGGTTATTCATGGGCTAGACTTAAGGCATTCAGTCAAAGGAAGAGCAGGCATAGTGCAAAATCCAGAGGGAGGAGGAATGAACTACCTTAAGGTGGCAGACCAACAGCTTCTGAATGCAAAGCAATAGTCTTTAGACTATGAATAGATACCCATAGTCTGACAGTACCCATAGTATGTCAAATGGCTCCTCAGAAAGCTGAGAGGAAAATAAGGGTGGTCTAGAGAAGAGGAAAGAGGGGAAAACAAAACAACCCAGAAAGAAGGAAGCAATGACAGAAGAAGTGCAAGACACAATGGAGAGCAGCCCAGGTGTCACAGTAAGGACAGTAATGGCCACCAAGACCAGGACAGCACTGGTGGCCAATAGTGTCTGGTCTTTGAGGAAAAGAGGAAGAAACAATGACTCAGGAGGAGGAGATAGCACACCTCTGCCTTTTGGACATGGAAGGAGCCATTTGGATTTCAGTGGCTTCAGATAATACTACTATCTGATGTCAAGAAACACAGTCAGTAGATTCTGATGCTGAATGGTTCTGGAGTTCATCCTAAGTAGATAGAGTCAATGGACATAGTTGACATCCTTTTTAACTACTTTATTATGTTTTGATTCAACCTGAGAATTGCAGTATTATTAGGAGTATAAAATATTTTGAGAACAAATATTAGGAGAGTTTTGGGCAAAACTGTGGGCTGGTATCATATATGCAAGAATTTTATTCTTATGAGAATGTGTGAAATGCCAAGTAAGGCCTCTGGGCAGTGGCCTTGTGGAGTGACTCACCAACACCACTGCCCACCACCCCCCACTGCAGGCAACCACACACCAAGTACCATATCTACAGATCAGAAAGAGATATTATTTCTTCATAATCTATTAGCCACCTTATTACTGGTAAAATAGATGAAATTGGATAATCTGGTATAAAAGAGCTTGCAATACTTCAGTGATATAGTGTTTGGACATCTATTGCCTAAAGGACCCTGACAGAAACATGTTGAAGGTTTTGGGAGATTTTAAAATCATTTGAGAGATGATAGCTTTGTCCTATGATAGCATAATTTATTTTTTGTATCAACTTTGCATATAATCCTTGAATAATAAATAACCCAATATCCTTTGCTTTTTAAGAAAAATGCAAGTGACCCACCACTAAGGACATTTTTTAAAAAGCAAATTTTATTAACACATTTTTTCTGTACCTACCATTATGTGCTTGTTCTGTAGCAGGCATGGTACGAAGCAATTCTCATACATTACCTCTAATCTTTAAAATGGCTCTTCAGGAGAGTTATAGATATGGTTATCTCTGTTATAGAGATGAAGAGACAGGAACTCAGGGAGGTTAAGCAGCTTGCCAGAGGTTGCACAGCTAGTAAGGGGCAGAGTCATGATTCCAACACAGATGTCCCTGGCTCCAAACTTTTTTCCTCTGGGTTATCTCTGTCTGCTTGAGACAACTAGATCAGAGTAACCCCTGGAACTATCAAGGGAAAGCCTGGTTATGTTCAGTAAATTTTTTTTTTTTTTGAGGAGGTGCAGATAGATGGTTTTTGTAAAATTTCTGTTGTAAAAAGGTGAAAATTTAGTCTTAAAGTATATTAAAGTTAGTTTGCACCTCACTTGGCTAGAATATGCTATCAACATCTCTAGATTGTACTAATAACTAACGTATTAAAGCATAATTTTGTAAATTAAATTGAAGGCTTGACTTTAGATCTAAGGTTGTTTAGATAAATTTTATTAGTTGTATTTTGTTTAATTTGGTCAAAAGTTGTGTTTCTTTCAAAATTTCATATATCTTCAAGTATAGATTTATATATTTAAGAATCTTTATAACATATTATCTGTTAAACTTCAGTCTTATTGATTATTAAAAGGTGTTTCTAGAAGTATTTTCATGGCATTTTGAGTTCAAGTTAAGTTATGGAGTTTCACTCTATGCATATATAATGAAAATAATTGTGCTTTATATAGAACACTATAATTTACTTTTTTATCTTTATGTTTCAAAATTCAGGTCCCAAGTCATTTGCAAAGGCTTTTTCCAATGGTTATCTAATTGGAGAAATTCTGCACAAGTTTGAACTTCAGGGTGATTTTTCAGAATTTTCAGAAAGCAGGTTAGTGAGATAAATTCTTTCTTAAAAAGGGTCAATTCCTTTGGCATTTGAATGGTTTTAGCTTCCAAAGTTAAGGGATAGTGAGCTACAATTTTGTTAATTATTTCTTCTTTCTTTTAAGGGAAATGAAGCAACTTATAGTATCCTGGCAAAAACAAAACAAAACAACAAAAAAAAAAAACATAACAAGACAAAACCCTGTAATATTTTTTGTTTGTAGCAACTATGCTGAGATCTAATTCATAGATGGTCATTTACCAGTTTAAGGCATATAATTCAGTGGTTTTAAGCATATTTACATATTTAGTGTATTCACAACCATGACCACTAACCACCTGGCCCCTGGTACCCACTTATCTATTTTCTGTCCCTATGGATTTGCCTATTTTACGCATTTCATATTAGTGGGATCATATAATATGTGTATTTTGTGATTGGCTCCTTCCACTTAGGACACTGTTTTCAAGGTTTATCAATGTTATAGTTTGTATCATTACTTCTTAATTCCTACTTATTTGATAAATGATTTCAATTGGATATATCACATTTCACTTATTAATTCATTAATTGGTGGATACGAGTCATCAGTTATTCTGAACAGTGCTACTATGACCATTGTGTTTTCATGTGGAAATGTTCTCATTCCTCTTGGGTGTGAAATTCACCTAGGAGTGAAGTTGTTCGGTTACATTATGTATGTTTACAATTTTGAGCAACACCTGAATTGCTTTGCAAAATGCCCGTTATCATTTACAGTTACGCTAGTAACATATGAAGGTTTCGGTTTTTCCACATGATCATCAATGCTTGTTAGGGTCTTTTTGATTATTGTTGTCTAGTCAGTATTAAGCAGTATCTCTTTGTGATTTTGATTTGCATTTCCCTAATGAGTAATGATGGTGAGCCTCTTTTCATGTGCTTATCAGTCATTTGTTTTGCTTCACTGGTGAAATGTTATACAATCCTTGCCTATTTTCTTTTAAATTTTACTTTTTTTAAAGATTTTATTTATTTATCTGAGAGAGAGAGAATGAGATAGAGTGAGAGCACAAGTAGGCAGAGAGAGAGTGAGTGGGAAAAGCAGGCTCTCTGCTAAGTAGGGAGCTGGATGTGGGACTTGATCCCAGGACCCAGGGATCATGACCTGAGCTGAATGAAGGCAGTTGCTTAACCACTTGAGCCACCCAGGCGCCCTTAAATTTTACTTTTTAAAGCAGTTTCAGATTGATAGAAAAATTGAGAAGAAGGGACAGAGATTACCTATTAACTCCCTCCTCTGACACATACATAGCCTCCTTAGTATCCACTCCCCAACCAGAGGGTGCATTTATGACTGCTGATGAACCTATAATGATACGTGTTCACTCAAAGTAAATAGTTTACATTTGGGTTCATTCTTAGAGTTGTACATTCTATGGGTTTGGACAAATGTAGAATGACTTGTATCTACCATTGTAGTATCTATACATAGTATTTGCACCGCCCAAATCCTCTATGCTCTGTCAGTCATCCTCCCTTACCCCAACCCTGGCAACTACTGATTTTTTTTTGTTGTTGTTATCTTTATAGTTTTGCCTCTTGCAGAATGTCATATAGCTGGAACTTATGGCTTCTTTCACTTAGAAATATGCATTTAAGTTTCCTCCATATCTTCTCATGGCTTGGTAGCTCATTTCTTTTTAGCACTGAATAGTTTTTCATTGTCTGGATGGACCACAGTTGATTTATCCATTCACCTGCTGAAGGACATCTTGGTTGCTTCCAAGTTTTAGTAATCATAAATAAAACTGCTGTAAACATCCATGTGCGGGTTTTATGTGGACATAAAATTTCATCTCCTTTGGGTAAATAAACAGGGTCACAATTATTGGATCAGATGGTAAAAGTATGTTTAGTTTTGGAGGAAACCAGTGAACTGTTTCCCAAAGTGGCTGTACCCTTTAACATTCCTCCCAGCAATGAATGAATGAGAGTTCTTGTGACTTCACATCCTCATCAGCATTTTAGCGTTGTTAGTGTTTTGGATTCTGGCCACTCTCATAGGAGTATAGTGATAGCTCACTGTTGTTTTAAATTACAGTTCTTGAAAGTTGTGGAGTATGTTTCTATGTGTGTATTCCCTGAGGTTGAAGCATTGTCCCAGCCGCACACAATTATGTTTCTCATTGAAAAAATGAATGATGTCAGAAAGTATACCTGTTTAGAAGACTTAAAAGCACCATTCTGACCAGATGATGTCTGTAGTATTTCAGATAGACTAAACTGATGTCAGCAGGGTCATAAAGGCCCTTTGTGTTAAATGGAAAAAGGGACCTCATCTGGCTGGACACAACTGTGAAGACACAGGTCTCAGTGAACAGAGAGGCCTTTGTGCTAAGGAAAGGAACCCCTTTTTGTATGAAATAGCCTCGCATCAGGGACAAGACATGACAGGCTGAGCAGAAGGTAGATTCACACCCTTGCTCTACCTTTGGACAGGGGTGTGCCCTGAATAGCATCATGTATAACAGCCCTGCTTTTCACCCACTGCAAAGAGCTAACTTTATGCCACTGAGAGTCACTGCATTCCTTAATGTGAGAAGAGGGACCTACTTGTTCTGACAACCAAGTTCCATCCATCCTGAATTCTCGGAACAAGATATTATTTTTCCCAGGGCACAGGGTCTTTTAAAGAAGGATCAGTATATTCATGGATATGACTTTTGTAGAAGTGTACTTTGTGGGGAAAAGGATCCTTCTTTGTCAAACCTATTTCTTTAGGCAGATAGGTAACACTGGGCTCATGATTTGGGGATTTTGTCAAAAAAAAATTTTTTTAGTCTAAAATATAAGTGTTGCTTGTAACTGAATCTATTTGCCTTAGAGATTAATAGGATAAAATAATAAAAAGTAAAGGAGCATGGATATTCCTGGGGGAACAGCTTCTACTAACCTTGTAAGTTGTGTTCCCTCATCAGGTGACAAGGAGGAGAGAAGATAGGTAATCTCTGGGCAAATAGGAACTATGGGTATCAGATACTTAAGATAATTTTAAAAATCCTAAGAATGGGAGCACCTACATGACTCAGTCAGTTAAGCGTCTGACTCATGATTTTAGCTCAGCTTTTGGTCTTATGGTTATGGGATACAGCCCTACATTCTCCATTCTTACTGGGTGCTGGGCTCAGTTCTGATAACTTCTGGAAATGGATACTGTTTGCTTTTGGATTTTCCCCCCACGAATTTTGATGCCCCTCATCTCTGTAGCCCTAGGTTATGACCCAGGACAAAGCTCTGACGAGTGCCTCTCTGGCCATCTGTCCAAATATGTGTGGTGCACAAGACATGGGACTTTGAGGATAGGAGGGCGTGGAAGAGTCACTGTGATGGCAGAGTGAGACTGGGTGGGTCCAGGGAAGGCAAGCACAAGTCATGGATCTCACTGGCCTTTTAGAGTCGTACTTTTCAAACATGGTCTGCTTCACCTGCCTCGTTTTAGGCAGGTGTGTGTTACATCACACTTTAAGGTTACTTGTGCAGGAACAAACTTCAAACCTGGACACAAGAAGACCTAAAAAATGTTTACTCTTGTTGTGAGATTTCCTGTAGCATTCATTATTTCTTCTCATGACCTCTGTGACCTGCTTCTTTTTTATTAATTTAAAATATTGTATTCAAAGCTTATTGATATAGTTTGATATGCCAGGTACACATTACCAAATATTTCTGTTAAAACAATAATAGTCAACAGAGGAAATAAGACAGTAAATGACCCCATATACCTGGAAGAGGAATTTAAGTTGTTGCATCTCTGTTTTTGTTGACATTGGCCTTCCCATGATATTGACTCCTCATTCCTATTTAGAAATCATTCATAGAGTCCCTCAGGCTCATCTCCTTTTGCACCATGGGTTTTTTAATTTGCAGTGAATGGGCACTTTTAGGCTACATTTTAGAAGGCTCACAAACATCTGAAAAGGCATACACATTTCATGTCTGTGCCCGAGTATGTGTTTTCTTTCCTGTGGAACAGGTGCCATGGCTCTCATCAAATTTTCAGTGGTATCTGTGACATAAAACAAAAAACAAAAACAGTAACCTCTGGAGAAACAGGATACTATCAACAGTATATAAATTTTAAGTGTGAATCAATCACTATAAACTTCTAAAAACTTAACTGAGGTACATGAAGATCATTGTATCATCCCCAAATAATTTTATAGTCCAAAATGAAGTTACTGAATGAATAACCCTGTTATCAGGGTGCCCAATATGTGCCCAACCCCTCTTTTCTAAGGTATCGTTTTGTTTTTGCTTTTATTTTTTTGGAGGGGGAAGGGTAGGACTTTCATTTATATATGAGTATATTCAGTATATTTTTTTTCCATGAAAGAATGTGACTGAATGTTAGGAAGTTAAAGTAAGGAGGACATAGGCCAGTGGTTAAAATTGGTATTTGTTTCTAGTTGGAACATGGAAAGGCACAGGAATTGAAAATGCCCCCAACATTATCCTTCTGTCACTGGATTCATAGGCTTATTAACAGCCCTAGATTATTTGAGACCTGTATTCTAACACGGACCTCAATTTACCGCTTCTTGTTTACTTGTTTACTCATCTGTTTTTCCTGCTGTGAACCCCGCAAGGGTAGGGGCTGCACCCTATTCATCTTTGTAAGTTTAATAAACATATTAAAAGTTCATAGGTGACTCAGCATTAACTTAAAATTAGAAAGTCTTTACTGATAAAAGTAGTAATATAACATTTAAGTGAAGATGATATAATTAGTGTGATTGCATAGCTAATATCATTTAATGAAATATTTCTGATGGTGCCTGGGACGATCACTGTTAAAGTCATCAGTGCAACATTTAGGGCTATTTTCAGACTCCTGTAATAATGTCATTTAACAATATGGAAATTTAAATTATAGTTTTTCCTTCTGAGTAAAATATTTTTCAAAACCATAGTTGTTTTTCCGTGTAGAAGAAAGCACTTAGTTTTCTGTTTTTGTTTTGACCTCTTGTAAAAATCCTAGCATGCATTTAAGCAGAAAAATGTACAAAATCAGCTTTAGATATACCATTCCAGAGAAATAAATGGGAGGAGTTCAGGGCAAATAGAATATCTCAATGTAGTTACATGATTGAGTGGTTTTAGAGAGGAGTGGTATAGGAAAAGAATATGCAATAATTCATAATATTAGATCATGGCAATGCCTCTGATATTTGTTGTCTCTAATTCAGTGCCAGTGTCTAATTTGGAAACTGTTTTAATGCCTAGAGTTTCAAATGCCAAACTCAATAATTTTTCTCGCTTGGAGCCAACGCTTCACCTTCTGGGTGTGCAGTTTGATCAGAACGTGGCCCACAACATCATCACGGAAAAGCCTGGGGCGGCAACCAAACTTTTGTATCAGTTGTACATTGTTCTTCAGAAAAAGAAGAAAAGTGGACTGACTGGAGTGGAAATACAATCCATACAACCCCCGGCAAACATCAGACAGCAAAGTATGAAAAGTGAGGCTTTTCGAGACGTAAGTACACAGAGAAACATAAACGTATCACAATGTAAGACTTGGGAAAGTAAAATGACAGTGACATTGGCTGCTCAAAGAAGCACCATTGGGTAGCTATGTCCCTTATGTATGTTCTTGGTCATACTTGGATTTTGTTTTATATTAATGTTTTCAATTCATTTATCATTTTTGATGTCTCCCTCCTTCCTATCTACATTACCAACAGTTTATCAAATTCTGTATGTTCCTAATTTGCAGTGTTTTTATGCCTTGCTCCTCTCTTTCCATTTCTGGCCCTGTCATGTCTGCTCAGATCCCTGCGTGAACACTGCAGCAACGTATCTAACACGTCTCCCGGTCTTCTAGCTTTCCACCAGAGGACAATCAAAGGCTAGATGAATCTTTCCTAAATTCCAGTTGCACTCGGCCCTTTTGCTCAGAAGCCTGCCATTTTACTGGACTGACATTCAAAATCTTTCACTCAATGGTCTCAATCTGTCTTTCTCTGTTTCTTCAGAGTCCTCAGCTTAAAGTCTTTTTTTTCTTTCTTTTTTTTTTTTAAGAGGATTTTATTTATTTATTTATTTTTTGTCAGAGAGAGAGAGAGAGAGAGAGAGAGAGAGCACACAAGCAGAGGTAGAAGTAGGCTCCCTGCTGAGCAAGGAGCCCGATCTGGGACTCTATCTCAGGACCCTGAGATCATGACCTGAGCTAAAGGCAAACGCTTAACCAACTGAGACACCAGGCATCTTGAGTCTTAGTTTTTTCTTCACTGATCCCCAACCTGTCCTTGAATAGCTCTTATACATTTCTGCTTTTCTCTCCCTTTCACCTAAGCTCACACTTTTCATCTCGCTCCTTCCCACAAACTCTTCTCCATCCTCTGCTGTGCAGCCTTCCCAACACAAATGGATTTTTCCTGTGGAACTCCTAGGGCATGGGTAGTTTCCACTCTCTAGTGATAGCCTCCTGCTGCTCATACTGTTGCCAGCTTTCATGATTAATATGTCATACGGCCTCACAAGATTTTTAGTCCCTCAAATTCAAGGAATATGCCTGATAGAATGCTTTCAACATTGCAAATATTCATTGTGTTTTGATTAGTTGATACAACTTTTTAGTTGACAATTCTCTCCAGTTCCTGTTGCTGTTTCCTTATGGCAAAAGAAGTACCCCTGGAGATAAAAATATATGTTTATAAAAAATAAAAAATTATATTGAAAGAAAAAAAAAAAAAGAAGTACATTAACTTTTCCAGGCCTCTAGGATAATGGGGAGTGTTGCACTGACCCAATGCATTAAATAGAAATGGAAATAATTAAATGTTTAAATTGAACTTCTGAAGACACAGTGACATAATTAGATGTGAGGGCCATCTCCACTTTTGTATTTGTCTATTCTTAGCAGACAATCTTACGAGCCTGATGGCAGAAGGAGCTCAGCACCCAAGAGAGCTGGAAATTAGAATAAGGTTACAACCAAAGAACTTGGTCTTGCCTTCTGCCCCCTTCACTTGCAAAGCTGAGTAACTTTGGGCCAATCCTTGGAATACTCTTAACCTCCATTTTCCCAGCAGCTAATAATCAATAAGATTGATTATCTTATTGATAATCAATAAGATTGATTATCTCTACCTGCCTCAGAGTTAGGCTTTTTTTTTTTTAAATATGTATATAATTTTAAGGAAACAATTCACAAGAAAATTCTTTGTGAAGTGTAAAACAGTCAACAGGAACAAGAGTTGTAAGAGTTGTGTAATTGAAGCCAACAATAAACCATTGTGTTTAATGTTGGCCATGGTGACCTCCCAGAGTCAACCATTCATTCATTGAACAATATTAATTGGGCTCCTATTTTATGTCAGGCAATTCCACTACAATCAACACAAGAAAAGTCCCCACCTGTTTAGAGCTTCCATTCTTAGGAGAGAAAAATATTTCAGTGGAGTAGTGTGGAATGTTCAGAGTTGAAGAGTAAATTGAGATGAGGCAGATGGGAGCAGAGACGGAATAGAAGCGTAGAGCATAGAGGGAATGTGGAGGTGAAAGAGACGAGAAGAGAACAGTGGCTGCAGGAGAGAAGCACACGAGCAGGGTGCCGTTCTTTGTTTCCTCTATGGGTATAGAAAGTGGGACAGCTGGCCAGTTGAGAAAAAGAACCAGGGGCAGGAGATGACTGGTGTGGGAGCCAAGTCCTCTGGGAAAGAAAGGAGGATGCAGCCGATGGTCCAGGTGGAGGAGGAGGTATCTTAAGAAAGAACTAGACATGCCTTTTCTTCTGAAAGCAGGTAGAAGAAAATGCAGGTGTCTTACATAATTATAGTAATGACTAAAATTTATTGATTGTGCAGAGCAAGATGCAAAGAAAGCCTGGTTCCAGGAGATAGATAGATAGATAGATATATATATATATATATATATATATATATATA
>NC_081568.1:27606971-27616772 GCF_022355385.1 Mustela nigripes
ATATATATATATATATATATATATATATATATATATTCCTTTGATCTTCACAATAGCCTTATAAGATACCCATCTTTATTATTCCCATTTTACAGATGATGAAACTAAGGAGCAGAGGAGTTAAGTAACTTGCTCAACTTAATGCAGCAAATAGGTGATAATGTTGCAACAAACCTAGGCAGAGTGACTCTAGAGCCACACACTTAACCGTGGGCTATGTTATATCTCAGAGGGTATTTCCTGGGTAAGGGAGGGATAATAAGGATATAAGATAAGATGTAGACATATGTTGAAGTAGAGAAGTAGGATGTTCAGGGACTTTACACTTTTGTTGCCTCTGTGGAGACAGAGGCCAGGCCATTTTTAATAATGAAAAAAGCAGGAAGGTGAGTAAGGGCTTAAAGTCACCTGAAAGGTGCTTAAGAGATCTTCTGAGTAAGTGCCCATATCTGCTTAGGTGGCTTTAGAAGACAGGGACCAAAAATGGTTTGAGCAACAGTTCCATTTGAAAAAAAAAAAAACTTTAATAAGTCTTCAGCTTTTAAGGAGATTACTTTTGGTTATGAAAGTTTTACTTAATTCCATTAGCCCTATTACTCTGTTCCCCATTTTATAATCATCTTTGAGGTTCATTTTCTTACACTCTTAGACTCTCATTTCCAATGGCCTGGAAGTTTTAATGTTTCTTCACTTTTTACGAGGAAGTAGCTTCAGTTATGGAAAGAATCTGGGTCTTATATTATCTCTTATATGTTGAATTGGTTTTATGAAATTATTTTTATGAAAATGTACTTCTCTAAGAATTCCAATGCCATTCATTAAAAATTAAACTCAGAAAAAATAAAAATTAAACTCAGAGCAAAAAATATACGAATATATTTGAAACTATTTTATAAGAAAGAATTCAAACATGTGTTTATTGTTTTCATGTAAATTAAAGATCTGAGTGACTAGTATGGGGCTTGCATTTATTTTAACCATCAACAAGAGTAATTCACAGAGATTTTATTTTGAAGACAAATTTTGCATGTGCTTTTAATGACAATATACTTTTTATTTTCTAATAATGAAATCCTTTGAACTGCTTTCTCCATTTAGAGACTTAGAAACCTGATACCACGTCAAACTGATTTCAATCTGATGCGGGTTACACACAGGTTTCAAGAAAAATATAAACACATGAAAGAAGATCTTGTCCACATGCATTTTGAGAAACTCCAAAAATTTCAAAAGCTCAAGGAAGAACAAAGATCCTTTAATATTGAAAAGGTTTTATAGTATGATTTTTCCAGAAATTGATTAGAGCATAGAGAATACTATTTGGGATTTATGCCTATAGTACACATTGCATAAGCATTAATGTAGCATAAGTCGCGTGTTCCTTTGACTCCTGCTCCACCCTGCTCTCACCTTTCTCTCCCTTACTCTTCCCTTTGTTCCATTCCCACTCCTGCCCTCACCTCTCCTTGTGACCAGGAATGAGAACTGCCATTCTCTGGAGTGGCAGGACAACTTGATTTCTTTTTAGGTTGTCTGATAGAAATTAATGCTTCACATGGGTGAGCGGTGGGGGTTTGCAACTAACCACTCCAGTGAAGGCTTATGATGGCTGCCCCCACTAAGGGATGTAGAGCGACATTCCCTCTCTGAGTTCCCTCTTCTGCAATCTCTTGATTTTTCTGTCCTGCCTCATTTCTCTCGTCCTGGTAGTTTGAGGTGATACCCTGCTTGCTTTCTTTTCCAAACCCCTTAAACATCTCTTGCCTTCTTTCTGGCCCTTCTTGCTTTAACTAACTCCCCACTGCTTCTCAAATTCCTCTGAAAACCTTTAATGATCTCCTATGCCTTTAAGTACATGAGAACATGATGGTGTAAGGAATCGTTAAAGATTTTCAAGAGAATTTCAGGTGACTACATATATGGAATGTGTAAACTACAGGCAAAAGAATTATAGTTCTTCTCCTTGCACTACAAATCACTTTTTAAATTCATATATTTAAAATGGTAAGAAATGGACACCTCCTGAATATAGTCAGCCCCCTGTGCAGAGGGGAGGGAAAGATGAGAGACAAATTCTGGAGGATCTTATGGTCTCATTACTTGCCAGAGAGTCGATAAAGCGCTGGGCTTCCCCTCTTGCATTGCATGGTAAGGCGACAAGGCACTCCTAAAGCAGTGTCTAAAAAAGACCAAGCGCTGGGACTCTTAATTTTTAAGGAATCAGCCCGTCTAACTTTGATGTGCTAAGTGTAATGCAGAAAGAGTCCAAGGAAAGTTGGGAAAAAGGAAATATGAAACCATTAAATATTAAATTATGTTAAAAATGATAGGAAGCAGGGGCACCTGGGTGGCTTAGTCAAACATCTGACTCTTGATTTCAGCTCAGGTCATGATCTCAGGGTCATGAGATCAAGCCCCACGGTGGGTTCCATGCTGGGCCTGCGGTCTACTTAACATTCTCTCCCTCTCCCTCTGTTCCTCTTCTCTTCTGCCCGGCCCCCAGCTTGTGTTCTCTCTCTCACATATAACAGAAAAAAAAAAAAAAAATCGCAGGAAGCAAATAGGGAGAGCCTATGTCGTCCTGGTTTTCTTGAGAAGGAAAGATCAATATATTACAACAATATAAAAAGTTATATTTTGGAAAGAAAAATGAAGAAAAATTTTAAGTTATTTATAATTTTTGACTTTTTAGTGGTTAAAGTGTCTTTGGATGGAAAAAATGATCTTATTAGCTCTAATATAATACTTAGTAGTAAAATCATGATTAGTTTTACATGTTACTTCATAAATAATCTAACCTTCAAAATATTTTGTCTGGTTTTCATGATTTCTTTTTTTGCTTTCATTTATGCTTGTGTTCTACTTAAAATAAATACTCCCAGGTAGAGAAGAGATGATCTAATAATGGTATCACATAATTCAGTATTTAATTCAGTATTTGAAGTAGCCTCTGATTTCATTGTTTAGCTGTGACTGAGTTTGGGGGAAGTTTGTCATATCTCCTGGATTCCCCAGAAGTCCTCCTAAAGACCATCTCCCAGATGAAATTTTCTCTTCAAGTCATCTTTAGAGACAGAATTTTCTCTTTGCATTATTGGGTAGGTCAGAAGGTAGAATTGGGAAAGAATGATATTCTTCTTTGTAACTGAGGCGCCTTTATTTCTTACAGTGTCATCACCTAGAATGAAGATGCACACATCTGATAGGCATAATTTGAGGATTCCAAAATCGTGTGTGTTTGTTTTTTTAAAGATTTATTTATTTATTTATTTATTTATTTGACACAGAGAGAGATCGAGAGAGAGAGAGAGAGAGAGCACACAAGCAGGGGAGCGGCTGGCAGGCAGATAGGGAGAAGCAGGCTCCCCACTGAGCAGAGTGCCCCACGTGGGGCTCGATCCCAAGATCCTGGGATCATGACCAGAGCTGAAGACAGATGCTTAACAGACTGAGCCACCTAGGTGTCCCCCCCAACAATTGTGTTTTAATATCATACTTTTTGAAATGAGTCATATTGATACCTGCTTTCTAACATTACATGTTTGTGACACCCACTCCATTGGTAAATTGCTGAGTTCTGAAAAATGTATATATGTGTACCTGTGAGTGTGTAACATAGCCTGTTTTTCTGATGAGTGGAATAACTAAACATCTGTGGGATATTCAGCAACGCTTGAATAGAAGACGGCAAAATGAAATAATGGCCAAAATCCAAGCAGCTATCATACAGATTCCTAAACCTGCATCAAATCGTACTTTGAGAGCACTTGAGGCCCAAAAAATGATGAAAAAGAAAAAAGAGGCAGAGGTAAGTGATAATCCTTTAATTTGGTGTTGTGTTAATCTTAATGAAAGAAAGATCTTTCTCTAAAACACAGAGATTGCCCCCCAACTTCTTAGTTCCTTTTCAAATTATTGGTGGCATTTTTCCTTCTCATTCAAAACCCCTTCACTGTGTGCATATCTAATCCATATTATACTGTTATTTGTTCAGAATGAGAGAATGTAGCTGTAGGTCAGGGATAAGAAACTCATGTTAAATGACAGTACCAATCTGGACTCCTGTGTTGAGGATTCTGTGGTCACTACAAAAATATTCTAGAATGGTGCTGCTGTGATGGGTCACAATCACCATGGGTACAGAGCTGTCAGTCAAGGTACACACACTGTACATATGCCATTCCTACTGTATGCTTTAATCAGTCCCTTCTCACCATGCTGCACTGTTTTTCTGAGTACCAGGAATGTTAAGTTGTTTGCTTGCTATCAGTATGTGTAAATTTAAGATACCTATGCTAGTGGTGTTTTATTAGACCATACCAGCTGTCAGTCATTCTAGTAGGATAACATCTGCTTCTCTTTCATAGTGGAGAAATACTACATTTTGATACTAATTCCTGCAGCCTACATTGCATACTACTCCAGTCTTTATTAATGATAATCTCTCCTGGGACCTAAGGAAAAGAATAACAGTTACCATTTATTGAGGATTTGCTATATGTCAGCCTGTGGGTTGGCAACTTTACATTATCTTTAATTTGTAAATAACTCTCTAAGTAGGATATTACTCCCCCAATTTCTAAATAAGGAAACTGAGACTCAGAAAGCTGCCATGTTTCACTCTGAGGATAGTAAAGCAGAGATTGACAGGTCTCTCTGATATCTAAATCCAATACATTTTATGTTAATCCACATTTCTTTATTTTTTAATATTTAAAAAATATCCTGCACTTGTATTCTAAAGAAAATTACTCAGAGAGTTTTTTTCCAGATCCAAATTTTAGAAAAGTATTTAATTCTTAAATTTCTCACATGGTTAAGGTTTATTAATAAGGATTTACAGTAGATGAAGGATGAACTAAACTAATATTCAGAGAGCAAATTAATAGCATAAAAAAGGTTGCACAAGAAATGTTTAAGACATGCAAGATAATAATTTTTGAAGAAGGATTTATATCCCCCCCAAAATGCTTATTTTTCTTTAAAAGAATTGCAAACAAAAATTCATGGCCTGAGACTCTTTGATAATTTCCATTCTCACTAAATGGCCTTTGTTGCACTCTCAGAGCTAGAACTGTGAGTGGAATGATTCAGAGAGGGCAGCTTTCACACTCTTTTAGGTATATTTAGCCTAGTCTAAAAATAATGAATCAGAACTATAAAAGTATTCTATAATGCAGCTTTTTATATCTTACCTCCTAATTAGCCTGAAATAGTAGTGAATACAACCTTGGAAATTTGTAAAGTGAACACAGTAAATGAAGATTTTTCAGTGGCTTTTAGAGATGGAAAACTGATAACGAATTTTCTTTAAAGGATGTGGCTAATGAGATTAAGAAGTTTGAAGCCTTAATAAAAAAGGATCTCCAGGCCAAAGAAAGGTGAGATGTGAATTACTTTAGCAATCACAGAACTGCTTTCTGTTCTACCTAGAGCTTTTAAATACTCAGAAAGAGTTTATGGGGAATAGCTGCTCCAAAGATCTTTTCACTTTGTAGAAGCTTCATTAAGAGAGTACAGGAAAGAAGGTAAATGAGCTAACATTCAGGTTGATTGTTCATGAACAACTTTTGTAAAGACCAGGAGAACTATTATGAGTTGGGAAGTTATTTTATTTTTCTATGCTATGCTTACTGTCCTAAGTTAACACAATTTTTGAGCATTTATAAAAATTGTTTCAAGTTACCACTAATTTAACTTTGTCGTAAAGCCTTTATTAGACGCTCATGGGTTTCTTTCATGTTGTGTGCTCAGCAGTTAGCATAGGGACCAGCAATAAAAAACTGTAGAATGAGTGTAACTGTCACTGAAATGGTCAGCTCCGGGGGTTTATTTCAAAAAATGCCTGCTTAATGGGCTTCATTTGCCTAAAGATAAAGATCCTCTCCCTTTTCTTTCCTATTAGGGGTCACTGACTCAGAGAAGATAATTGAGTAGGGTCTGCGTATGTGGGAGCAACTTGAATTCTTCCACATTTTTAAATGGGAACTTCCCAAATTCTACTCACTTACATTTTATGGAATGTGAACTAATTTCTGTTAAAGAAGAAAAGCTAACACAAATTAAATAAATCAGTTCCATATTAATATTTCTGAGGGAAAGAAACAGAGTCAAATGAGGAGAAATAAAAAGAAGTGCTGGTGAGGAACTCAGGTGTGGAAGGAAAATAAAGTGAAGAATACATACATTGTATTTTCTTCTATCCTCTGCAAAAACTTTGGATGCCCTATTCTGATTCCCACTGCCATTTACCAGTGCTGCCCCAGGCTAAAGAAAACACAATCCAAGCCTACCCACCTAGTAGCCACCACCCAAACCCCACTATCCTCATCCCCGTGGGGGCCAGGAAACCACCGGATTTCTTCCAACTCTTTCCCTCATCTCACCTGCCATGCACTCGGGAGTGATAAGTGGATGGTATCTGCCAGAGCAATAAAATGTGGAAATACTTTCGTTACTTTAGGTGAATAGTATTCCCTCTAGCTCTGTGGCTTATCCCTTTCCTGGGACCCCTCAATTTCCATGCAATTTAGCAACCAGCATTAACACCAAACATAGCAGTGGCCTGTGATTCCTGCACCAGCACCCATTTTGATTGATTAGTGTCTTTGCCATGTCAGTTGTTAAATTTTTTTTTTTACTTTTTTTTTTTTTCTTTTAATTTATTTGACAGAGAGAAAGATCACAAGTAGGCAGAGAGGCAGGCAGAGAGAGAGGGAGAAGCAGGCTCCCCACCAAGTAGAGAGCCTAATGCCGGGCTCGATCCCAGGACCCTAAAGCCGAAGTCATGACCTGAAGCTGAAGTCACAATCTGAGCAGAAGGCGAGGTTTAACCCATTGAGCCAGCCAGGTGCCCTCAGTTGTTACATATTTTAAAGATCATCCTGTGCAATACAGCTCAAACATTCACTCTGCTTATGGCTATTGGCTTTGCCAACCCATCTTGAACCTAAGTCTCTCTATCAATTAGCTTTAGAAACCCCAAACAAAAGCAGGTTAAATTAGATAGAGGCATACCTCTCTCCTGTAATAGAAACCAGAATGTAAGCCTCTCAGGGAATCTGCTGGAGCTCCAAACTCATCAAGGACTGAGGCTTTCCTTTAGCTCCACTGTTCTGTTGTGGTTTTTGTACATTCATTCATATTCACAGTACAAGATGGCTCATGGGGCTCTGGCCATTTTGCCCATGTTCTAGATATAAGGAAGGAAGATAAGCAAAAAGTAATTATCTGAAATAGCTCCTTTTAAGAACCTTCCCACAAGTTCCAGGTAACATTTGTGTTTACATTTTATTGGCCAGAATTTGGTCACATGGCCACACTTAGCAGAATGGGAGGCTGGGAAATGTAGGCTTGGGCTGGGTACACTGTCTGTACTCAGTTTGGGCTGAGCCCCTGAATAAACGTGGGGCTCTGTTTTGTGGAAAAAGAGAAGGAAATGGCAGTGTCTATCACAGATCCTTTCTCGGCAGAAGCCTCTACTTGGTCTTGCCAGAGATTGAGCTTTGGAGGGCCATGAACTATAGACATCCTCACTTCAATTCTTAGGGCAGCAGCGTAGGGCCTAGGGCAGCCAGACTCCCTGGACAAGTCACCAGGGACTGTGAAGCTTCACCTGGGACTCCAGATCCTTCTCACAATGCTGCACAAAAATCATTTTCTCTGATAGCCCAAGATAAAGAATGTTGGGAAGCACTGGTCTAAAGCAAAGTTTTGAGGAAAACAAAAGTTATGGTACAGTCAGGGCCTTTGTTAAGTCCTCTATCAATCACTGCATTCATTCTGAACTTTTAGCTTAGAATCTAGAATTTAGAATTTAGCTTAGAGTCAAGCATCTTCTGGGCTCTTTCAAAAACTTCACACTATTTGATTCCAGAAAGCACTAAAATCTCATAAGTTGACCATAAAGAACAATTTCTGCCCCTGCCCCTTTCACAGGCTGCTCCTGAAACAGTTCCTCAGGGATGTCACCACAAAGTCCATCTTCTTTTGTGGAAGAAGGAAACATTGTCTCAGTGAGAGCAGTGCAAGAGCTCCCATGGCTGCTTTCCCCCCACATGTATTTGTCTTTATTGTTTAACACAAATAATAAATGCTAGCTGCTACTTTTTTTTTTTTTTTTAAAGCTGAGGTTGTCGCCTGCTATAATTTGACACTTGAATCCATAGACTTACTTTAGACTCTTCCTAGCAATTACTTTTTAAATATATACAAATTTGGTCAACATTTCAATTACTAGTAATTCAAACACACCCAATTATTAACTCTGTGGAGGCCTGACAAGCAGATATAGAGAAAACGTAATTATTGCCCTCAAGAAACCCACATCTAGGAAAACAAATATTTATTCAAGTAAATATCACGTAGCTTTCTTCAGACCTTAATTGGAGTGAGACAGCAGATGGATGGGTGGAGCACAGACTGATAAATAAAGGAGTAACAACATGTTAAGTATATTAAACCACGTTAAGTATATTAAACCATGTACAATCCAAAGTTAATTATTTTAAACAGCACATTTGAGGGATGCCTGGGTGGCATTAGTGGGTTAAGCGCCTGCCTTAGGCTCAAGTCATGACCCCTGGGGTCCTGGGATCGAGCCCCACATCAGGCTTCCTGCTGAGTGGAGAGCCAGCTTCTTCCTCTCCCTCTGCCTGCCGCTCTGCCTACCTGAGCTCGCTCTCTTTCTCTCTCTCTGTCAAATAAATTTTAAAAGTCTTTAAAAAACTTTTGAGTAAAAACAGTAAGAATTTTAAAGGATGATCTAAAAACTTAGGCCACATAATTTTCTTAAGTACTTAATTGTACTAATTCTTCTTTTTCTTTTTTTTAATTGTACTAATTCTTCTTTTTCTTTTTTTTTAATTGTACTAATTCTGTATTTGATCTTACTGAGGCTTTGGTAGCTACACAGCTTCTGCTCAAAGACTCTTAGTGACAGAATACAGCTAAATGTTGAGCCCCAGTTGATAAAATAAACAATTTCTCTGTGTGATTTTTTTTAAAGAATTACATGCTTCTTAACATATCATTTGAAGTTGAGCAGACATCAGCTACTTGTCAGAACTATGAGGCACCAGGACAGAGAGGACTATAATAGGATACTTTTCTCATGAGCTCAGAGTTCATCTAGGAGCAGCAAATGTACAAAAAATGAAGTGTAATACAATATGATCTATTGACATTCAATTGTTACTTCATTAAATATGAATTAACTATGCTTTATAAGAATACTTAGATCTGTACAGGAATTAATGGCAATTTAGTTCCTTTATACCATATTAATGTGTCCTTGGCTTTTGAATAAGGTTGTAAGTTGTATTTTATACTAAATACATTAAGAACTTGTAACATGAAAAAATATTTATAACATTAAAACATTATTTATTGGCAGGTAACAAGATATATCTTTTATCATTGTACTATTGTATCCTGTTTATTTTGTAAGGAGGTATGCAGATGAGAATTGATTATTTGATCCTTATATACATAAAAATGTATCTTTTACTTCTAAAGGTAACTTTTGAATGAACCTGTAAGTTCTTGTATTAAGCCACCATTGTCCCATTAAATTGAGCGTATTTGCTTTCTGTTGGTAACACCACCAGGTTCTTCCTGATTCTTTAATTTTGGACATGAGGAGGACAGGAACCAAAGCAGGTCTTCTTACTTGGGTCTTCAGGACTTGGGCAAGAGGCTAGGTCAGTCTTGTGTTTGCCAGTGTGGTATGATGAGCATGTCATTTTTTAACTGCCAAGAGGCTAGGTCAGTCTTGTGTTTGCCAGTGTGGTATGATGAGCA
>NC_081568.1:27616782-27618292 GCF_022355385.1 Mustela nigripes
AGTCATTTTTTAACTGCCAAGCTCCCAGTAAGAGCCGGGCCACTGGTCTAAGCCCTCAGAAAGTTACTGGAAGTTCATAGAGCGTGCAAAGGAGCCTTTTCCTGAGGTCTTCCTCCATAGTCAGTCAAAAGTAGGAGCATGTAACTGCATTGTTTTTTTTAAATCTAAATAATAACTATTATCCTTAGTGCCTCCAAGACTTCTGCAGATACAGCAGGCCAGACAACTACTGATTTGTTAAACACTTATTCGGATGATGACTATATTAAAAAAATCCAAAAGCGCCTTGAGGAAGATGCTTTTGCAAGAGAGCAAAGGGAGAAAAGACGGCGGAGACTGTTAATGGACCAGTTAATAGCCCACGAAGCACAAGAGGTAAAATATATAGATACAGCTTGAATAATAGTGCTGGAAAGTTTGCAAAATTTAGTCTTTCAAACACACACACACATACATACATACATATATATATGTATCTTCATTATTTATTATCTGTTACTCTGAATCAAATGTCAACAGAACATATTCACATCACCATGGCAAATACACTCAGAAAAAGAACTCTACATAAAAGATTTACTAAGTAATTTAAAATCTGGTGATGGTTATATAGCATTGTAACTGTACTTAATGCCACTGAATTGGACCCTTAAAAATGGTTGAGATAGTAAATTTTATGTCATGTATATTTTCCCTCAATAAAAAAAAAATTACTGACCAAAAAGGAACCTAAAATCGATGTCAAGTATGTGTATCCATTGTTGCTTTTGGAGGTAAGAGGAAACTTTTCCCCAGTTCTTTTGAGATATAACTGATAAATTAAAAATTGTATATATTTAATGTATATGATGTGATGTTTTGATATATGTATACTTTGTGAAATGACTGCCATATGGAATTAATGGAATTAACTGACACGTCCATCACCTCACATAGTTTATTTTTTGTATGTTTGGTGAGAACACTTAAGATCTACTTTTGTAAGTTCAACTTTTTTAGATTGGCATATAAGTGGGATTATGCAGTATTTATATTTTTACATTTGATTTATGTCACTTAGCATAATGGCTTTCAGGTTCATCCATGTTGTCACAAATGGCAGAATTTCCTTCTTTTTTAAGGCTGAAATAATATGCCATTGTGTATATACTCCACATCTTCTTTATCCATTTCTCAATCAAAGGACACAGAGGTTTCTCCGTATCTTGGCTATTGTGAATAGGGTTGCATTGAATAGGGGGACGCAGACATCTCTCTCAGATACTGATTTCATTTTCTTTGGGTATATACCGAGGAAGTGGGATTGCGGGGTCATATGGTAATTCTATTCATAATTGTTTTGAGGAACTGCCATATTGTTTTCCTTAGAGGCTGCACCAGTTTACATGTCCAGTTACAGTTTTTTAGAGTTCCTTTTTCTCCACATCCTTGCCAACACATGTTATTTCTTGTGGCTTTCTTTCTTTCTTTCTTTCTTTCTTTCTTTCTTTCTTTCTTTCTTTCTTTCTTT
>NC_081568.1:27618302-27623918 GCF_022355385.1 Mustela nigripes
TTAATGTGATAATCATTCTAATAATAGATGTGAAGTGCTATCTTATTATAGTTTTGATTTGGATTTCCCTGCTAATTAGTGATGTTGAGCACCTTTTTCATGTATTTATTGGCCATTTGTTTGCCTTCTTTTGAGACGTGTCTGTTCAGGTCCTTTGCCCTTTTTTTTTTTTTTTAAATTGGGTCATTTGGGTTTTTGCTATTACATTGTTTGAATTCCTTTTATACCTTGGATATTAACCAAATGTACATTTGCAAATATTTTCTCCCATTCTGTAGGTTGCCCCTTCACTCTATTGGTGGTCTCCTTTACTGTATAGAAGCTTTTAGTTAGATGTAGTCTTACTTATATATGTTTGTTTTTGTTGCCTGTACTGTGGGGGTCATATTAAAAAGAAAAAAGTCATTGCTTAGACCAATGTTAAGAAGCTTTTACCCCTGTTCTTTCTTCTAGTAGTTTTATAGTTTCAGGTTTATGTGTAATTCTTATCCATTTAGAGTTGATTTTTGTATACAGTGTGAAATTAGCATACATTTTCATTTTTCTGCGTGTGAACATCCAATTTTTCCAGCACCACTTAAAGAGACTGTTCTTTCCCCATTATGTTGCCTTGGCACTCTTGTTGAAGATCAGTTGACTGTTCAAGCATGTATTTATTTCTGGGCTCTCTCTTCTATTCCATTGGTCTATATGTCGTTTTTATGCAGTACCATACAGTTTTGAATACATAAATCAGGAATACCTACAGTTCTGTTCTTCTTGCTCAAGACTGCTTTGGTTATTCATAGTTTTTTGTGGTTTCATATGAATTTTAGTATTTTTTTATTTCTGTAAAAAATGCTATTGAAAATTTGATAGTGATTTTACTAAATCTGTAGGTTACTTTAGATATTTTGGACATTTTAGCATTATTAATTCTTCTAATCCATGAACATGGGATGTCTTTCCATCTATTTATGTATTCTTCAATTCCTTTTATCAATGTTTTAGTTTTTAGTACACAGATCTTCCACCTCCATAGTTAAATTTATTCCTAAATTTTTTATTATTTTTGATGATATTGTGAATGGAATTGTTTTCTCAATTTTTTTTCAGATTATTCATTGTATATAGGAACACATTTTTATACATGTGAGTTTTATATATTGATTTTTATTTATTGATTGATTTGATATTGATTTTGTATCCTACAACTTTACTGAAATTGTTTTTCAGTTTGAACAGATTTTTTTGTGTTGCTGTTGTTGGAGTCTTCAGAGCTTTCTGTAAAAAAAAAATATCATATGCAAATGGACAGTTTTACTTCTTCCTTTCTAATCTGGATGCCTTTTATTCTTTTTATTGTTAATGGTGCTGGTTAAGACTTCCAATACTATGTTGAAAAGGAATGGTGAGAATAAGTATTTTTGTCTTATTCCAGTTCTTGAAGGAATGCTGACAAGCTGATAGATTTTAGTATCATACTATCGAATATGGTGTTAGCTATGGGCTTGTCATACATGGCCTTCATTATATTGAATTACATTCCTTCTCTGCTTAATTTGTTCAGTTTTGATCTTGAAAAGATATGGATTTTTTTTTCAGATGCTTTTTCTGCATCAATTGATATTATCAAAAAGGGAGTTTTTTTCATGAAAACAACGTGGAGAAGTTGTTATTCCTCTCAATTTGTTTATTGGTTTACTCTAGTGGTTCTCAGTGTGATTCCTCGACTGGCAGCATCAGAATCACCTGGAAATTTTCAGTAATGTAAATAATTAGACCTCACCTCAGATCTACTGAATCAAGCTCAAATCACAGTTCTGGGGTGGAGCCTATATTATAAGACCCTCTAGGTAATTTGATGCAGCTATAGTTTGAGAATCCCCGATCAACTCTCACATTGAACACATGTTCACTGAGCTTCTTCTATGCCCTGGGTACTGTTCTAGCTAGACCTAGGATACCATACTGAACAAGAATATTGAGAAATATGTTCTCACAGAGCTTGCTGTTTGGGAGAGGATCTATAAACAAGAAACGAGATTAGAGTGTGAAGGGGCAGTGAAAGTGATGGGAGGGACAGGTGACATAGCCCTCACTTGGTCCAGAGACAGTTTCTAGAGGATGATAAATAGAAACATGAAGACAATAAGTTTAGGTGTGGGTAGTTGTGGTGGGATGTGAGTGGAGGTTAGTTTCCAGCAGAGGCTAGAATGGTGGAAATTGAAGTGTGTATCCAGAGAGAATATCATATAGAATGGCTCAGCACTGAGAGCTAAGGTTCTTAGCGAACTGAAGTCATTTGGCAGGCATCCTCAGAAACCAAATCATGATGAGCCTTGCCAGCTGTATAGAGGGAAATAGGAGCTTTTATCCTAAGTGCAAAGGGAACAGGAGTTACAAGGTCATATTTGACTTTAGAAAGATCACTCTTTGACTTTAGTTGTGAGAATAGATGACAGCAAGTGAAAACAGGTTGCAGCTGGATTCCTACTAGGTTAGAAATTATCCCAGTTTAAATTTAGGGTGGTGGCAATGGGGATGGAGAGAAGTGACTTCAAGAGCTATTTTAGTAATAAAATCAATAGGTATTAACGGTTCCTTAGACAGTGAGGCAGTGAAAAATTGGGACGAGAGGCCAGCTTGCGCAGTTAGGTGGATGGAGGTGGCATTTACCGCAATATGGAAGATGATGTGGAGGAACAGACCTGAGAAGGTGATTTAAAATGTGAATGTAAACAGGACAAATTTGCAAGTCTAAAATATGAAAGACTGGCATAAAACTTCACATAAGTATAAAGATGTGAATTTATTTCTCCGTGGATTCACTTCTTAGAGAAAAATTTAAAAAACAAACAAACAAAACCCCTTTCATCTCTGTGCTAAAAAGTTCTTTCTTACTTCAGATACATGTATAAATTTACTCAGGCATATATCCTCCCTTTTACTTAATAGTCTCTCTTTTAACTGGAAGAATTACAGATTATGGAAATTGGATGATTAAAAAGTAGATCGTGAAATAACTACCTATTTCAAGTTTCCTTAAGTAAGGAATTAAGTGGAATTTTTAATTAATTTTATTTAATTAATTTTAATTAATTTAATTAATTTTTAATTAAGTGGGATTTTTAACACACTTTCATTTGTGTTACAAAATACTTGTGCATGGGCTGCTCGGGTTTTTTTTTTTTTTTTCTTTTTCTTTTCTTTTTTTTTTGCTTATAATCTAGACCTGATATTTACCTGGAAAATTGGGTTAATGAATTCTTTCTGACTTTCCTCACTTTGTACCAGGATGCTATTAGCATTGGTTTTTTAAGGCTCTGGCCAGAGATTTGTTAAGGGACCAGCAACCTAACAGATATTAAAGTGAGTTAATGCTCTGGCTATTTCCAGCAAGGGAACTATTTCTTTTCAGTGTTTGGGAAAACTGCTGTTCCTCCAACCAGCCTGGGGTATGCAGCAAGGGACCTCCACTTCCACTGCCTCCTTTCTACCAAGTGTAGTGTCCCTGCCTCCCTGCACAGCTGACACAAGTGCCCGGGCCACAGTGGTGGACTGTGAAATCTCCACTTGCAACATGGCCTGTTTTCCTATCCATCCTTCTCTCTTCCCAAATGTTCTTTGTCAGGGCTGGGATTTCTTCTGCTTCTCTCAAGTACCTGCAGCTTTTTGAGAGCATGACATGGATCTGATGTCAGCCCTAGATGCTTTTACTCTGGCTTCATTTGTACTGAGCTACCAAGAATGCCTCTAAATATCTTCTCTAGCTTCCAGGTTGTTGCAGTTTCCCCCTGGGGTTTGTATGCTCTGTTTTAGTTGGGCTTGTGAAGAGAGAGCCAGAGACCTGTGCTCAAGTTGTTCTCTTGCCTCATGATTCATAAAGAAATGGATTACATGAATGAAATGATGAGCTTTAGGGTTAGAACAATCACTTTAAGTTTTTTGGGTGGATTTTGGAGAAGGGTGGTGGGAAGGATGGTAGAGGAGAGGCTGATATTGTTCAAGGTAGGGGCGGTGCCCATCGGTATGGAATGGGGTAATGGGTGCCTTAAAAACATACACAGGAGGTAAAATAGACTACTTCTTCAAGAACTGGATATTAGGAATGATAAGAGAGGAATAAACTTCGGATGGCACTAAAATTTTAGGTCAGAAGTCATAGCTTTATAGGGTCATCAACTGAGATGGAGAAATTCTGAGGGAGGACCAAAACTGAAGGGGATTTGGTGGGTTTAGTTTAGGTCTCCATGGGTTTGAAGTACCTCATATGCATTTAAAGCAGAGATATTCAAACTGTCAACCCAATTTAGCTCCCAGCTGGTTCTATGGTCTTTTAGCTAGCATCTTGGTTGGCTCTTGGGATTCACTCCAACTTAATTATCTCTACTTCCCGAACCTATTCCGTGTTATTTTCTTGGAAACTGTGTTTGAACATCAGACCCCTCCCCTATGTCTTAACCCAACATCCTTAAATATTTAGCTTCCAGGTCTTTCCTGCAGGACTCCATTCCTCCCCAAGAGCTGCTTAGGCATCTTTGTCGTTCTGAGCATGGCATAGAGCAGGGTAGGCTCCTGGCTCCAGGTCATGCGAAAAGCAAAGGACCTGGCATCCAAATTGAGGGTATTTTGGGTTGCATATCTTTCTAAATCTTCCCCAAATATAATTAAAAGAGAAAATTTTTGATTTTATTCATTGTAGATATAGAATATTTCATCTAAGATAGGGATTAAGCATAAATCTGTTTAGGCTGCACCGAGCACCTAACCATAGCTTGTATCTTTTTATGAGAAAATGTGTTCCACATCCCTGTGAAATTTTTGAGAAAAAGTCTATTTCTAAAATATGAACTACTTGTACAATGGAACAAAAAAATAAATCTTTTCCACTCAACTTCTGGGTGCAGGTCTTAATACACTTGATGGTTCTTCATACTAAGGCTTTACATCCATAGCATTGACTCAGCATTCAATAGTGATTTCCTTTTCTTTCTACCTTTCTAACTATAATGTGTGGTCAGTAATCAAAACAGTTCTGACCAATCCAATTTGTTCTTTATAAGGGTCAGAAGACTAGAACTCATCTGGACAATTAAATTGCCTTGCCATTTAAACAACCAAATTATAGAATATACTCTATATTAATTATAGAATTCACTTGAATAATAAATCAAGCCTATATTATTAAAAAAAATATATGGTTGTGACTATGCTTTATATATCCCAAACCACCCCCAAAATGTGGTAGGCAGTTTGGGCTGGGCTCAGCTATGCTGTCTTATTGCTGGTCTCAGCAGCCTCTCTCATGTGTCTTTGGTCAGCTGGTGTGTTGGCTGGAGCTTCTTCAGATCTATCTGGGAAGACTGGTGCCTCACTCTACCTCGTCTCTCATTTTCTTGCAGACCAGAAAATGTGGCGGCCATGGTGGGGTGGGGCCGCAAGAGAATTAAGAAAAACAGATCCCATGTGTGTGGGATTTTTTTGTTGGTTCTTTGTTTTTTGTTTTTTGCTAATGTTCCATTGGTCAGTTTAATCAAATGGTTACCCATACCCCATATTTAAGGAGTGAAGCAATAGATTGTGTGTATGTATATATATATATATATATATATATATATATATATATATATATAT
>NC_081568.1:27624018-27635633 GCF_022355385.1 Mustela nigripes
CCCCCTGCCCCTTCAAAACCCTCAGATTGTTTTTCAGAGTCCATAGTCTCTCATGGTTCACCTCTCCTTCCAATTTACCCCAACTCCCTTCTCCTCTCTAACTCCCCATGTCCTCCATGCTATTTGTTATGCTCCACAAATAAGTGAAACCATATGATAATTGACTCTCTCTGCTTGACTTATTTCACTCAGCATAATCTCCTCCAGTCCCATCCATGTTGCTACAAAAGTTGGGTATTCATCCTTTCTGATGGAGGCATAATACTCCATAGTGTATATGGACCACATCTTCCTTATCCATTCGTCCGTTGAAGGGCATCTTGGTTCTTTCCACAGTTTGGCTTTTTGATAAGAACAGCTGCAGGATAAAATTGCAAGGATATGGATGAAGAAAATGGAAGAATTTGTGGCCATTTTTGCATTCTGCCTCAGCTCCACTACTGGATCTTGAAAGGAAACAAATGGTTAACATTAAAGAATCCAGAATTTTATAATTAGATTACCCGTATGTTTCAAAGTTGTTCATGATTTTATTTTGTATTTTATATATGTTACTAAAAATTCATGTTTATTTTCAGTTGAAGTTTCATTTAAAATACATTTTTACATAATTCCCGGGTTCGAGTTTTGGAATTTACAATAGAGTGTTATTATTATTTGCATCCAGATTCTGAAAATATATAGGGTATTTCTCTCATAATCTCACAGTGGCAGAGATCAATTTGAAACAATGTCATTTGAAACAATGTCATTAATAATGCTAGATTTTCTTCCTACACAGTTGGATTGCTGAGTGTTAAATGGACAACTCCAATGTTTAAGTATTCTTTTACATCTTTCACCTTGAGAATTTTAATTACCTCCTCCTTCCACATGATGTCTCTGTTTAGACAGAATGAGAGCTTGAAGGTGCTTTGGAGATCATCTTCCACCTAAACTCTTCATTTCACCTGTCAAGAAGTAGGCCCTGAAAAATCCAAATTACTTGTCCAAAGCAACACAGCCAATTAATGGTATGACTGGGGCTGCAATGGCTTCTGATTCCCAATTTAATGCTTTATTCCACTGCTCATGTACTGACTACCCTTCTGCTCTCTTAAAATAGAGAGCCAGGAGAATGCATCTAGTTTCTCTTTCAGATTACATCCAGTCAGATTTTCTGAGACAAGCCGTAGGTCATGGTCTCTTAGAATCTCCTCTAGTCTTCTCATTCCATCAAATTCCAGCTTTTCCTCACACAGGTAGTGAGATGTCTACACTGGCAACTAACCATATCTGCCATCTTCAGCCAAAGTCTGCATTTACTTTTACAACCAGTATTTATTTCAGGAATTTCAAATTTCTGAAAACATGCTTGTAAGTTGAGAATCATATCCTTTGTTTATAACACCTTAAAAACAGTTACCTAATTTATTTTTCATTGGATTTTAAACAAAGTAACAATTCACTTAAAATAATTGTGACTTGCAAAATCATAGTGTTTCCAGATACCAAAATGGTACAACCTTTATTGGAAATCTTCATTTTTATAACTTGATTTTGCCATGTTCAAATTTAAATCATAGGACAGATGTCAAGGAATACTCTGCCTTGTGCACATTATTTATACATAGCCTTCTTAACCCAGTGGGAAATTTGGACATGGCCTTGACAAATAATTGGCTCTCCAATGGTGTTTTCAGGAGGCATATCGGGAGGAGCAGCTGATTAATAGACTGATGCGGCAGTCCCAGCAGGAACGCAGGATCGCTGTGCAGCTCATGCATGTTCGACATGAGAAGGAAGTTTTATGGCAAAACAGAATTTTCCGAGAAAAACAGTATGAGGAGAGACGACTTAAAGATTTCCAGGATGCTCTTGATCGAGAAGCGGTAAACGATAACTCCCTTAAAAATCTAAGCTTACTTTTGATCCTTTCTACCAAGTCAAGGTAAACAAAACTGCATTTAGTTGCCAGTCACTTAAGAAGAATTAATTTTTATAAGATCTCCCTCTTAACTCCCTATTTTTATCTTTGTGTAAGTAAAATCACAGCCCATGGGGCTTCTACATGTCACACTCTCCCCCTTTAGTCTTGCTTCAATTTGATGTTCACGACCAATCTTTATGTCCACATAAAGTCATTTTGGTGGCCTGGAACTCGTTCTCCAGTAGATTCCTCAAGAAGGGCTCAGGGAACAATATTCCATGTGTGTTGTATTGGTTATTGTGTGGTGTATAACCGGATAGGCCTTTTATACCTGATGGTCAGTTTTGCTCTATATAAAATCCCTAGTCCACATTTTATTTCCTTGAATATCTTAAATACATTATTCCATTTTCTTCAAGTCAAAGTGTTAGTGCCTATAATGTGATAATCAAATTTTCAGTTTCTTGTGTTATTACTCCATTTTTGTAGATCTACTTTATTTTCCTTTAAAATCTTCTAAGTTTACTTGCATGGTATTGTACTTGGTCATTCTGGGTGAACATTCTCAGGTGGTGAGAGCACTTTTAAGCTGCCTCTTTTCTATAAGATACTGTTAGTCTTTAATAAATGATTCCTTGCTTTGTGATAAAATAGGATTTTTATCAGGTCCACAGTGCTTGAGTCCTTCCTCTAAACCCAAATAGGCGATTTATTCAGGGTACTCTGGTTGATTGTATTTGAGAATGGTACATACGTAGGTATGTTCTTGGCCACTGTGGCACCAGTCCATCTAGGTCCTTTTATAACTCTGAAAATCAAAATATCTAATCTTTTGATTATTTAATACATTAATATTTTCCTTATCTTTATGTATATATGGGTTCTAGTTATCAAAATAGATCTATTTTATCAATGGATTATGTAGATTTCTTCTTGCCTATTTCCTTTTGGAGGTATTTCAAACATATTCAGTCTGTTGGTCCAGATTTGACTGAAGAAATAGAAAACTCGTGTGAATGGCATTTTAAATAGCCTGTCTTCAGCGCCATAAAACAATCACCAAACTAGGCTGAATGGAAGAGAACACCTCATAAAAAATAGGAAGGGAATGCTTTATGTATCAGATTCATGGTTTACACTATGATAGTCCATGAAAATAAATACAGCTTTTGCCAAAATTATACAATTTTTAGAAATATCATTTAAAGGTAAAGAAAATGGTGCTCTTGCCTTTTGTAGAATAGACATTGCTGAAATAGGGGTAGGGGTAAAGAACTATACCTCCATTACTCCATGAATTTGAGCTGCATTATCGCTGATTTCAGGTGTCCTCTTAAAGAGCTGAATTATCTGGATAATTGTTTTATCCCTCTATTTTGACAAGAGTGAACTTGAATAGATTGAATGGTATTTGCTTACATTAGAAATTATGTGTTTAGCTAATCTTTCTAAGTGCCTATTGAAAAATATGTCTGCTTCAAGCCCAGTTAATGAAGTGCATAGTATCAAAGCATTTATAGCAGGATTGGGCTTACTGTGACAATCTGCATTTTTCTTTAACTAAGCCTGAACAGACTTTAGAGGACTAGAACACTCAGGCCTGCTAGAGCCTTAGAGACCAGAGCTGTGAGGTTCTGTAGCATCTGCGAAAATTATATCCCTTCCTTTCACAATGATTAACTTTCCTTAAAGCTGAGGTATCTGCTTCCCTGAAACTCTTCTTTGTGAGGTGGCTTGATTTCATGGTTTCTCTCTGAAAATACTGAATTAATCACCTCCCATATCAACAGTGGCTGGTGTACAAGTAGGAGCCAAAGAAATAAATATTGAATTGAAGTTTCCAAAGGGACACTGTTACCTTTTCTTCCTAGTCTCATGCACTAAATAAATAGAATATATCTTGTTCCCCACAGCAGATCGTTCTACTGCTTTCCTATTGTGGAGAAGAGACTTTTTTAAAAATTGTGTTTTTACTTGCTACTGTTCTTGTAGTTTTTGCTGTTTGTGGTAGGAGAAGGGGGAGAATTCTAAAAGTACTTTTAAACATCTTAAAATTTAAAAAATCTGTTAGGTGGGGTGCCTGGGTGGCTTAGTCAGTTAAGCATCCAACTTTTGATTTAGGCTTAGGGCATGATCTTGGGGTCTTGGGGTCAAGTCCTGCACTGGGCTCCAGTCTCAGTGGAGACTCTGTTAGGGATTCTCACCCTCTGCCCCTCCTGCCCCCGCTCACGCACTCTCTCTCAAATATATAAATCTTTTTAAAAAACTAAAAAATAAAAAGTCTACTAAGGATAGAGGCTATTAGTAATATGTCATATTATTAATATTAATTATTAGTCTACTATCACGTGATCCCTTTCTGTTGAGTTCTGCTATGGAAATGCTCTCCTGGTTTTCTTCCTCCTTCATTGGCTGCTTCTTCTTGGCCTTCTTTGTTGGCTCATTCTCCTCTAATACCAAAACATTTAATGCCAGGTTTCCTTAAAGCTTAGTTCTAGGCCTGTTTCTTTGCTGCTCTGTGTTATTTCCTCAGACAACATCTTAATGCACAACCAGGGTATGTAATTGCTGTGATAGGTGACTCATAGATTTATACATTGTCCTCTACAGCAAAGACCCACGTACTCAACTGCTTTTCTGACATCACTACTCTTATATCCCAGTGATACCTTAAATTCAACATGTTAAAGCCAAATTTATGACCCTTCTTACTAAACTGCTCTTTTTCAAGTTTCTGTATTTTCATAAATGGCAACATTATTTACTCGGTTATACGAGTATAAAACATCAGGATCCACTCAAATCCTGTTCAACCCTTTCTTCCATATCAAAAACATCACTGTCTTGTCCATTTCACATACTAAATATTTCTTCAATTTGTCCATTTTTCCCCATGTCTACACTACCAACCCTACTGCTACTATTACTACTATTACTATATGACTATGACTGCGACTACAACTATTACTACAGTGGTCTCCTTCATCCATTTTGAGTGGCTGTGAATTAGCAACTGCAGTTGGGATATAACATTCTTTATATTATCTAAATCAGCCCAAGCTTGAAGTCCAGCAAACCTCTGCCCATAGAGATGCACAGATGCATGGTGCCCCAGGTCACAGGCCAAGTCACCAGGGAAACACTGCAATCCTCAGGGCCAGGCCCAGCCTGCTGTCCTTGAAACCCGAGTTGCGCCAGACCACGCACATTGCCTCCAGTGGCACATGTTTTCGTAGAGGGTGTTCCAGCTTTCATGGGTCCCTCACATGTTCCCTTCTGAGGCTCTTCTGCTCCCCAGGAAGTGCCAAGAAGTGGGTGCACATCTTTTTCTCTTTCTCTTTGCTCCCAGAATCTTCCCTCCTTTCCACTCCCTTGGAGTGACCAAGATTAATTTGCCTTTGGGGAGAGTCCTTTAAAGTGAGGAGGAGTTTCCAATAGCTTCTGCTTTTCTGTCTTGCCAAAATTTCCTGAAGCAGGAGGTAAAAAGTACCTGTTAGAAAAGAAGGAAGGCGAAATTAGAGATAACTTATACAAATTTCCTGCCCTACTATCATCTCCTACAAATCATTTTCCATTGTGCAGGCAGAGGAACCTTCTTGACTCTCAGATTTGACCATTGGCCTCATACTCAAAAACCCACCCATGGCTTCTCTTCAATCAGATCCCTGCTCACACCTTGCTCCTGTCTGTCTCCCGGACTCTGGCCATACTGGTCTGCTCTCAGATCCTTGAACAAGTCATTTCTTCTGCTATCCCCTTCTTCCCTCATATCTTTCCCCAGCTACTCCTCATCTTTCAGAACTCTGTGCACAGGCCACTTCTTATCTAAGCCAGGACTCCTGTGAAAGCCCATACTCCATCACCCTTCCTGATGACACTGTACAAGTGTACAGTCATTGTGAGGCTTTTTCACTGCCCCTCCCACTGCACATAAGCTCCGTGAGGAAAGGGATCATGTTTGCTTCTGCTCACTATTGTTTCCCCAGGGCTGAGGCCAATGTCTAGTACATTTCAAGAAAGGCCAGGGTGGGGCAGGGGGGTGGGGGGCAGTAGTGCAGAAAGGGAGAGAGGGAGAGAAAGAACTTTGTGTTGTCCATCATCAGTTTTTGTCTGTTTTGGTTTTGTATTTAGATTAAATCTCTTTATCTCATCCTTCAAGATAATTGAGTATCTATTCTATATTGTTTCTGATTTCAAATTTCTATTCTACCTATTAGTAGTAATAGTACTTAATTATAATAATATTTAACATTTTTTTGAGCATTTATTGTGAGTCCAGCTTTGAGCTGTGTTTATCACATGTACATATAATTCTTGCAACAGCCGTCGGAAGTGGACGCTACCCTTGTCTACATTTTGCACATAAGGGAAACTTAGAAAGCTCACCTTCACACAGACTGTCAGTGGTGTAGGCAGGAGCACAGCTGGCTCTAGCAGACTCCAGAGTCTGGGCCCATAACAACCGAGACTGACGACCTCCTACAGACTTCCTTTTTCCTTTTCCTTCTTTCTTTTTTTAGGGCTTCAACCCAATTTGCTGCAGTGCGACAGGAAATGGTGGTGGGTTTAGCACAGGGAGGTGGGGTTGGGTTAAGTTAGAAAACTAGTAGCTAAAAAGTAGGAAGAAAGGCATGGAGGGAGGAAAGGAGACAGCACCAAGGTGAAAGCTGCTGCCTTCTGGCGAGGATCTTTACACTGGTCCCTGTAAGGCTTGGGTACCTTCCCAAGAGACACATTTCCACATGATTTACAGGTACTCTGAGTCAAGCAACCTCACACCCCATTTCCTGTCACCACACAAGTTCTCATCTGGCTACTTCTGCTCTTTTAGATTCCTCTTCATCAGACCTCTTCACAGGTGATGAACATACCATAGAGCTTCCTGCTGAAATGGTGTGCTTTCCCCAGGAAGTCGGGACCTATAGAACACAACAACAATAACAAATTCTGGTGATTCCTGAACTTGCCAAATGGACAGGACTGACCTCGGGGGTCACCCAGCCTGACCACTTTCCCAATGAAAAGAAAAACTAAATATAAAACACTAACAAAAACAAATTAAAAAAAAAAAAAAAACACTAACAAAAGCAAACGAACCTTCCATTTGGTTCAGTGGACAAAGGCCATAGTCCATTGTCAGGCATTTAGTCATGTGTGAGTAGTATCACAAGAAATATTTGCCGATGGGATGGTTTGGTAAGCTTTTCTGTGTATGCCAAGTCTTCTTAATACTCCCATTGCACGCTGAGGACACGGGGATTAAGGGGGGCTGGGACTAGGAGCTTAGGACTTGACTTCTGTATACAGTCTGGGGCATGACTGATGGCAGCTCCCCCAAGGCCCAAGTTCACCTCCATTTTACACTCATTGGGTTAAGTTACTGGAGGCAAGTCTGGTTTCTGGAGCATGTTAGCCCAGGATAGAATTTCTCCAGGAGCTGGGATAGCTATTTGAAAAACAGCATTTAGTCATGCTTTGACCTTTGCTCTTTGTGTGAAGAGAGGGTTTCTCTAAACAAAATAATAGTGCAAATGAAGCTAAGGGTCATAACAAACTGTATTTCATTACTTTCTGCAGAAATAACTGTTCTCTATGAGTGAATTTTACCAATTTATTAAGGCTATAGGAGCAGAATGGGTTTTTTTGCTGTTGTTATTGTCTAAATACATTAAACATTTGTGGTTCATATGTGATATTCTCAAGCCAGTAATATCAGAGATTTTCCAAAATATTTTCTAAGGATGAATCAGTATCCTAGAACTCTCTCACTAAAAGATGGGGGCACTGGCCAGGCATAGCAGAGATATCAGGTTAGGGCTCCTAAAATGGGTTGGAAGGGGCCAGCTGTGCTAGAGTCTGACACAGACTTGCCTGTTTCTCTGTGATCCCTGCCTCTATTTGCAATCCATGAACTCAAGTCTTCTTTTTAAACACTTAAGTTCCAATTTATCATTAGTCTTCATTGGGCTTTCCACAGTTATACCACTGTTCTCTGTATTCTATTTTGCTGGTAAGATACACTAAAGATGGAATACTCGGTAGTTAATAAGGAGAAAGTGCTCTTTCGTGATTAAGTTTTTCTTGGTGTAAAAGGAGGTTTCATTCTATTTAGAGATTTTTTTTTTGCCTATTGCAATGATAATTTTTTTCAGGTGAATTATAGCAAATTACATTGACTTAAAAATGTCTTTGCCTTTCTTAGGCTTTGGCCAGACAAGCCAAGATTGATTTTGAGGAACAAGCCATCAGAGAGAGGGAAATTCATGAACAGATTGCTGTGGAAAGAGCTCAGGCTCGTTACAGAAAGCATTACACAATATGTGCAGTAATTTTGGATCAAATACTTGATTTGTCTACTAAGGTGGCAGACTACCGGATGTTGACAAATAAGTAAGTGTTGTTTTTTATAATCATTACAGTAGAGACATCACAGGAAATGAGAGAGGATAAGACAGTAATGTAGACACTCAGTTGATAAGAGAGACAATAATTTTTCTTAAAAAAAATACTAAGCAGTGGGGTCCAGGATGCCTGGATTACTGACTTAACTCATCCCACATGAACCTTATTTCAGGTCATATGTCTTTTAATAATTAAATTTTGTGTCTAGATTATAATTAAGATGACTATGATAATTTATTTGAAATACTTGGACCTTCCTAAAAGCTTGGAATTGTTTGAAGATTATTTTACTGGTCATTAAGTATATTTATTTTTATTGCAATTTGTTTCTAGAAGAAATTAATACACTTAGAAGGAAATAGTCAACAATACAAAATATATTAATACTATGCCAGAATAAGAACAAAGGAAAATCCAAATTAAAGTAGAAAGTTAAGAACAAGCAATAAACTGGAACATGGTTATATTGGCAGCAGTAGCTGCTGCAACTGAGCTGCAAAATTTTATCTGAGCTTCCTGGTAGCCAAAGTAAAAAGGGAAATACAACCTGTCATGTGTTTTCCATTTTCCATTCTGGTTCTTTACAAAATACATATCTCTTCTTGGCACTCAGTTTAGAACAGTAGTTCACTTATATGGTATCCTCACCTAAGACACATTGAGTAGTGTAGTCAATCTAGTGGAGAATTTCCTCAGCAGCATCTTTTAAGCAGATGTATCATCTGGCTTAATAGACTTATTTCTTGTGATATTCTTTGCTGAAAGCTAAATGGGAATGACATCACAGTAGACCTCAGTGAAAGGGATTCCACAAGGGCAAAGATAAGGTGACCCAGTTAAATGTGTATACATCTCAAATTACTTAGACTAAGATCTTCTAGAGAACCCACTATTGCCCACAGTGGCTGCACCAGTTTATATTCCCACCAATAGTACACAAGGGCTCCCTTTTCTCCACATCCTTACTTACAAGATATTATCAGTATTTTTTTTTCTAAAGCACAGGTAAATTTTTGGTATCAGCCAAGTCAGAAGAACTGACTTTTTTAGACTGCTTCTTAAAATTATTAATATTCAGATAGTAGGATATTAATTAAGTAACTGTAAGATTAAGTTTTGGACAATATATAAGTTATTAATCACTTGCATCACCATAGAAACCAATGCCATTTCAATAATTCTGATGTTATATTATTTCTATGGCTGAGCTTATCAGTTTCTAAACTTTCATATCTCTACAAAGTAACCCTTAGCAACTGTAAATATTTTATTAATGGAAACATAAGGTGATTATATTTGAAGTTGTACATTTCATTGAAATACTACTTTTCATATTGTGGCAAAACATACATAATTCAAAATTTATCCTTTCAATCATTTTAGAAACACACTTCAGTGGCACAAGTGCATTCACATTATTGTGCAACTGTCACCATCATCTATCTCCAGAACTTTTTTATTATTCCAAACTTAAGTTTGTACTGTACACATTAAGTGCTATACACATTAAATAACTCTCCAGCCCCTGATAAACCTCTGTTCTACTTTTGATCTCTGTGAATTTGTCTACTCTGGGTATCTAATATAAATGAAGTCATATTTGATTTGTTGTTTTAGTGTCTGGCTTATTTCATTTAACCTAACCTCTTCAAGTTTCATCCATGTGGCATGTATCAAAATGAAATGAATGAAATACTACTTGTTTTGCTGTAATTTCAAGCTCTAGTCTATTTCTAGAGAAATACATCAGAATTATGTCAGACTCTTTTCTTCCTTTGCATTTTGTTCTTCTTGAAACTATCTTCCCATCAGGCTGTCCTGATTACCTCTTAAGCCTTCATCAGATTTAAATAGAAATAGTTACTGAAAAATAATTTTGAAGGTCATCAAATATACAATGACAATATAACCACCATACATTTGACTTTTCTATTAGAAAGTATTGCAAATATAGAAACCAACTGTCATCCTAAAAGGGCTTTGGAAAATACTCAGTCTGTTCATTTTGCACAGGAAGACAGTGATATTACAGCATTTAAAGGATTTCCTAAGATTGCACAGCCATTTAATGTCATGGCTGGGAATTGTTTTAGAAAAACCCAAGTTTTAGGATAGCACTCATTATTTTCAGGCATATTGTTCTGTTAGTGCACAGTCAGTATGAAAGTTTGAAGAATCAGTGGCTTGAGATGACATGGATTCATTCAAACCTACTAAGTTTGAGACGTTCTCTAGCCATTAGCAATATACAGTAATAGTAAGTGGGATCCCCAGTCTCAAACAGCAGACAGTAGGGAATGAATTTAATAATGTAAAAGCCAAGGTTTAAGATATATATTGGACTAAACAGTGATTCTTCTCTACTTTTCTTTTAAATCTTTTTTGCTATAGTATGATTCCATATAAGTTGATGCATGATTGGAAGGAACTGTTTTTTAATGGAAAGCCCATATATGAGCAAGCTTCTATTAAGCATCTACCAGCTAAGCCCTCTGCAGAACAACTTACAGAACTGGAGAAGAGGGACTTACTCGATAACAATGATTATGAAGAATATAAGGTACTTACTAATGTGGCATAATGAGAGAGAATGCAACATAACATGTGGTGTTTCTCTAACATTAATTTTGTGATGTTGTGTCATTTCATCCTTATTAATAAAAATGAACATTTCATATTTGCCTTTTCCCTTGATTTAATTTATATTTATATATTAATTTTTAAATGCCTAGCCTATTCATAATCTGTTATCTATTACTCCTAGTAATAGTCAGGGAGTGGTCTAAAAAAAAAAAACATAATACATTGTGAGGGCTGATAGATTATAGAATTTTTTAAATATTTTAACTTATTTATTAGCATTTTCTTTGTATGAGCTGTATACCTTCATTACAAAAACCCTTGCATAAAGGTATTTCTTTAGTAATTTATTTAAATTGTATATAGTTTTTAGAGGCATATGAAAGAGGAGAAGTTCTGGATTTAGGAGTACCATAGATTCAAACAAAGCTTTATTCTGATTTGAAAAAGTAATGGGTGTCACTTGTGCTTAAAGAGCTGCTTAAAGCATGGAGGTTCCTCAAAATGTTGAAAATAGAACTGCCCTATGACCCAGCAATTGCACTATTGGGTATTTACCCTAAAGATACAAATGTAGTGATCCAAAGGGGCACATGCACCCGAATGTTTATAGCAGCAATGTCCACAATAGCCAAACTATGGAAAGAACCTAGATGTCCATCAACAGATGAATGGATCACGAAGATGTGGTATATATACACAATGGAATACTATGCAGCCATCA
>NC_081568.1:27636033-27649625 GCF_022355385.1 Mustela nigripes
AAAAAAAAAAAAAAGAGCTGCTTAAAACACTTTGGGTCAGGCCCACCAAGGTGAGACCTTGGGAAGCCTGGGAGAGACTTAGTTTCCCAATTTATGAAATGGGTATATTAATATACTTATTTTATTTTGTTGTTATGAAACTTATTTAAGATAATATGTGTTAAATATTTAGTCAAGTGCACTGCATGTTGGATACAAATAACGCATATAAATTTATTTCCTCATCACCCTGCTCTCCCCATTGCATTTCATTGCACCATTAGGAAGAAAGATATAAAATTAAGAGCTATCAGATGGAAGTTCTAGGTAAATATGCATCAGTGAAATGAAGAATGAGGCCCACTATTAGATCACTGAATGAGTTTTAGAAGGGTAGTAAGTGCAACATGAAAAAAAAAGAGAGAGAGGGAAGAATAGTTTGACCGAATCATTTGCTGATATTTACCAAATACAAAATAAATATTTGTTGAAAGGGTGCATGGGTAAAATGAATGAATGACAATGAATAGGGCAAAGTGTGAAATATAGATTTATAGGGGTGCCTGGGTGGCTCAGTTGGTTAAACATCTGACTTCCGATCTCAGCTCTAGTCTTGATCTTGGAATTGTGGGATCGAGTCCCATGCTGGGCTCCATGCTGGACATGGAGCCTACTTAAAGTAAAATTGAAAAATTAAAAAAGATAAATTTATGATAAAATGATGAAGTGAGTTAATGAGAAATTAAATGCACATCATTGTAATTGGATGTGTCTATATTTATATACATGCATATTTATTTAATATGGTTGTGGAATATAGTAGATCTAGTGTGTTAACCTAAAATATCCTTTTGCATAATAAATGCTCTGATATTAAAATATGTGAAGTTATTTTTTCCTGTTGTAAGTTAAAAGTCATTTTATTTGACAGATTTTGCTAATTTATAGAATATTTATTTCTAAGTTTTTTCTTAAACAGCTCTATCTCCTCTATTCTTATTGCTTTCATAAATCAGGAGACCTGGTAGTCTGCAGCTTAGCAAAGATTTGCCTTTCTAATTTTTTTCTTGTTTGGGAAATCATTACCACAGGAACATGCTTGTCTTACCCACATCCTGAAGTAGCTGGTATGTTTCTTTTGCACGAAATTATAAACTTTTGTTAGGAGTATGTGAACATCTAGCAATATACTTTATTTTGTTTATAGTTTTTGCTGTTTTCTTAAAAATGAAAAGTACCCTAGGATTTCTGATATATGTTTATTATGTTCTGTTCCTTTTGACTACATGATGGAATATAGATGATGCACAGGTGTTAGGATATTACTGTAAACCATCCTCTTATCACTCCCTGTTCTTAGAGCTTTTTTCTCCTCAGAAACTTATCACATGTTCCTGCAGGTAAAAAAATAAATGCTTCAACTTGTAAACTATATCGTCTGGCATAAATAACTTTTTGTAGGAGGAAGAGGCAACAATCAGCGTCTTAGCTAAAGGAAACCATTGTCCATATTTATCATTGCTAAATATACTCGGGATTTTTAATCCTTCAAGTAAATGCACAACTTAGAAATTAGTCTTTGAAGAGTTTACATTCTTAGCATACTTATCATACTGTATCTATTGATATGCCCAGATCCAGCGTTCTGAAAGAATGGATACATTGGGGCTTCAGGCCCACACTTTTAAAGGTCTGTCAGCGTAACCTAGGATGCTTACAATTTTTGAATATTACAACTAGAGATAGAAATAAAAACAAATTTTCACTCATGTACATAAGACTAAGATTTGAACCTCATTGCTTAACATCATTTCCTAAATCATCACATTCTATAAACTGGATACACATTTTAGAGGTCTAGTTCAAGAACAGTATGGCCAGGAACATCATCTATCTGTCCAAGAAGGAAGCCTCATGGAGCAGCAGGACATCCACTGTTACAGGATACCCATGAACTACTCATCCAAGAGTGGGGAGCAGTTCTGAAAACCCTATGAAAGGTTTTCAGTGGCCTATGGGCAGCAGGCTAAGCCAGGAGCCCAACTACTTAAGAGCCAAAGCTGTTCCAGCACAGCTCCCACCCAGCAGCCAGTGGTTCTTTACTGTGCAGTGGACTCCTCCTAGTAAATCCCAAACTTTCCAACGTGCAAGTCCTTTTTATGACTCTTACTGGCAAATTACCCAGAATCCCACAGTATTTGATATTTTTTTTTTAAGATTTTATTTATTTGAGAGAGAATGAGTGAGAGAGAGCACGAGAGAGGAGAAGGTCGGAGGAAGCTCCTCCCCAAGGAGCTCGGAGCCCAAAGCAGGACTTGATCCTGAAAGTCCAGGATCATAATCTGAACCGAAGGCAGTCGCTCAACCAACTGAGCCACCCAGGCACCCTATAGAAACTGCTTTTTAGCAGTTACCTACTGAATGAGTGGGAGTTACCAAAATTTGGTCTTCATAAACTAAAATTTGGCCATGCTTTCTTGAAGACACGGATTTTTCTAAGTCTCTGCCACAAAGCACCTGGCAATTTATGGAGATCTGCTGTGCATGCCCACAAACAAGTTGTAGTTGGAATTACCATTTGGAAGAAGGATCATCTATGTTGTTGCAAGCTGTTCATGGTTTTTAATTGTTGTGATTTTTGTTTTTAATGAAAACTTGGTGTTTAAATTCATGACCAGTTGAGGTTGCAGTGGTTGTTGGATTACTCTATAGTGTATGTTGTAATGCACATTTTTAAAAAATTTAATTTCTTTTCAGTGTAACAGAATTCATTGTTTACGCACCACACCCAGTGCTCCATGCAATAGGTGCCCTCCATAAACCTACCACCTGGCTCACCCAACCTCCCACCCCCTGCCCCTTCAAACCCTCAGATGGTTTTTCAGAGTCCATAGTCTTACGATTCATCTTCCCCTCTAATTTCCTTCAACTCCTTTCTCTCCATCTTCCCATGTCCTCGTGTTATTTCTTATGCTCCACAAATAAGTGAAATAATATGATAATAGACTCTCTCTGCTTGACTTATTTCACTCAGCATAATCTCCTCCAGTTCTGTCCATGTTGCTACAAAAGTTGGATATTCATCCTTTCTGATGGAGGCATAATACTCCATAGTGTATATGGACCACAGCTTCCTTATCTGTTGTGTCCATTGAAGGGCATCTTGGTTCTTTCCACAGTTTGGCGATTGTGGCCATTGCTGCTATAAACACTGGGGTACAGATGGCCCTTCTTTTCACTATATCTGTATCTTTTGGGGTAAATACCCAGTAGTGCAATTGCAGAGTCATAGGGAAGCTCTATTTTTAATTTCTTAAGGAATCTCCACACTGTTTTCCAAAGTGGCTACACCAACTTGCATTCCCACCAACAGTGGAAGAGGGTTCCCCTTTCTCCACATCCTCTCCAACACACGTTGTTTCCTGTCTTGCTAATTTTGGCCATTTTAACTGGTGGAAGGTGGTATCTCAATGTGGTTTTAATTTGAATCTCCCTGATGGCTAGTGATGATGAACATTTTTTCATGTGTCTGATAGCCATTTGTATGTCTTCATTGGAGAAGTGTCTGTTCATGTCTTCTGCCCATTTTTTGATATGATTATCCATTTTGTGTGTGTTGAGTTTGAGAAGTTCTTTATAGATCCTGGATATCAACCTTTTGTCTGTACTGTCATTTGCAAATATCTTCTCCCATTCTGTGGGTTGTCTCTTTGTTTTGTTGACTGTTTCCTTTGCTGTGAAGAAGCTTTTGATCTTGATGAAGTCCCAAAAGTTCATTTTCGCTTTTGTTTCCTTTGCCTTTGGAGACATATCTTGAAAGAAGTTGCTGTGGCTGATATCGAAGAGGTTACTATCTATGTTCTCCTCTAGGATTCTGATGGATTCCTGTTTCACGTTGAGGTCTTTTATCCATTTTGAGTTTATCTTTGTGTACAGTGTAAGAGAATGGTCTAGTTTCATTCCTCTACATATAGCTCTCCATTTTTCCCAGCTTATTGAAGAGACTGTCTTTATTCCACTGTATATTTTTCTTGCTTTGTTGAAGATTATTTGACCATAGAGCTGAGGGTCCATATCTGGGCTCTCTACTCTGTTCCACTGGTCTGTGTGTCTGTTTTTTGCCAGTCCCTTGCTGTCTTGGTGATCACAGCTTTGTAGTAAAGCTTGAAATCAGGCAACGTGATGCTGCCAGTTTTTTCTTTTTCAACATTTCCTTAGCAATTCAGGGTGTCTTCTGATTCCATACAAATTTTAGGATTATTTGCTCTATCTTTTTGAAAAAAAAAAAAAAAGGTGGAATTTTTATCGGAATGGCATTAAAAGTATAGATTCTTCTAGGCAGTATAGACATTTTAACAATGTTTATTCTTCTAATCCAAGAGCATGGGATGGTCTTCCATCTTTTTGTGTCTTCTTTGATTTCTTTCATGAGTGTTCTGTAGTTCCTCAAGTACAGATCCTTTACCTCTTTGGTTAGGTTTATTCCCAGGTATTTTATCATTCTTGGTGCTATAGTAAATGGAATTGATTCTCTAAATTCCCTTTTTCTATTTTAGTTGTTAGCATGTAAGAAAGCAACTGATTTCTGTACATTGATGTTGTATCCTGCCACATTACTGAATTGCTGTATGAGTTCTAGTAGTTTGGGGGTGGAGCCTTTGGGTTTTCCATATAAAATATCATGTCATCTGCGAAGAGAGAGAGTTTGACTTCTTCATTGCCAATTTGGATACCTTCTATTTTTCTTTGTTATCTGATTGCTGTTGCTAGGACTTCTAACACTGTGTTGAACAAGAGTGGTGAGAGTGGGCATCCTTGTCATGTTCCTGATCTCAGCATGAAGGCTGTGAGCTTTTACCCATTGAGGATGATATTTGCTGTGGGTTTTTCATAGATAGATTATATGAAGTTCAGGAATGTTCCCTCTATCGCTATTCTTTGAAGCATTTTAATCAGGAACGGATGCTGGATTTTGTCAAATGCTTTTTCTGCATCAATTGAGAGGACCATGTGGTTCTTCTCTCTTCTCTTATTGATTTGTTCTATCACATTGATTGATTTGCAAATGTTTGAACCATCCTTGCAACCCAGGGATGAATCCCACCTGGTCATGGTGGATAATCTTTTTAATGTGCTGTTGGATGCACATTTTTAATCAATAGCAATTTTGACTTATGATTTTCCACTAACTAGACTTTAAAGATGCATTTGTTTGTTATGGTTTAACTCTAATACTCCTGTCACTACAGAAGATGTATACATACCCATCCCCAATTTGTTTATACAATGGCTTATTACCAGGTATTTTCCCCTCCCACTCCATGAGATTGTTTCTTTCCTACATAAGTCTCATCTGATTGGTTTGACCCTAACCTCCAGATGCTCTCTTGTTCTTACTCTCTAACTCCAGGCTTTATTATTAGTCCAGTGGATTTCTAGACTCAAATTCTGACCATAGACTCTCCAGCTTAGCTCTTGCCTTATTCCCTGGTGTTCCCTGGTTTCCCAGTGAATGACCCAGTCTTCACAATGTATTATTATTCAGTTCCCTTATGGACAGAATATTAACTTGAAGCCTGTGTCATTCAAGTGACATCACTGGGTAACTGATCCAAGTACACTGATTAATTTTAGTAGATGAGTGTGAATAAATCATTATTTTTACTTATTTAAGAGATATATATTGTATTAGCTCAGGCTGCCATAAGAAAATACTGTAGACTGGGTGGCTGAAACAACAGGAAATTTTATTTCTCACAGTTCCAGAAAGTACAAGTTCAGGATAATAGCTGATTCAGTTCCTTGATGAGGACTCTTTTCCTGACTTGCTGATGGCTACCTCACTGTGTCCTTACATGGAGAGAGCGAGAACTCTGGTCTGTCCTCTTCTTAAGAGGATCCTAATCCCATCATGGGGGACCCATCCTCATAAACCCTTCTATACCAAAGTACCTCCCAAAGCTCTGCCTCCAAATACTATCACGGTGGAGTTAAGGCCTCAACATATGAATTTTGGAGGGACTTATTTATTCAGGACACATGTTTACTTGGGACACATAAAATGCCTCAAAGTACATATTTGCCAGTCAAGTATAGGAAACTTATTTTCACGTGAAATTGTTTTATTGCATTTTATCCCCTGCTGAGAAAGAAGTCTTAACACCTTGTCTTTTGACGATGAAGATATGTTTATATCTTTTGTTTCCAGACATGCAGGAATGTAGCTGCCTTTTAAGTAGGTAGAGTAAGCAGTTGCTTTCATATTCTTAGTTGAGATGTTCTGTTAGGCATTCTACTTTGAAGCTTCTGCCTGCCATTGTACCTGATAACCCCACGTTATCACTCTTTTAGATTAAGACTTCAGAGGTATCTGTTAAAATACAAACACTTCCCAAGATAAGTAGCAAGAATCATGATCAACATCCAAATAGAAAAGAAGTTTGATATTGAAAAGAATGTTCTCACTATCATTCTAGTTTAGTTTATATGTCATACATTTTGTAACTTTGTTGTCTTCTCCCTTTTGCTTAGAGTTTTGCCTCCAACCCCCTAAATTTCTCCCATAATACTAGGGCTACCTGGTTGGATTTTTCAGACTAAGCTTCATTATGTGACTGTGTCTTGGTGAAGTCACCAGTATGCCCTAGAGTAGTGTGATTCATGTAATCAACCATAGTGATAATAATTTACAGAACAGAATGTATTGGTTTTCAAAGGGAGACATAGTTGCCCTTGGCCTGTGGTTGCCAAGAAACAAGGATGTCTTCTAACTGCTGTGGATCAAAGGTTTCAGAGAGCTGGAGTACGTTTGACAGAAGTCTGGGACTTCTGTCCGTGGGGTGAGGGGATGAAAGGAAACCTTAGGTCATGGAAAGGGTATTTCACTTTAAATGACTAGAATAAGTGACAACCTAAGCCCATTAGAGAACCATGGTAGGAATAGTTGAATTAAGGTATCAAGTCCAAGGCATTAGACCAGAATTAAGAAATGGTTTACAGGGCACCTGGGTAGCTCAGTGGGTTAAAGCCTCTGCCTTCGGCTCAGGTCATAATCTCAGGGTCCTGGTATCGAGCCCCGCATTGGGCTCTCTGCTCATCAGGGAGCCTGCTTCCCCCTCTCTCTCTCTCCCTGCCTCTCTGTCTACTTGCAATCTCTCTCTGTCAAATAAATAAATAAATAATAAAAAAGAAATGGTTTACAAGGCCAAAGATTGGTACCCAGATAGAATGAGGGATGAGAAGGATAGAGCAAAGGTAAAAGAGTTTGGGATGGCTGAGATGAATAAAAGTAGAGTGAATGTCCACCACCCATTTTTATTTTCCCATGATGACATAGATTAGGGAGAAGCCAGTCCTCTTCTAGGCTCCTCTCATCTGGGGTCAGGCAAGACAAAGGATGGTTCAGGCCTTCCTGGGCTTTCTAACACTGATTTTCTGGTTCATCCTGTACCTACTTTGCCAACTAGAGGAGCCATCTTCTGTGCATCTAGTCCAGCTTATCTTCAGTTAGTTACTCAGATTGCCCACCTAATATTTTAAAAGAGGTTTTGAAGATCTGAACTCTAGAACTATGTCTTATCAGCTACACATGTCATGTCAGAACACATGGGGTTGTTAATTTCAAGAAAATTGAATGGATCTAAGAAAGTCTGAATTTTGGTGTGGGGCAGATGTCTTGGGCTGAAAACTAGAAGCCCTGGAATAATTCCCCTGGAATACCCTCCCATTGCACTCCTCCTACCCAGTGCCTAGGGTCTCTCAGTCATATTCTTTGGTACACTGGACTTAACCATAGTTTTTATACAATGGGTAGTCCCCTCTAAGCTTTTTTTTTTGGGGGGGGGGCTGGGTGTTGTTGGTCCATACCTCTTTAAGATATCAACCTTAGCAGTGAAGTCATGAAAATAGAATGCAGTAGCCATTGCTATGAGAGGGGGTATTCTGTGTGGAAAAATTCTACATGAATTTTTCAGTGACAAGCTAGATAGACCAAATTATAGTGTCTACACACTTTGTGATATTGGAGAAATTCCAGCCAAATGTGTCCCTGGCTAAGCAATGACAGCAGATAGATGAATTCAGATGTAGAAGCTTGTGGAAAATTACTTGAGCCACAAGAGCACAGAGATTATTATAGATTATTGTATTATAGATAATTATAGATTATTATATTATTATATTATCTTGAGGAAGACTACCACCTCTCTAATGAAGAGAACATGATTTGAATGACTAAGGAAGGAAATTTACTATTTTTTATAAGGAGAGCTACCACCACCAGAATTGTTTGGCAGCCCTGGCATAGATTGGGCTCTGATATAAAGTCCAGTATATATCCAAGGGCATTTGGGGCCAGAGAAATGCAAGACTTAGAGTCTCAATTTGTTCTAGCTCCAGGCAGTTGTGCTTTGAAAAACATTGGGCTAGACACACAGCTGCTGTAATTCCTGGTGTGTCACGTTTAATGCCTTGGAAGGGCCTTGGTGGCTTTCCAGAGCAGTGAATGGAGCCAAGAGTAGGAACCTGCCATTTTGGGGTAAATAAACTAATCTCTCACTAATCCCTCTCTGTGAGTCACTGTGAATATGTCTGAAATCAGAATACTAAGTAAGTAGAAACCCTTGCCTATTGTTTATATCCAATTTGTCACTGAATTTCAACAGCACTGAAATGTAAGTTTTTAGGACAGAGGATCTCTCAGAATGACTTAGTGTCAGTTACCCCTACTAATCAAACCTATAAGACAAAGTATCAGCTCCATGATTCTTGCTGCCTAATGCATAAGTAATCAGTTGCTCAAAGTTTTAGGAAAAGAAGACTGCCACTGTTTGCAAGTGCTGAGCATTCTGAATTTCCAGGTCTGTTACCAGCTAGAGTGAGTTGATTGCAGAATGAGGTACCAGACTCCCCCATGTGTGGGCCTATAAGCTTTAACAGTGTTCAGCACCACATGCTAGGTAATTGACCATGACCAACTTGAATTTCCTTCTAAAAACAAGTATAAGGTAGATGGACTCTGTTACCCTAGGTCGTCTTTTGTGCAAAGCTAGAATTAAACACATCTGTTCATGGAATACTACATCAAAAACTAACGATGTACTGTAGGGCGACTAACATAACATAATAAAAAAAATAAAATAAGCACATTTGTTTTCATAATAATAGATCAGGACAGACTGGGGAAGGCTACTGCTGGGACAGAAATGATCAGGCTTCTGAGTAAAAGCCATAATTTGATTAAGATCAGTTCTTCAGATTGGCTGATGAGTTGGAGTTAACCATGAGATTGATTGATAGACAGGCATTGATGACTCAGTTCTGCTTCTGGCCAGAACAGTCTTCAGCTCACATTGTACTTCCTGGTGGTAGATAATGGCATGGCCCAGTCTGTGTGCTCTAGCACAGAGGGGTGTGGGGGCATACCTTCTCTCTGGAAGTGCACCTCCCTGACCAATGTTAGTGTGAGGTGTACATCCCCACCTCCCTTGCTTCTCTGGAACCTGAAGGCCAGACTGTCTGGCCAGAGGTATGGTCCGGAAGCTGATAATACTCAGACCTGACTGGAGGTCAGATGACTCAGAAAAGCTGCCAAGTTCACTCAGCAGGGCCAGTTCATCTTTTCAACTTGTTCTGAGACCTTTAATCTGGGCCCCTGTGCAGAGCCCTTTCTATAACAGCTCCTGGACGAGAGGCCAAAATTCAGTTACACATCAGCCAGCTGCTATGTCTTCTCTTCCTCCTTAACAAAGGCAGTAGAAGGCAGTATCGATCCTTTCCATTGGACCCTGGCCATCAAACAAGCACCACGCAGTGGTCAAGAAACCGGGTGGCCAGGTTATATGAACTGAACTCCCCACCAGATAAGGCAGCTAGTTACCCCTTCTGTTTCTCCTGTTTCCGGCTGGTTGTCAGGAATTTTTAAATCTAATTTACAGATTTCGGCAGTTCCTCTAGATTCCTTCAGGATTTTGGGGTAGTTGGAGGATAGAAAGCTTAAGAAAGGGAGACAACACAGCCTCTGAAAGCTACCAAGTTTTTCCCTATTTATGTCTGTGGAGTATGTCTTTTCTGAGTGCCAGATTTCTCAAGCGCTGTACCTGGAATATGGCCACGTGACTTTCCATGTTGCCGCTGTCATAAATGTGCTTCTATAATATTGAATGCTTTCTGGTAGGAGGCAGGACAGATCCAGACCCTAGTTCAGCCAGGAGAGCTGGTGCCCGGGATTGAGTTCTTAGAGCTGAAACCAAGATGGTCAGGATAATTTACCTGAAGTCACTGAAAACAGGAAGAGGCAGGGGTGGGCTTAAGCCAAGGCCTTTGAATACTCCAATGATCAAAGCTCAGATTGGGTGAGAACCAGACTAGAAAATGAAAACAAAGGCGGCAGGCTGGAAGTGAGGCAGAACTGGAACAGAACAGGACTCACGCCCATTAAAGTCCTGGAAACAAAGTAAGGAAGCCCTAGGCAATTGCCACAAAGAGAGCTAGAATACCTGCAGCTTATTTTTTATCTGCCAGTCAGGGGTTACACTGTTGGGTCAACCTAGTTTAACAAACCCAAGAAAAATAGGCAGTTAAAAATATGAAATTAACGAGGTCACAAACAGCTTGCCACAGAGCGGCTCTTATCTACCCGTTCACACAGGCTGCTCTTTTCTACTCCAGGACCCTGAAAATCTCTGGCCTTGCTTCTTACAAAGTCCCTAAGTTAAGAGTTATTTAAATTTACTGCATTTTCACTGGGATGCTGTGTGCTGCCACTAAAAAAAAAAAAAAAAAAAAACAGAATACCTGGATTTAATGGAGAGTTTCCCTCAAAATTATCCTGCACAGCCATGACTTCTAGAAATGCTTCCAGGATTAGCTCATTTCACATGGTGTGTGGATTCTTAATAATTTCTGTGAGGATGACGTTTTCTGATCTTGTTCCTGGATTTGAAATTGGGTTGTATCTAAGTCATCTTTGTACTTAATCAAAATTACTAAAATGATATCCATGTATTAACTCATTTATTCAGTTCACATAAGCCCATGCTACTGATTGCTTCATTGATCCATTAATTCAGTCAATAAGTATTGACTATCTACTTTGTGCCCGCATTATTCTAAGTACTAGAGATATGAAGTTGATTAAAATAGAGATCCTTTCCGCCTGGTGCTCACAGTTTAGTGGAGATGAGAAAAAAAACAAAACAAAATAATATTCCAGAGCATGATGTTAAGTGTGGATAAGCACAGGTGGTTATGGGGACACTGGAAGGGGTGAGTTACTGCCGAGTTGTAAGGTATGAGCAAAATTGTATTTCAAGTATCAAAGACTGTCATCACTTCCTCACTTCTTGCAGAGTGCTGTGCAAGAGAAAGCCAGCCATAGGAGATGCAAGACTAAGGCAGCTTGAAGATCTGTATGATGGAGTGCATTGGTTGTGCATTGGCTATATTCTGAAGGGTTCATAGCCCCCTTTTGTGGAGTTACTACCTGTGGTGTTTCTCAAAGACACTTTATTAGAAACTTTCATCTTAAGTCCTTTGGCCATGCTGTACCAAGGCAATCTGTTCATTGTTGGTTTTATTATATAGATTAAAACATTGCCTTTCAGGAACACCCAAGCAGATGTCAAAAACACTGTAAGTGTTGTGTTCCCTAAGAACTTCTTTCTCTTTCTAAAGACTTTCTAGTGACTTCCAACAAAGGGCAGAGGCTGTTAACACCGTTGTAAATCCATGGTCCCTGTGTGTTGGTAGACAAGAATTCACAGGGAGAGGTGGACCCCTAGGTGTTGGTGGATCTTGAGTCTTGTATCTTCTCAAGTATGCATACTGATGGTATTTATGCAGGGACAATAAAAATATTACTGCTTAAAGAAATATTCATAATTATTATATATATATGACAATTTCCACTAATCAAGTGCTAGTATCAGGAAGCACATCTACACAGAAAAAGTATCTCGTTAAATCAATAGTTTGAACCAAGTGATACTTAGTACTGTCCACGCTAGGCATCAGAGTCTTGAAACTAATAGTAAGGTATCTATTTATAATAGTGCCTGAAGGAATAAGAATGGTACATTTTGTTATATGATATTTCCTCTAATAAAATGTTATTATATAATTAACATAATTAGATATAACCAACCATGTAAAATAGGGATCTGGTTAAAAAAAAAAAAAAAAGGAAAATCTAGTTCCTCTTCACTAATGGCTCTCTTTAACTCATTGTATTTAAACTAGTAACTTCATTCTGGTCTGAATTTTCCTTTTGCCAGTTCTTCTGACCTCTTATTCACTGCCATGTTTTTATTCCAAACTGTGATGATTACTTTGACTTACCCTTTATCTTGGTCTTCATTTAGAAATTTTATCAACTGTATTTTTAAGATGGTTCTACAAAATGTGTTCCACCAAATCCTTGATCTCCTTATCTCCACAGGTTAGCCTTATTGTTCAAAGAAAATGTTCCTAACCTAAGCATTCAAAGAAAATGTTCTCTGCATGGTCAACATTCTATCCCATTGTGTTGGCCGCATTCTACCACTAATTCAGTGATGGAACAGGGCTTTATTCTGATCCCTTTGTGAGGATGCATGCCTCTTGGATTGGGGTGCAAGCTGAATGTGGTTTCTCCCGTTGGTAACCCTCCTATGTGACACAGTTATGTGCCTCCAACAGCAGCCTGAGAACTTCATAGTTAAGCATTTAAAGTGCACAGTCACATAGGCTGCACACACAAGGATTTCATTCAATTTTACAGCACCCCGTGAAATAGATGCTATCATTACACAAAGAGGAGACATTGACAAAAGTACAAAACAAATAAGTAGCAGAACTATTATGGGAACCCCGGTCATTTGATTTCAGTCCCAGAATGGTTCCTTTAGAAGAGATTAAATGACTATACTGCACAAAATCATTAGAACATTGGAGACTTTCCATTTAAAACTGGACTTGGACTTAAAGCCTTTTATTATTTTTATTTTTTGGTGTCTTTTTTTTTTAAATTATGTTCAGGTGGCCAGCATATAGTACATCATAAGTTTTGATGCAAGGTTAAAGCCTTTTTTTAAGAATAATATCTCTGGTTTGTTTTTTAATTTGATTCATTCCTGATTGGCCACATTACATAAAATTCTTATCACTTGTCTAATTTAGAAGTATTAGTGATTCCAATGAAAGTGGAAGCAAAAAATATATTATAATTCAGTGATTATGGAAAGCAATTTAGTATTTAGGTAATTTTGAACAATGCATATAATTATTGTGCACAGAATTATTAGAAAAACCAAAGACAAATACTTGAAAAAAAGAAAAACCAAAGACAAACAAAACAAAATAAAATTTATAAAGAAAAGATAGTTTGACCAGAAGTAATAATCAGATACAGTTATATTATTTAGTAATTAATTCCACCAATTTTAAAGGAAAACCTATTATGAATACTTTGGGGTGTTTTTATTTATTTGTTTCAAAAAGCATTTCTTTACCTCAGAATTAATTAATTCTTAATTAATTAATTAATTAATTCCACCAATTTTAAAGGAAAACCTATTATGAATACTTTGGGGTGTTTTTATTTATTTGTTTCAAAAAGCATTTCTTTACCTCAGAAT
>NC_081568.1:27649635-27737245 GCF_022355385.1 Mustela nigripes
GTTGTCATATCTGAAGTTCTGTCACCAAACCAGGTAAATCTTCTATAGCACTTATCAAATCTGTCAGTTTACATTGAGTGAAATTTTTTTGTCAGACAATTGATAGATATTGAAAGAATACTGATAAAAATTTAAATGCAACAATATAGGCATGTATTTATTAATATATGACAGAGCATATATAAAACATATATACATTTATATATGACCTTGCATATATGAATATTTATGCTATGTCACATAGAATATATATTAATGTAAATATACAAATGTAAAGATTTATATCCTGATGTGTAGTCAGAACAAAGATAAGACTTTCCTCCTCCTCCCCCCACAAAAAAATGACATAAGGCAATTCAGATTAGCAGAAGTTGAAAAATTGACTTGTGTTTTGTGAAGAAATATAGTGAACTTTGTCATTTGTTTTTGTTCTCTCTTTGCTTTTCATGATAGCCCTATGTTGTTGAGGGAGCTCATTTTCTCCCCCAGTGGATATTTCTCATGTTTTTCTGTCCCAGTTACTTGGCCTAAGAAGACAAAGCTAAAGGGGTTGGGGGAAAGTTGACTGGGGGCAAGTGATAAATTTTTTTTAAAAAGTGCTAATGAAATGGATCAACTTTGGGGTGCCTGGGTGGCTCAGTGGTTTCAGGCTTCTGTCCTCAGCTCAGGTCATGGCCCCAGGGTCCTGGGATCGAGCCCCACGTTGGGTTCTCTGCTCAGCAGGGAGTCTGCTTCCCCCTTTCTCTCTCTGCCTGCCTCTCTGTCTACTTGTAATCTATGTCAAATAAATAAATAAAATCTTTTTTTAAAAATTGGATCATCTTTAATAAGAATTGGAGAAGACTTAAACATGATTTCTTTAAAAAGCTGATAAGCTGATATATCTTGAATTCATAATGTTCTGGACCACTGACACAACACATTAGAATGTTTTGAAATTTGAATAGTTAGATAAATAAGTTGTACGTGCTAATTCCAAATAATCTTTTTTAGGTTCAATTAGCCAACATTTAGTACAGTATTAGTTTCAGATGGAGAGTTCAATATAATTTCAAATAATCTTAAAATATATCACAAATTATAAGAATTTCTACTCTTTGTAGATTGTGGATGGAATATTTATATTATGAAATATTACCTTATATATGTATCAAAGATAACTTTTTAAGATCATTTAAGTGACTTCAGAAAAAATAGTATCTTACCGAAGTTTTCAATAATCTGTATATAAATTAAACCCTGATTCTTATCTGTTTTTATGTCTTTAATTTTTTTAATTTTTTAAATTATTATTATAGTGATATTATAGCAACTTTGAACACTTTAGAAAATACAATAGACATTTTAACAATGTTTATTCTTCTGATCCAAGAGCATGGAATGGTCTTCCATCTTTTTGTGTCTTCTTCAATTTCTTTCATGAGTGTATTGTAGTTCATCAAGCACAGATCCTTTACCTCTTTTGTTAGGTTTATTCCCAGGTATATTATGGTTCTTGGTGCTATGGAATCGATTCTCTAATTTCCCTTTCTGCATTTTCATTGTTAGTGTATAAGAAAGCCACTGATTTCTGTACATTGACTTTGTATCCTGCCATGTTGCTGAATTGTGTATCAATAAATCAATGTGTTAAATTACTCTCCCACCAGTATTGAATGAGAAGTATGACTAATTTTTTTGTGTTAGACAAAATATGATGCATCATTGTTTTATTTGGGTATCTTTATTTCTGTGAATTTGAACATTGCTTCAAAAACTCATTGACCATTTTATTCTATTTTGGGTACTGACTGTTCGTATTCTTTGTGCCTTTTTTTTTTTCTATTGGGATATTTTTCTTTTTTATCTGATCAACTTGTGGCTTTTTATAAACTAAGACTATTAACCCTTTGTCAAAGGTATATATGTTCATATTCCTTTTGTTCTTTATGTTTAAGTTGTGTGTAGGTATGTTTATGTGGGGGGAATGTATAGAATATTTTATTTTCATATAAACAAATTTATCAGGCTTTATCTGGTTTCCATGCTTAAAAATACCATCCTGGAACATATAAATGTTAATCCAGATTTTGGTGCCTCCATGATTTATTGGTTCCAGAATCTATTTTCATAAAAGTATAAGGATATACAACTTTATTTTTTTTTAAATATGTGGCCATAAGTTATTCTAGTGCCGGTTATGAAATAATCTACTTCTCTGTTTCTGTGAAATATAAACCTTATTATGTATTGAATTCCTACTATACTTAGCTCTGTTTATAAAATTTATATTTTTGTGCATTGAACAAACATTTCTTTCTGAAATTCATTTTTTTCATTACTGTATCTTTTTTTAAAATTAAATTCCATTTGCCAACACGTAGTACATCATTAATTTCAGATGTAGAGTTCAGTAATTCATCACTTGTGATATGCTCATCATATCACGTGCCCTCCTTAATGCCTGTCACCCAGTAATTCCACCCACCTCCCCTCTCACAACCCTCAGTTTGTTTCCTATAGTTGAGAATCTCTCATGGTTTGTCTCCCTCTCTGGTTTCATCCCGTTCAATTTTCCCTCCCTTCCCCTGTGATCCTCTGCACTACTTCTTATATTCCACATATGAGTGAAACCATATGATAATTATCTTTCTCTGATTGACTTATTTCACTTAGCATAATATACTCTAGTTCCATCCATATCGTTGCAAATGGCAAGATTTCATTTTTTGTTGGCTGAGTAATATTCCAGTGTGTGTGTGTGTGTGTGTGTGTGTGTGTATGCAAAATATATACTTATATGACTGATATGTCATTTAAAAATATCTCTCCTCTACTCTATGGTCAACTAATCTTCAACAAAGCTGGGAATAATACCCAATGGAAAAAAGACAGTCTCTTCAACAAATGGTGTTGGGAAAATTGGACAGCCACATGCAGAAGAATGAAACTGGATCATTTTCTTACACCATACACAAAAATAAACTCAAAATGGATTAAAGACCTACATGTGAGACAGGAATCCATCAAAATCCTAGAGGAGAACACAGGCAACAACCTCTTTGACTTCAGCCTCAGCAACTTCTTGTTAGACAAGTTTCCAAAGGCAAGAGAAACAAGCAAAAATGAACTATGGGGACTTCCTTAAGATCAAAAGCTTTTGCACAGCAAAGGAAACAATTGACAAAACCAAAAGACAGCCTACAGTATGGGAGAAGATATTTGCAAATGACATATCAGATAAGGGCTAGTATCCAAAATCTATAAAGAACTTATCAAAATCAACACCCCAAAACCAAATAATCCAGTCAAGAAATGTGCAGAAGACATGAGCAGACAGTTCTGCAAAGAAGACGTAGAAATGACCAACAGACATATGAAGAAATGCTCCACATCACTTGGCATCAGAAAAATACAAAGCCGCTGCCTTCGGCTCAGGTCATGATCTCAGGGTCCTGGGATCGAGCCCCACATCGGGCTCTCTGCTCAGCAGGGTGCCTGCTTCCTCCTCTCTCTCTGCCTGCCTCTCTGCCTACTTGTGATCTCTCTCTGTCAAATAAATAAAATCTTTAAAAAAAAAAAAAGAAAAGAAAAATACAAAGCAAAACCACAATAAGATACCACTTCACACCAGTCAGAATGGCTAAAATTAATAAGTCAGGAAACAAAAAATGTTGACAAGGATGCAGGGAAAGGGGAACCCTCTTAAACTGTTGGTGGGAATGCAAGATGATATAGCCACTCTGGAAAAAAGAAATTAAAAATGGAGCTACTCTACAACCCAGCAACTGTGCTACTGGTATTCATCCAAAGGATAAAAATGTAGTGATCTGAAGGGGCACATGTGCCCCAATGTTTATAGTAGCAATGTCCACAATAGCCAAACTGGAAAGAGCCCAGATGTCCATCAACAGATGAATGGATAGAGAAGATACGGTACATATATAAAATGGGATATTACTCAGCCATCAGAAAATTGAAATCTTGCCATTTGCAACAACATGGGTGGAACTAGAGGATATTATGCTAAGTGAAATAAGTCAATCAGAGAATGACAATTGTTATATGGTTTCACTCACATATGGAAATTAAGAAACAAAACAGGATCATATGGGAAGGGAGGGGGAAAAAAAGATAAATCAGAGAAGGAGACAAACCATGAGAGACTCTAAACTATAGGAAACAAACTGGGTGTTATGTGCAACAGATGAATTACTGAACTCTACCTCTGAAATTAATATATGTTAATTAACTGAATTTAAATATAATAGATTTTTTTTTAAATTTAAGTATTCTTAAAATCTCTTGTTTCTTTCATTGTGTGTTACAAAATGGATACTTGCTATTCTTCACTTTTGTTCAGAACTAGTAGCAATTTCTTTATCATGATTAGTCTGGACAAGTTCTAGAAATATATCAATAAAAAGTAACTTTACTCTCTAAACATTTCCATTTTTATGAGTTCCTTCCTCATTTATTTAAAATTATTTTTTCCTATTTTAATTTTTAGTTTGTTTCCCTTATTTTTTATTTTAGATCAGGAATTTTATGGGACTATGAATTTTCCTCTGAGTACAGTTAGATCCCATCCCATATTTTTAATAAATCTATTTTTTAGTGTTCCATTGTACATTTTTTAAAATTTATTTTTTATTTATTTTCAGCATAACAGTATTCATTGTTTTTGTACCACACCCAGTGCTCCATGCAATCTGTGCCCTCTCTAATACCCACCACCTGGTTCCCCCAACCTTCCACGCCCCCCACCACTTAAAACCCCTCAGATTGTTTTTCAAAGTACATAGTCTCTCATGGTTCACCTCCCCTTCCAATTTCCCCCAACTCCCTTCTCCTCTCTAACTCCCCATGTCCTCCATGCTATTTGTTATGCTCCACAAATAAGTGAAACCATATGATAATTGACTCTCTCTGTTTGACTTATTTCACTCAGCATAATCTCCTCCAGTCCTGTCCATGTTGCTACAAAAGTTGGATATTCATCCTTTCTGATGGAGGCATAATACTCCCTAGTGTATATGGACCACATCTTCCTTATCCATTTGTCTGTTGAAGGGCATCTTGGTTCTTTCCACAGTTTGGCGACCATGGCAATTGCTGCTATAAACATTGGGGTACAGATGGCCCTTCTTTTCACTACATCTGTATCGTTGCGGTAAATACCCAGTAGTGCAATTGCAGGGTCAAGGGAAGTTCTATTTTTAATTTCTTGAGGAATCTCCGCACTGTTCTCCAAAGAGGCTGCACCAACTTGCATTCCCACCAACAGTGTAAGAGGGTTCCCCTTTCTCCACATCCCCTCCAACACATGTTGTTTCCTGTCTTGCTAATTTTGGCCATTCTAACTGGTGGAAGGTGATATCTCAATGTGGTTTTAATTTGAATCTCGCTAATGACTAGTGATGAGCATTTTTTCATGTGTCTGATAGCCATTTGCATGTCTTCATTAGAGAAGTGTCTGTTCATATTGTCTGCCCATTTTTTGATATGATTATCTGTTTTGTGTGTGTTGAGTTTGAGGAGTTCTTTATAGATCCTGGATATCAACCTTTTGTCTGTACTGTCATTTGCAAATATCTTCTCCCATTCCGTGGGTTGCCTCTTTGTTTTCTTGACTGTTTCCTTTGCTGTGCAGAACCTTTTGATTTTGATGAAATCCCAGAAGTTTATTTTGGCTTTTGTTTCCTTTGCCTTTGGAGACCTATCTTGAAAGAAGTTGCTGTGGCTGATATGGAAGAAATTACTGCCTATGTTCTTTTCTAGGATTCTGATGGATTCCTGTCTCATATTGAGGTCTTTTATCCATTTTGAGTTTATCTTTGTGTATGGTATAAGAGAATGGTCGAGTTTCATTCTTCTACATATAGCTGCCCAGTTTTTCCAGCACCATTTATTGAAGAGACTGTCCTTTTTCCACTGTATATTTTTTTCCTGTTTTGTCGAAGATTATTTGACCATAGAGTTGAGGGTCCATATTTGGGCTCTCTACTCTGTTCCACTGGTCTATGTGTCTGTTTTTATGCCAGTACCATGCTGTCTTCACATTTTTATTTTTAATTTCTTCTTTAATCCAAGAACTATTTTACAAGAATGTTTTTAATTTTTAAGGATTTATATTTCTCATCTCTTTCTAAAATTGATTTCCAGTTTTATTGCAAAGAGCATGGTTTGTAGTTTTACAGGAAACCTGTAATTATTTGATCATTTCAGCAAGAAACCTGAAGAAACTGGGAGTCAAACATAATAGAGGGCATCATATCAGGCATGAATACTTTCTTTTATCTTTCTTATATTAAAATATCTTAAAATAAGCTTAGTACTTGCATAAGAAACCAGATAAATGACTATTCTCTTCTTTTATCTGTTTACTGAGAGTAGCTTCAATTTAAGTGTCTTTATGATCAACCTGAGTTACAATATGTCTCAAATAACTCAATATGCTTACTTTTATAAACTGTTAAGGATTTTTGAGTTTTTTCTTTTTCACTTTTCCATACGAAGCTTTTTTTGCATATTATTTATGTTATTTCTATTTATGTAACATAATAAAAATATTACTTTTGTTTGCTATAATTTGAATTTAAATATTAAAATTTTTTTGTCTAAATTCCACTTTTAAGAATATTCTGTTTTGTTTGTTTTATTGTTATTTTGCAGAACATGATTGGAGAGTGGGCCTTACCAGAAGAAATGGTTGATAATATACCACCCTCCAACAATAACATATTGGGCCATGTGATTCACAGATTAGTTGAAAAATCTCATCCTCCTCAAGTCAAATCAACAATACCAGAATTACCTTCATTTGCTATTAAAGGGTGCTTACTGGGGAAAACATTTAGTGGAAAAACCACGGCTCTAAAGGCTCTACAAAAAGGTAGAATTTCTTCTTCTTTTTTTTTTTTTTTAACTTATTGGATTCTATTTGCATTGACTGTAGCTTCAAATGACTAGGTATGTAGACAATATACATAAGAACCTGCTGATATATTGGGAAACTCTGTCATCAAAAGTTTTGTCCAAGACAGACACTTTTAGGATTGTAGAGTCATAAACTAGTGCTGTCCCATCAAACCTGGATATATGGATATGTTATATATTGGTGTGAATAATCTTAAGAAATAGTAAGTTAGAAACTTTTCCTTATAGATTTTATTTACCTACCAATGAAGAGGGAAGTTAATAATTTATAACAAATATAAAATAAATCCACTTCAAATTATAAGTGTATTAATTCTTCACAGTCATTGAGTTATGTCTTTTTAATGAACCTGTGGCTTTCTCCTTTGAAGCTTATTCAGGTAGAAGGCCAGGTTTCCATCTGTTTAATTACTTTTTATTCAGTCATACTTATTTTTTACTGTTTTCACTGGGAAACTCATAATTTGCAGAGACTATTAAGACCATCTTAAACTATTTCAATGCAGACAAGAATAGACCATTCTTGTGATATTAAAAGGACTTCCTTGAAAAGCGGCTTGACAAAGGCACAATGAGATACCAGTTCACACCCACTAAGATGGGTATAATTAAAAAACAAAAGGAAAATAACAAGTGTTGGTGAGGAAATGTTGATTGGAACCCTCCTCATACATTGCTTGTGAGAATGTAAAATGGTATTGCCACCATGGAAAGCAATTTGGTGGTTCCTCACTAAATTAAAAAAAAGAATTACCATATGACCCCAACTATGAGATATATACCTTCAAAGGTGTGAAAACAGGTGTTCAAAATAAATCTTGTGCAGGAATATTCATAGCAGCACTATTAATAATAGCCAAAAGATGGGGGGGGGAGGAATTCAAATGCCAATCACCTGATAGATGGATAATAAAGTGGTATTAATCTATGCAGTGAAATATTATTCAGTCATTAAAAGGGAGTGAGATACTGCTATGAATTGCAACATGGATGAACCTTGAAAACATGATGCTGAAAGAAATGAGACATGAAATGCTATATATTTTATGTTTCCATTTATATGAAATGTCCAGAATAAGCAAATCCTTAGAGACAGATGAGAACTTAGTGGTTACAGGGACAGGGATAGAGAGATAAGGAGTAACTGCTTAATGGGTACAGGGCTTTCTCTTTGAGTGATGAAAATTTTTTGGACAACATGGATGACCTAAATACCACTGAGTTGTATGATTTATGGTGGTTAAAATGGTTAGATTCATGTTATGTGAATTTTACCACAATAAAAAGAAGTGGCTTGATCCAAAAGACAGTTGTAGGAGACCCAAGAGATGGTGTTATTGGATGAAGTCAGCACAAAGGATAATTATGTCAATTTCCTAAATGAAAAGGTATTTAATAAAATTGTCTTTTTCACTTTAGACTTTCCTATTCAGATACTTTCTATTGACACTCTTGTCCAAGAAGCTATCAAAGCATTTCATGACAAGGAAAAAATCAGTGAGGCTCTGCCAACTGAGAAAGAAGCTGAAGAAAAGACTTTACCAGTTCTGCAAGAGAAGAGCAAAGAAACCCAGGCAAGTGCGAATTTAGTTTTCTTTTCTGCTCTTCATATTCTAGAGATTTGAAGCTGGATGGAATCTAAGAGATCTTCTAGACCCAAGGTTGGTGAAGTTTTCTGTAAAGGCCCAGAGAGAAACTACTTTAGATTTATGGATCAAGAGACAAAATCAAGGTTATTATGTGGGTATTTATACAGTGAGAGAAAATTTCTCCCTGACACCTCCATAATACACCCCAGTTTGCCCGATGGGTCATGCAGGGTGGTTGGCCCACTTCGTGCCCCATTACCATCAGCTGGAGACTGTCTCTTGAAGAAAAAGCCACCTGGTAAGACTAATAAGGGGATTAAGGAGCTGAATTGCAAGGGATTTGGAGGAGGGTGGGGTATGAGTGCTAGAGGAGGGCATTCACCAAGTCATCGGCTCCTGGAGTGATATTTCATCACTGAGACCCTGGCAGTGGCCAACAGCAGAGTATCCATTGCATAGTTAAAAACCAGTGCCAGCTTTGGGCAGTAGCTGAGACAGATACTGGAGCAGAGCAGAGAAGGGGCAGAGGGGCATGCCAGGCTTGGTCCCCTGGCTCACAGTGCTTTTCCACAGAGGGATGTCCAGGGACCATATAAAAAAACAGTTGGCTGGCTGAATTCAATCTGCAAGTAGATCTCAATTGGAGGGGTGGTGGAGAAGGAGGAGGTCTTCCTTGTGGTTTATCTGTATCACATTCCCATCAATATTGCATCTTGCTACATTGCATGAAGATTCTAAGGCAGAAAAATATGAAAATGTGGCTCCACCTTGAGACTCAAAATGTGGTCCAGCACCCTCAATTTAAAGGGGAGACAGTGGAGGTCCTAAGTATGAACTGGTTTACTTGAGGTCAGACGGCTTGTTGATGAGTGCTGTGAGTGGAAACCCAGATTCTAAATCCAGTATTCTTTTTCCCTGCCATATGTTGTCTCTGCAATTGAGCAAATTGGCAGAGAATTTAATCCACATCATTTTCATGGGCTATAAGATAAATGCCATTTAACTACGAATTATGAAAATAACTGGAAGAAGGGGCACCTGGGTGGCTCAGTCACTCAGTCGGGTAAGCATCTGCCTTCTTCTCAGGTCATGCTTCCAGGGTCCTGGGATAGATCACTGCATCAGGCTCCCTCCTCAGCGGAGAGCCTGCTTCTCCCTCTCCCTCTGCTGCTCCCCCTGCTTATGTGTGCTCTCTATTTTTATCTCTCCCCTTTTCAAATAAATAAATTAAAATATAAAAAAATAATTGTGAGAAGTGTGGACTGCCTCTTATTCTGTATTTTAATCAATTGGGCGATAAATAATATACACGGGTTTTCTTTTTTCCCTTGTGGCTATGACTGACACCACTAGAACTATTCTTTCTAAAATGGTTTTCCATAAATGTTACCTCTTTCTCAGGTTTCACTATATTTTCAAAATAGCAGTTGCTGTACTTTATATAGAACTGAAGGTCATTTGAAAGAGTACACCATAGGTTACTATTTCTGTAAGAATAGTACTCAAAATTTATTTATTTTTTAGTCATCAAATTTTAATTGTTTTCAGAAATCATTCAGTTCTTCTTAACACCAATATTATAGAAAGATAGTGTAAACCTTACTTATAGAAATAAAATGGGTAAGTATTATTAAAATGTAATAATGTTACAATTTCTGTGTGTGTGTGTGTGTGTGTGTGTGTGTGTGTTTTCTCTCCAAAGGATCTACAAAATGTATCTTCACCTTATCCAGTTTCAGAGGACGCATTGCCAGAAATGGAAGATAAAACTATACTTAGTAAGTGAAATATCAAAACAAATCATCCATTGTTTACATTAGGTAGGCAGACAGATAAATAGTAAGTGCACACGTATGTGAGCACAAACTTGCTTTCAGGGAAAGAAAGGGGAGTTTTGCATAGCTGTCTACCTGGTCATTTGACAGACAGAGCAAGATACACACATAAGCCCCTAACCTTTGTCTACAACTACCGGTAAGAGATGAATATTATGATGGAATCTTTCCATACCCTTTCAAGTAGTTGTTCTGTTTTGTTGTGCTTATGAGAACAGTCAGGAGAAATCCTCCCTCTTCCTGGATTTGCAGGGAGACAGAATTATATTGTTTCTTCTCGCCTGTGCAGATCTAGGTGAGTGGCACTGCTCAGGATCCCTGCGAGCTGCTGCTGCTGCTCTGTTCCCTGTGTTGAGGGAGGCTGCAAGGTCTGGTCTCTTGCATCCACCTGAAGAGTGGTTCCCTAGATAAAGTTAAGTTTATTTCCAACCTTGGGCAAGGCACATAAATAGAACCATTCCTCCAAACCTAATGAAAGAGACAGATCTCATTTAGGATCTGGGTTCTAGTATTTTGGATGCTTTTTAGAAACATTGAAGGAAACAATGTTAAGTCTTAAATGTCTTTTCTAGCTATGCTAGTGAAGACTTGCCATATTTAACAATTTCCTCATTTTCTAGTGTGAATTTTAGATCCCCCTGTGCCAAAGTCATTATCACCATCACCAATGAATGGTGTGGTGAGCATGCTGGTCTAGAGCGGCTGTGGTTTCCATCCTTTAAAAGGGTATAATCTGTCCCTTATTTCAGTTATGTGTATCATACAAGATAATTTGAATTGACTTTAAAACTATTCTAAGTATTATGTGACATATTTTCTTACAAAAGTCCAGTTAATTATAAATGGACTCTGAAAACATTTTTTTTCTATAGTTTGTAACTAAAAACCCTTCTGAGTTCTAGAGCTTTCTACATTTACACATGTTTATTACCTAGAACTTGATAATTTAGGAAAATAAAAATTAACAAATTAACATTTTAACAAATTTTCTTGAGAAACTTGGCTGGTTTTCTGAAAAGAAAATTTAAGCTGTATTTAAGTACTTCTAATGGTATTATTACGGGTGAGCCATAATGGAAGGCAGGAAGTAAAAAACTCCAAGTCACATAATGGCAGGATTTTAATGTCTTGGAAGGCAGGTGAAGCCATGCTGTGATGATCTTTCCTCTGAACATCTCAGGCGTGGCTGGATCCAATAACCTAACCTGTCTGTCCAAAACCAAAGATGATCAAATACTAACATGGTTGTTGGTAATAAACACTGGAGTTTGTTCTTACCACTTTTTTGTTGCTAGGTACTGAGACAAATAAAACTACAAAAGTTGAAGAAGTCACATCAAGTGATAGTTTCTCTGAAGTAAGTACGGTATTCTAATTTTGGCTACTAGTATATTGAAATATGTCATGATTCAAAGTTTTTTGCTATGTCTTCAAATGGAATGAAATAGCAATGTGCTCCTCTTTCATTTAAAGTAAATATGATGGTAAAATATTAGCTAAATCTAATTTACTTAATTTTCTTTATACTCTTTATCTCTAAAGCAGTGGAAATTGCTATTCAGTTTTGCCAGGTAAGAAGGTATGTGTGTGCTTTTTTAAAAAATTTAGTCTTGGGGCACCTGGGTGGCTCAGTCATTAAGTGTCTGCCTTCGGCTCCGGTCATGATCCCAGGGTCCTGGAATCGATCCCCTCATCAGGCTCCCTGCTCATCGGGAGACCTGTTTCTCCCTCTGCCTGCTGCTCTCCCTACTTGTGCGTGCACACTCTCTCTCTCTTTCTCACTATCAAACAAATAAATAAAATCTTTAAAAAAAATTAGTCTTATGTCAAGTTTATATTTATGTATTTTTCTTTACCACTTAATTTATTACTTTTATTTCCTTTCCTACTCTCTTTACCTTTAAATAATTTTTTCCAGAATTTCTTCTTAGACTTAGTGCTGACTCTACAGAATTTTGTAGTAATCTCTGAAAGAAATATTTATAATTCACTGACTATTACTTCTAATGGAAACTAATATTTCCTCATATATTGTTGCTTTTCTGTATATGGAGACATCTTTTAGTCATCAAATAGAATGTCTGGATTAATCAAGTGAGATTTTATCTGCTTTATTTTTATTACATTTAATTAACTTTATTATGCATTTCACCTTGGGAAACAATTTTATTGTTTTTATTTTATTTTTTTAGAGGAGAGCCAGGGCAGAAGGTGAAGGAGAGGGAGAATCTTTTTTTTTTTTTTCAAAAAAAAAAGATTTTTCTTTAAAAAATTTTTAATCTAATTTCAATTTAATTAATGTATAGTGTATTATTAGTTTCAGAGGTAGAATTTAGTGATTTATCAGGTGCATACAACACCCAGTGCTCATTACTTCAAGTGCCCTCCTTTTTTTCTAAAAAAGATTTTATTTATTTATTTGTCAGAGAAAAAGAGAGAGTACAAGCAGGGGGAGAGGCAAGCAGAGGGAGAAGCAAACTCCCTGCTAAGCAAGGAGCTGATGCAGAACTCAATCCCAGGATCCTGGGATCATGACCTGAGTCGAAGGCAGATGCTTAACTGATTGAGTCACCCAGGTGTCCCTATTAAGTGCCCTCCTTAATGCCCATTACCCAGTTACCCCATCCCCCCATCGGCTGCCCTTCCAGTAACCCTCAGTTTGTTTCCTATGGTTAAGAGTCTCTTACAGTTTGCCTCCCTCTCTGTTTTCATCTATTTTATTTTTCCTTCCCTTCCCATATATTCATCTATTTTGTTTTTTAAATATCACATACGAGTGAAATTATTTGGTATTTATCTTTTTCTGACACATTTCACTTAGCTTAATACCCTCTGTATACCACATATTCTTTATCCATTCATCTGTCAATGGACATCTGGGTTCTTTCCATATCTTGGCTATTATGGACATTGGGTGCATGTGCCCCTTTGAATGTTGGGTGCATGTGCCCCTTTGAATTGCTATGTTTGTATCCTTGAGATAAATACCTAGTAGTGCAATTGCTGGGTAATAAGGTAGGTCTATTTTTTTATTTTTTGAGGAACCTCCAAACTGTTCCCCTGAATGGCTGCTCCAGTTTGCTTTCTGACTAGCAATGTAAGAGCATTCCTGTTGGGAGAGAGGGAATCTTAAGTAGGCTTCATGCCCAGCAGAGACCTCAACTTGGAGCCTCAGTCTCATGACCCAGAGATCATGGCCTGAGCTAAAATCAAGAGTTGGATGCTTATTTGACTGAGCCATGCAGGCACCCCTAGAAAACAATTTTAGATTTCAAATATTTTAGATTTCAGGACTACTTAAAGATAGAAAAACTTGGGAAGGATATACCAAACTATAAATATGACAGCCATTGGGGAGGGAAATGGGCTTAGAGAAAGTGATAAAGGGAATTTATAATTAAACTCCATATATTTGAAATACAAATTAGCAGAAGGACTAAGCATATTTTTTATAAATGCCTTTATTGAGTTACAAATCCTCCAAATTCCATATTCAATTCAAAAGGGCTCACTTTTTTGTGTGTGCACGATTGGAATTATCTGGAATATATCAGTGAACAGAAATGACAGGGTTCCTGGACCTTAAGGAATTTACACTCTAATAGAAAGAGACAGATAACAAACCATAAGTGCAGTAAATGAATTATATGACACATTAGCTGGTAACGAACCAGGAGGAAAGAAAATGTAGAGTGGAGTAAGGGAAGGGGTAAGAAGCACAGGCCAAGGCCAGGGAGGTGGGGAAAGAGGGAAGAGTACTGTATTAAGTGGAGTAGGCCTCCTTGAGAAAGTGAGGTTTAACCAGATTGAAAGAAGTTTGAGAGAACCTGCCACATATGTCTGGGGCAGCGTTTCAGGCAGTAAAATAGCTGGGTGGCAGCCATGAGGCAGGAAGATGCCTGGCCAGCGAGGTGGATAATAGTATGGCATGAATGAGGTAGAGAGATGAGCAGGAAGGGAAAAGATCAGGTCAGCCTTATAGGCACGATTTGGACATTTGAAGTAAACAGGGAAACCTTACAGGGTTTTGAGTAGAGATCTAATATCATTTGGCTGACAAAATACTCACTGGTGGGTGATTTAAGAATAAACTCCAGGGAATTTCCTGTTGATAGAGCAGCTCTATTGGACCAGCCCTTCTACAGATAACATTATAAATGCTGAACAAGATAGAAAAGCAAATTATTTGAAGGCCAAAAGAAAATCATAAAAAGCAAAGAGGCAAACAGACAAGCAGCATAAACCAGCAGAAATTGTATGAAATTGGATCATTGAATGAAGGGAACTTCCCTGGGCAAGAGCCATGCAGGTACAGGTTATCCCAGAGACATGCCATGTCTGCGTAGCATAGAACGCAAGCAGAAATCTACCATAGTTTCAGTTGAAGGCATTAGAAAATGAAGGTTGGGGACATCAGAGCAGCTGAAACATGAGAGGAAGATCTTGGAAAGGAGGGAGCCACAACAGAGGAGCCTCAAAATCTACGTACAACATTTTCCCTAATGCTTGGCTGACTCCAGAATTGTGCCAGACGATTAGTGTCTTTCACCGGGGAGCATGCCCATTTAACTTTTTCCCCCAAGTACCAGATTCTGACTTTTAAATTAACTGTACTCTACCATTCATTGTTTATTTTCACAGCTGACTGTGCGTGCTCAGCTTGGTGCAAAATCAGAAAAGTTGCTGAAGAAAGGAAAGAGCATTTCTGACATGTTGCTAGTTAACATCTTGGTAAATGCTATTAAGTATGTATTTTTTTAATCTACTAATATATTCTTTATCAGATAGAAGTAGAAAAAGAATAATGTATAAAAATCATGGTTTTTGTTTTTGTTTTTTTAATTTTTAAGATATGTTTTGTGATTTACATGCTTCTATTTCACTTCCCCCACTTGACCAGTCTTGACTTCACTCAGGCAGATGTGAATACAGGTCAGGTTCTATTCCCTGCAGGGAATTCAAGGAGAAGTTAGATACTTGGAAAGGCCAAGAGACACATTATAGAGCAGAGGGACCCTAACTGTCTGGTCATAGGCCAGTGCCCTTCCTTGTTTAACTTTTCAGGAGGAGGAAGTGAACCCAGTGATCCAAGGCTGGTCAGTGCTAAATAGGAAGGCAATGAGAGAAGAAAGTTTGCCCTAGAGAGAAGGAGATTGTATTGTTTAATATGAGCTCTAACAGAAAAAGAAATGAAGTCATAATAACTTTTAATGCAAAAATCAGAATCTCAGTTTTACATAATTAGAGATTTAGAAGAGCAGAGTTTAAGTTTCTTCCCTTTTCATGCCCTTTTTCAACTTAGAGACCTAAAATAATCATTCTTGGAGCTCTTATTCTCTAGGGAGGATGCTGCCCTGAAAACAAAAACCCAAAAAATACTCCTCACACTCTAGCAACTTATTATCTAATTGAGATAAGGAAGACTCATTTGAATATTTCTCATTCAAGAAATACAGTAATTATTAATTGTAGAGCAAAGTGAATGAGAGCCAGGGGCGTTCAGATTAGACATTTCTGGCTCCATGCTGGTTTGTGGGGAGTAAGAGGAACTCTCCACATTGGCAATGTGATTATTCACAGTGTGCTAAGCTTGGTTCTGGGTTTTTAAAATGAATCACTTCAGTTTATCCTTATAACCGCCCTGTGAGGTATGTTGTCCCACTATGTGTAGATGAGAAACAGGTTTAAAGGAGGAACTGCCTATGAACACAGGCTAGAAAATGCAACACATTCTCCTACAGTGAGATCAGTTTGTTTGAAGTAAATGGTTAAAGAATGGGAGAGATAAGACACTATAGGGAAGAAAGTTGTGGCCAATTAGTTCTAAATACCATTTTATGGCCTCTGGAATAGATTTGGAGGGAGGAGGGACCTACAGAAAGATTTTAAGCAAAAGGGGGCGCCTGGATGGCTCAGTGGGTTAAAGCCTCTGCCTTCAGCTCAGGTCATGATCCCAGGGTCCTGGGACCGAACCCCACATCGGGTCTCTGCTCAGCAGGGAGCCTGCTTCCTCCTCTCTCTCTGTCTGCCTCACTGCCTACTTGTGATCTTTGTCTGTCAAATAGATAAATCTTTAAAAAATAAAATAAAATAAATGCCATCTGCTTTAAAAAAAAAGATTTTAAGCAAAGGAGTGATTAGGGTAATTAATAGACCTAATTTTAGCAGTAAAGTAATAATATTTGTGTGGAAGGAGGTTACCGTGGAGTTAAAGGAAAGGTAAAGGCAAAATTCGTTGTATTGTTACTTCCAAAGTGTTTTTATCTATCAAAATGTTAATGCCATGTCCATTTTCCATTTAGTGAGATACCTGTGGATCAAGGATGGGTCTTAGATGGTTTTCCAATGACGTTAAACCAAGCAAAGCTTCTGGAGGAAGCTCTCACGGGCTGCAGCAGAGAGGTCCTAGAACTGGAGGAAAAGAAAACACAGATATCCACATTGGCTATTGACCCTACAGCCTCCAAAGAAGTGCCTTCTCCCCCTTCTGCACTTGATTTTGTCATGTTATTAGATATTTCAGATAACTCCTCGCTGGATCGCATGAATGACACAATGAGTAAGCTGGACACTTTTTCCTTTCTTTCAATCTTCTTTTTAATATTTCAAAGCTCTTTGTTCATTCCTTCTTTGAATCAGTGAATACTCCCACTTACAATTATAAGTGGTAATAAGGAATCCATTTCAGATTTCCACAGAATTATCTAGCAGAGCACATTTCCTCTTGCTTTAACTATTGGCGTTCAGCACTGCGGAGAACTAGCAGAGAATTCTATGCTGACTGCATGCATCTCGCTGAACGCTTCCCTCAACTTGGCTGCTCCCCTGGCACAGGGATGCCCTTTTTGAGATTTGCATGCATAGAGGAGCTTCTTGTGGCTGTCTAGTATACCTTGGTGGGTCACCCTAATGAAGGTCATAAACCATATCTGTTCTGCAAGCAAGGGTCTGGTAACCTCTTTCCTTGAGATTATGTTTGAAGTCAGAGGAACAAGGATCAGTTGACTGAAGTCCTCACATGGTGGAGTTGAATAGTCTTTCCAACACTCACAGTTTATTTAATACTTTTTGGCATTGAAATGAAAGTATTACTTTATTCCACAAATTAAATATGGGAAAAGCAGGGCGCCTGGGTGGCTCAGTGGTTAAGCCGCTGCCTTCAGCTCAGGTCATGATCTCAGGGTCCTGGGATCGAGTCCCGCATCGGGCTCTCTGCTCAGCGGGGAGCCTGCTTCCTCCTCTCTCTCTCTCTCTGCCTGCCTCTCCGACTACTTGTGATTTCTCTCTGTCAAATAAATAAATAAAATCTTTAAAATAAAAAAAAATAAAAAATAAAAAATAAAAAAAATAAATAAATATGGGAAAAGCACATCTTGAGCTTTGCCTTTCCAAGTTATGAGATGTTTGACCTTGGAAAAGTTACTTTGTGATTCTAAACTCAAGTTTTACAATCTATATAATAAAATGCCTCATTGTATTGTTAGAGATATTAAAGGAAAACTTTCTTTACCCAAAACACTTCTGACACCAAATGTGTGGGTTTCCTATACCACCCAATTCTCCAGTTCTTGGGAGAGACCAACTGGGTATTCTACAGTTTGATTCCATTCTGGCACTAACTACTGGGAGTTAGGGCAGACTCTATAGGATAAGGGCTCAGCTCCACAAGGCTGCCCCCAACTTTAGATGCAATTTCAAGTAGTAGATTCCCCAGTTTACCCACACTTCTGTCTGACTTGGCTACAAATTGCCAGTTTCCATGACTCTTCCTCAGGTTTGAATTTTCTTCAGTGGCTCATAAAACTCATAGCACTCTACTGTTACTGGTTTATTATAAAGGATATCATAAAGGATTCAAATGAGCAGCCATATGAAGAGGAATACAGTGCAAGGTCTGGAAGACTCTCAAGCTCAGGGATTTGGTCCCCATGGAGTTCGGGTTACACTATTCTCCTGGCATGTGGATGTGTTCACCATCGCAGAAGCTCTCTAAAGCCCTTGGTTTAGAGCTTTTTTGGAGGCTCTAAAGAGCATGATTGATTAAATCCTTGGCCATTGGTGATTAACTCAGCCCTCAGCCAGGGAAAGTTTTATCTCATAAACCAAGAAAGGATAGAATTTCAAAATAAAGTCATACTATTCCCATCCCAGAATAGTAAAGGCTGGGGTCTTAAGGCTCAGTCTTGGGTGTGGGAGCCCACTGTCTAGGTTTGGGTATAACAGGCTGTGGAGAAGCCTGAAGGACATCACAAGGAAGCACTCTACAGCCAAAGCCCAGTGGGCTCAAAGGCTGAACATCAGGCAAGTCAAGGCTGGTCAGGGAGGAAGGGACCAGACTCAAAGACAATAGGCAGGAAACCATGGAGACACATGGAGAGAGATCAGGCAGTCTAGGAGCACAAGGCTGTGTCAGAATGGGAGACAAATTGGATATCTGGGTTTTTAGCCAGTGCCTTAGTCTTTTGGCCAGTCTGAGAGGGAGCAGCAGTGTTCATAATATGGAGAAGAGGTATAGAGAGGTTTTGGATGTAGGCTCTGTATGGTTGACTTCTCTAACACTAACTGAGAAGAAATGGGAGAGGTTTCCAGGGCTGATAATGTTTATTCATTGATCTGGATGCTCTCTTCAGTTTGTGAGGTCATTGAGCTATATATTCATGTATGCATTCTTTTTGTTTAAACATTATGTTTAATGTTTAAACATTAAAAAGAAGTCCAGGAAAAAAAAAAAAAAAAGAAGTCCAAAGCCTAGAGTCAGATTGACTGAAATCAAATCCCTTCTTTGTCATTTATGAGCTGTGCAATTTGAGGCCCATTACAGAATCATAATGTTTCTTTTCAAGTTATGTTGTGAAAATAAGATAATATGTGTAAAAGTATTTAAGAATTGTGTGCTAAATTTTACTTAAAATACAACAGAGAAATCAAGTAAGATAAGGACTAAAACATGTCCATTGGCCTTGATTTTTTGGTGACTAGAACAAGAGCTATTTCAATGGAGTAGGGGACTAGGAGGGATGGTCTTGGGTGGACTGAGGCATGAATGAGAGGTGAGAAGGTGGAGAGCATGAGTGAAGATAACTCTCAAGAAGCTTATCTCAGACTACCTATCTATCTGTCTATCTGTTTATCTACCTATATCTTTATCTACCTATCTCTTATCTATCTATCTACTCAGCTGATCTTTGAGCCAAGGAATTAGTGATGTTGCAAGGCATGAAATGGCATATTTTCCTTCAAAGATGCTTACCAGTACAAGTGTAGACTTGGAAAGAGAGATAAATATCAGCTAAGGCTGGTGTAGCTGATGGACACAAGTCGAAATTGTCAGATGAAGAAGAGAAGGTGAAGTGTTCAACCATGCAACTCGGGTTTGCTAGAAAATAAAAAGCCAAGATAATGCTGGCAAATTTGGGAAAAAGGATGTAGGAACTGAGTAATGTTGGAAAGAGTCATCAGCTACATGGGAGTGCAAGAAAGACAAATAGTGGGACTGTAGGTCATTAAGATCACAGAGATGGAGCCATTCAAAGTGGTCACAAAGTCCAGGATGTGGACATGGTCTTAGAAAGAGAGTGCCACAAGTGGAGAGAAGGGAAAGGGACTAGTGCCAGGGTGGAGCTGGGAAGAGAGGCAAGCTGACTGAAGTGCTGAAGTCCATGACAAATATGAGACAGGGACCATATTGTTGCAGGATAGCACCTCCTGAGAAGAGCTCCCACGGCCTTCTACTACCACCCTTACTTATCTTTGGGTTTTACAAATAACTTAAAAGAATTATTCTGAAAATCACTTCATCTTTTTCAATCCTGAATGTAAATGGAGACAAACTGATCTCTGTGAGGGTCCTCCATTTTCCTGAACACGATTAGATCACCCTTCAGGGTTCCCTTGCATTGACTGAATTCCTTTTAATCTAGTTCAAGGCCCTCTTCCTTCTTTATAATTTTCCATTTGTTCTAAGTTCATGAGTTTTCTGGACTTTGTACCATTCAATCCTGAATAGGATTCAATCAGACCTGTTGAAGATGTTTTTGCTTTGTTTTTGGTCTCTTGTGGTCGGTTCCTTTATGTCTACCGTTTAAGGAAATATCACAAAGTCTAGAAATAAAGGTAATTTGCTTTATTGGAATGTAATATACTATCAACAAATAATTTTTACATATGTTTGACTTTATGGCTGCCCTGTTATTTCATTCTTAGTCTTTAAACCATAGTGTTTATTTTCTCATTATTTCCTAGTTTGTTATTCATCATGACACACCACTTTTCATTCTCACCTCTTCAGAGTCAATTCCGAGAGCCTATGAATGTAAACTACAGCTTCTCTTTAATGTTGTATAGCATGTCATTTTCTTCAGTTGCCAAGGAAAATTTTAATCTGATTCCAAAACTATATGCTTTCAACATGTTGCTAATATTTAATGAATATTAGAACAATGGCAGGATCATATCAATTGGTTGTCTGGCATCAGTAAATTTTAGCAGTGCTATTGCAATTTTGTTTTAGCAGATTATGTAATTAAATAATTTTTGTATCATAGCTGAAGGATTTTCAAGTGAAACTTCTCATGGAGACATCGCTCAACATGTCACTGCTGAAAACCAAGCTACGGATGAGGACCAGAATTTAAGAGACCAGATTCAGCATAGGTTAGTCTAAAATTCACTGTCCTGCTTCTTATTTCTTGCCCTTAGAACAGACTGACCATCAGTCACTTTGGAATCGTCAGATCTTGGGGAAAAAAAAAAAAAAGATGTATTTCCTAGCATTCATCCTTTTACAAGTAAAACAAAGCTAAAAAGTTTTGATGTTGAGTGAAAAATTTATGTGCTTGCTTCTGTATTCAGAGCACAAATCATCATAGACTGGGAAGGGAAGAATTAAATCATGGTACACTTCCCTTTATGTTTCATTACATGGGATCCTAATTTAGCCCTCATTCAGCGAATGCCAGTGAAGATATGATATTTCAAAGAGCTAGGCTTCAGACTGGAGTATAGTTTAAAACAACTTCCATTGCTAAAATGATGTTATACAAAAAAACAAAACAAAACAAAACAAAAAACAAAACAAAAACACCCTTCTCTTGGTTGTGCACAGTTTATTCATTGCAAGAGAAAACTTAGACAGAGTTAGACAATTTTATGAAACCTGGAGAAGTCTAAAAATAGGAAGTGGGCCAGAGACAAGTAATTATCTACATTAATTAGCTAACTAACTACAGTAAGTTTATCTATCCATAAGGAAGATAAGACTGTTTCAGGAATCATCCCAAGATCATCTGTGAGTCAAGCAAGTAAGGCTGAGCTATTCACATTTACTCAAAGATTTCTTTGATTTCTGTCTGTAAGAGAAAAAACAGATGACCTCAGGCTATAGCTCAGGCTGTAGCTACCATGAGAAGTGTGCTCAGAGTTAATTCTACAGTGAGTGCAGGCGATCTTCCTGTAGATTTCCACTTAGTGAACCAAACTTACACTGAAGGTTTCCTAAAACGGTGGCCTTTTCAAATCTTCTTTTACCCCCACATATCTCAAAAAAATATTGCTTGATGTTATTAAATAATTTCTTCTTCAAAATAAATAATAATCCATTGCCTGTATATTTTTTAGAGTTCCTTTTTCAGTTTAACTACATTGGCAGCTTATATTTTCATTATGCGTGCCAAGTTAATTATACCTAATGTTACTCAAATATTTTAATTGGTATATGTTATTATACAATATTTTTGCAGAATTATAGGCTTCTTGGACAACTGGCCTTTATTGGAGCAATGGTTTACAGAGCCAGAAAATATTTTGATAAAAATCAATGCTGAAATAGATAAAGAGTCTCTATGTCATAAAGTAAAAGAAATGTTTACGACTGAAATAACAAAAAAAGAGAATAAAGGTAATAACATTTCTTTATAATTTTGAACTTATGTAACTAAAATGTGTGGTTTTAATGAGTTTGGGAAAAAATGAACACGCGATTGCCAAGTTCTCTGTTTTATTTGGGTTATACTACCTACAAGTATCTTCTCCTCCTGAATTTAGCTCTCTGCTGCAGAGATTTCTAAATAAGAGATTTTTCTGTATTTTAATTTAATCAAAATGAAAACTGAAAGTATTTTTCATGAGGAAAAACAATAGAGTTAAAATTAAGGATGTTATAGAAAAGAGTGAAGATTTCAGTATTAACTTAGGAGTTAACCCTCCTTTGGGATGAAATCCTAGACAGTTTATTTCCCCCAAATCTTGATGTGGCGTGATTTCATTGATTATTAACTACTTATTTTATGAGCCTTCTTCTGGACTATATCTAATCACATTAAACCATCCTGACCTCTTTCCTTCTTCATTCAACCAATAACAATTGCCCACTAGCTTTTCATAGTATTATTGATATTTATTATTGAAACGGATCTTAGGCTAATACACTGCTAAGGCCAGATTTCAATGGAGAATTTTACCTTTGCAAAATGATATGAAAAATAAATCTTTCCTTTTATTTATCTGTCACTGCTAATTGTATTGACAACTGCAGCTTCTTGGCATAATAAAAAAGTCAAAGTTAGTAATACCACAAGGATTCTAAAACTGCCTTGATAGCTTGCTGTCTCCTATCACTATATTCATGATCTAACCACTATAATGTATCAATTAACTGACCCCCAAATAGCACATAGGTGTAAGCCATAAATACCATGAGGATCCAGGAGCGTATGCTTAGGAAAACAAGCTCCCATGTCCAAATGTCTCCTCCTAATAACCACCCATGTGAAGCTCTCAGACAAAACAAATACCAATCCATATATTAAGCAGTTTAATATGTTATTTGACAGAAATTAGGCTGGAGACTAGAGGAAACCACCCACAGTGATCCTAGAGTCTTGGTTGGAAGGCAAAAACACCACAATTCTAAGCTGTAGCTTCAAACATCTACAGGTTAGAATTGGTTTGTTGTTGCCAGCTGTCAGACTCACTTCAACATCTTCCTGAAGATTTTACGTTCTAATCACTGACTACATTAACAACTGCCACTTATTTAAGATTTACATTCCTATGGGTTAATCATTTTAACAAATAGCTTATCATTAAAACCATTGACCTAGCCCAATACTCTGAATTAAATGTCCTGATTAAGGTAAGGGGGAAAAAAAGAGGTTGTGGTACTTCTGTATACATTGAGGTAAAACATGACCATTATATACTTTTAAGCAGGGAAAAGCTGGTTATATATAAAATAGTCCTGGTTTTGTTTTTAAAATGTATGTTTTTAAAAAGTATGTCTCTGTACTAAATATATATGCATAGGAAAGAATCTGGCGGTCCAGATGGTACTTATGGTGGAGGAAGACTGGGACAGAGACACTACAGGCAATTTCCCTTTCCGCTTATCTGTCTAAAATGTTTTGGACTTTTGCAAACGATATTTCTGTATTAATTTTATAATCAGAAAAAAAAAAAACCCTTACTTTCCACTTTGAAAAAACATCTAATAGAATAAAGCCTCCTTGCTTGCTGAATTGAAAAGAAGAATCTAAGGGCAGAGGGAATAGGTATAAAAAGAAGTAGCCACACAGGAGGGAGGGTATGCATTGCCTGTGGTGCAGTCAGTGACACTGAGGCCATGTCCAGCGAGGAGGGCAGCCAGGGAAGTCGGGACAGGAAGGGTGAACCTGAATGGTGAGAGGCAAAGAGCCAAACCAGCAAGAAGAGCCTAGAAAAGCACGAACCAGCCCTGTTCTGCTCCTTCAGGTCCTCAGGCTGGCCGGCTCCTCTATCCTGCTCAGCCCTCCATTTAAAACTTCAGAAGCTGCCCCCCAGCACTGCTGACCCTCTTGACTCCGTTCTGCTTTATTTTCTCCGTAGCACTGACCACCACCCCTTCTATAAATGAACTTACTCAGCATGTTTATGGTTTACCAACCACCACTAACACGTAAGCTTCAGAGGGCACCGATTTTTCTCTTCTGTTTCACTGACCTAACTCTGGTGACCAGAATTGGGCCTACTCTTGTTTTTACTACTTATCAGCTGTAGGTGGTGGGAGTCTTACCTCATTGTTAGGACCCTTCCTTTCCTTCAGGCACAGTTCAAGTCCAATCCATAGTTGCTGCTTGAGTTAAAGAATTGCTAAGAAGACTTGAGTACTAAGCACTCTTCCATGTACTTTGCATGCTTTTATCCCCAGAAGGCTGGAAGGCACAGGTCTTTCCCCTTCAGTTTCCCTCCCACCCCCAAGGCTTCTGTCCATTTTTTTTTCACCTTCTCTTCATGTATTCTTCACCTTGGTTTTTTGAAGTCATCCTTTATTTTCCTATTCCACTACCTTAGCTACAGCTAGCATGTCACTTTTATACTCAGCATCCATGTCAACAAGACTTTCTACCAACTACACATACATGCACCACATCGTAGTCATCATCGTCGTCATCCCTGAAGAAGACAATATTTCTAACCAGGGAAGTCTTCAAATCCTAGCTTTAAGGACTGGATGATTTAAGGGAGAGCCTTAAAACTGGAATTTAAACTTAAATCAGTATGGGCAATTTTATACTAATTTAGGCTTATCTTGGTTCAAGTAAAATAATAGGTGTCTAGAGTCTCTAATAAAGGTCCAATCTTATTATCTATTTGAAGTTAAAAAGAAATTAGAAGAAAAGGAAGCTGAGAAAAAAGAAGAAGTTCTGCTGGCTGAGCCTCCCCCTCCTCCTCCTGAGCCAGAAAAAGAGAAGGAAACCCCTTCAAAAACTCCTCCTGCAAAAGGAAAACCACCATCAGGTGATTGACAGAATAATTTATAATCCTGTTTGTCAGTTTCTTATCTTCACTTAGAAAAGAATTCTAAATTGCAATACCAGTGCACTTACTTAGATTCAGACTTAAAGCAACTTCAATTGTATGAAACCACGTTACGTGCTCAGGTGGAAGTGGAAAAGTCCTTCGTAGCTAAGAGCGTGGAGGGAACATGGAGTCCTCAGACCCAGTTCTTCTGATTCGAATAAGGCCACGGATTAGAATAGGAAGGGCACAGAGAATAACCAGAAGGAACTTATAGCAGCTCAAAAGGACAGACGTCTGTCTGTGGAACTGTAGACTGATGCTTTTGTAGAGTGAGAACACGTTCAGAAAATGAGAGGTAGTAGAACCAGTTGTTCACAAGAATAAGGGAACAAATCAACAGCCTTCATCAGGGTCTAGAATTCATATGTAACTTCATTATCCGTGTGAGTACATGTGATAATAAAAGGATAGAAATGAGCACCTGGAATCTCAGGAAATGTATATGGTTGTAATTTATAATATATACACTTAAAGAGTTTGTGTAGGGAGTACTTTTTAGCTTAAGTTCTTTCTACACCCTTAACCACGAAGGACCATTAACTTAAGGGGTAGACAATAAACATAATGACCAAAGTGAAGTGCTCAATTGTTGCAGTGCCCGATACTGGTAGCATGTTAGTATCAGTCTGATGCTATGTATAGGAAGCAACTATGGTTCTCGTGTCTGGTTTTAGCTTTGTAAGTAGCTGGCTGTGCATTACCACAAGTCTACCCAGGAATCTTTGATCTTGTGTCAGCATTGTATTTTCAAATTCCAGAATCTTTGTGCTTCATGGACATTTGAGATGGATGTGAATTTTTAATTGAATTTATTTATATTAAATAAACTTGAAGACTTAAGTAACATATATCATGTTCTATTAAAGACCATTGTATTACAATAAAATGGGGTTTGACTGAAGGCAAAACACACAAATTCTAAAGAAATTTTTTTTATCATATGAACAATAAAAATACAAAACCATGAATTAAATATATATGCCCTTTTCCCACTACCTCATTAGGAATTAAAAAAAAAAAATTCAGAGGTCTGGAGGAAAAATAGAAATCTTTAAAACACTGTTTAGAACTGGGGAGAACAGTTGTCACAGTGACTCGAGTAAGCCTAGACTCATCCAATGTAGTCTTTTAAGCTCTGACCTTTCTGTCCTACCATGACCTCCCTCCCTCTCTGTCTGGTGGCAATCTGGGGGACCTGTGTACCTGAGCCATTCCCCAAAACCAATCTCTCGCGTTCCTGGTTACAACACAGTTCAGTCTTTAAGTTTCTGAAGTTTGTTTGTGATTTTAAATTTGTATTCTTGAGCGTCTGGGTGGCTCAGTCGCTTAAGTATCTGCCTTCGGCTTAGGTCATGATTCTAGGGCCCTGGGATCAAGTCCCACATCGGGCTCCCTGCTTAGCGGGGAGCCTGCTTCTCCCTCCCCCTCCACTCCTGCTTGTGCTCTCTCTCTCTCTCTCTCTTTTTCTCTCTGTCAAATAAATAAATAAAATCTTTAAAAAATAATAATAAAAAAATAAAATTGTATCCTTGAATACTGTGCATGGAAGGAATAATAAAGCTATTGTTGCTTAAAAGAGTGCTTGCATCTGTCTCTTTTTTTCACTGAAGAGAGGCCTAGTGCCTGATCTTTAAAAACTTATCCACATGTTAATCTCCAGGGGCCTAATTACTACCTTCCAACAATAACGTCCTAAGGGAAAGAGAGCTCAGTGCTTGTGGGCATCAAGGGGGCAATAGAGGGAGGCAGTGAGATGGGCGGCAGCCCTGACAGCTCAGGGAAGCTTACTGAAGCAATTTTAGGAACGTTCCTGTCAGGTTTGTTTATTTTTATTTAAGTAATTAACATTTTTTTTTCAAATTAAACGTTTTCAGAAATGAAAGTCTAAGGCTTCTGAACATGTCCAGCTCAAACACCCAACTACAATCTTTAGAAGTTGAAATGAAAAGAGGAATTATTTACTAAATTATTTTTCAAAAAATCAGGGTGGAAACAGAGTAAAGAAGGAGGCATAGGGCTCTCAGTTCAGGGACAGTCATTTTGTCCCTGTATGATTCGGCACTGTATGTAGTTCTACATTTTATACCAAATGTACTTGGGATTAAATTTGAAGGAGTTCACAGTTAGGTTCCATTAAAGGGTCTATTATCAAATCCACTATCAAACTTCAGAGTTTAACTTAAAACTAGAGTTGTCAGTGTGGCAAAATATAGTAGTACTATAGCCATGCTGCTATTTAAAAATAATTTTTGAGATTTCACATCTATTGTAAAACTGATTAAAAAGAAAAAAAAAACAGATAGAGTAGAATTAGACTTGCTGTAAATAGGACTTGCCCACAATACTTTATAAATTCAGTGTCTTTTATAAATTCAGGTATCTCTGTTTGTAGTTTATTTTCTCTGTTGCCTTGTTTAGAGCTAGTTTAGAGCTCAATAGTTGGTTATCCAAAGTATTGTTATTAAAGGAAATAAGAATTTATCTAAATGTTATTGTTATTATTAATAAGCTTATTTCTAAAAAAAGCAACTAGTTCAAATGTTTGGTTTTTGTTTGTTTACTTATTTTTGAATTTGGTGGTTGCTGTTTGGATACTTAAAATCTTTTCACAGAGGCTAACCAAGTTTCAAGGCTAATCTTTTTCTATGTCTTATTTCTATGGCGTCTTGGTTGTTGGTTCTGAAAAGTTTAGATATAACATGCGTTATATATGAACACGTTCTTATAATTATCACTTCTAAATATAAATAATAGGTCAGACAGGTTATCTCCATCATAGGTATTTATTTATTTATTTATTTATTTATTTGACAGAAGGAGAGGGAGAAAACAAATAGGAGGAGTTGCAGGGGAGAGCGAGAAGCAGGCCTTTCACCGAGCACAAAGCCTGACATGGGGCTTGATCCCAGAACCCTGGGATCGTGACCTGAGCTGAAGGCAGCTGCTTAACCGTCTGAGCCACCCAGGCACCCCATCATAGACATTTAAATTGCCCCATTTGTCCATCTTTCTTTTTTTCTTTTTTTTCATTTTATTTTATTTCTTTTCAGTGTTCCAGAATTCATTGTTTATGCACCACACCCAGTGCTCCATGCAATACGTGCCCTCCTTAATACCCACCACTAGTCTCACCCAAACCACCACCCCCCTCCTCTCCCAAACCCTCAGTTTGTTTCTCAGAGTCCACAGTCTCTCATGGTTTGTCTCCCCCTCCAATTTCCTCCAACTCACTTCTCTTCTCCATCTCCCAATGTCCTCCGTGTTATTCCTTATGCTCCACAAGTGAAACCATATGAAAATTGACTCTCTCTACTTGACTTATTTCACTCAGCATAATCCTTTCCAGTCCTGTCCATGTTGATACAAAAGTTGGGTATTCCTCCTTTCAGATGGAGGCATAATACTCCGTTATATATATGGACCACATCTTCTTCTTTCCAATGAAGAATAAACTATAGCCCAGGGCAAAGAGAAGATAATGATTGAAATTGTTTAGTGAATAATGTGGGATGTAGGGTATTTTTTCAAGGAACTAATTTATTATTTGGGATGCCTTATTGACCTATAGATGATCAGTTTCCCATTTTCCCCCTTCCAGTATAGTTTTGTACTAGAGTCCAAGGAATCCAGCCAGATCCAAACCATCCTCTACATTGCAAGCTATGGTCAATGCAAAATGGAAATGTAGAAATCACAAGGCATGAGGTCAGGAAAAGTTCAAGGAAGTGTGGTTCAAAACAGTGTGGTTATTCAGCTCTTCTTCAAGGTGTTTTGGCATCATTCCTATTACAGATTTAGTAGTCTAATTGTGTAAGGATAATTTAGTTGAAATAAATCAAAATCAAGCAATATGCATCAAATGAACTCATAACTAACTTTTAAAATGCTGCAGCTATGTTGCATTGAAAAATTTACAATCAAATCCATTATCAAATACTGATACTAAAATTAGGACCAAACCTCTCAGTGTGACAAATTGAATAGCACTATCAGGGCTGTTATTCAAGAGTTTTAACCCAGTATGTCTTCAGGTTAATTTTCGCTCACAGTAAAGACATCACTAACGCAACTGTTTATCTGTGAGAAATAACATTTGATCACGTACAAGCAATGTAGCCCAGGATATGAACGAAAATTGTCAATAATGTTTATGTCTCGAATTTTGTTTAGAGTCCTTGCATGGTAAGCAAGAATCTCTTCAGGAAGGAAAAGGGAAGAAAGGTAAGACTTCACTCAAAAGAAAAGGTACTCAGATAAAGATAGATGTGGTTCAATGTAATTCTGCATTTCATAACTTCCTCAGGGAAGAGAGCCAGATTTGTTAGTCATATCCGTCTTCTCTTAGGCATTTGTAAACCATAAGTCCTTGCCAAAGAATATAACCTCCGTCATTCTGTAGCCTGGATTTTAGCAAAGGTCCTGCCAAAAAGAGTGATGCTTGTGGGGAATAATTTAGAGATATCTAGTATATAGAATATTCACTCATCATAGAAATTATAGGTGTTATTCTTGGACGAAGCTATGGCATCAGAAAACTATACACTGACCCATACTTTCTCAAGCTCTCATCAAATTGCCTTCACTGATATGCCCTTTGGTATAAGGTCCTCAATTTCCTTCACAGTGTAACATACCAGTGGAGGTGAAACTTTCATTTATACCAATAATAAGCTCATACTTCATTTTCTGAGGGGATAGTATGCCCACTATATCATTTAATGGCCTCTATATGAAATCCTAGGTGAGAAATTTCATTCAGAATCAAGGGACAGGAAACCTTTTCTTCTTCTGAGTGGTTAGATAATTAGCACATCTAAATGATATTATTTCCTTTTCTATTTTGGCTGTCCAGTAGTTCAGAACCACCTAGTGCCCATATCCGTGCAAGGGTACTTCGATCTCATTGTCTGCTTTCTAATACCTCTCCCGGCTTTGACCTTCTACTTTGAGTTGTACTTGTCCTCACCCTAATTTCTTGTAATTTTTCTGTATTTTATTTTAAGTGTTTGTGTGAAATAAAGGGGATATAATTTTTAAGTAATTGAGAGTTGGCAGAAGAAAATCCTAGGTTCGTAAATGCAGATTAGTTAGATTTATGTTGAAGCTGCTATAACAACCAATTAAAATTGAAATGCGGTTATAAATATATACAGTTGGCTTTCTCAGGGTACATTCAAATGGGGTTGTAACGAGTGTGTACCTTTGTTTAACTTTTTATTGCTAATTGCCAAATGCAGTTGCAACCCAAGAGTGTGCAGGTTCACAAAATGATGGGCTGAAAAGGAGCTTTATTTTGCCAGTTAAAAAAAAACATAACCATGATTCCAAAAGAGAATCTCATCCTTCTCTGATTATATAACATGATATATAATTAGAGCCACCTGATGAGTTAACACTGAGCTATAAATTTTAACTACAATGTTAAGGACTATAATTTATGCTCAGCTCTACCCATTTAGGAGAATAGTTTTCATATTTACATTATATATTCCTTGCTTTTTGATTGTGGTCAACAAAAGCAAATGAAGGATCATCATAGAATCTTCAAAAATAAAGATTAAAAAAGCAAATTAAATATACTATGCACATTAGTTACCAAATCAAGTTAAACATAATAATGCACATGCTTTAAGAGCATCCTTAGTTAAAAGAATACACATTGCAAATAAACCGTAAGTAAATACAAGTTCAACTAGTAAAATTTATACACTGGAGCAATGCAGTTAGCTCAATTTAAATAACTAAGAATTTTCCAACATTTTTTGCTTTTATTTTACTGAATTTCTATTGTGTTTAATAATATTTGAATAAGCGAATTTGCATTCATAATTTAGAAGTCTTTCTATTACATAGAAATGCTGGTTTCCAGGATGTGTCACACATTTCCTCTTTAAAAGGAAGTTACAATGTTAATTCTTAGTATTTGAAACTAACATCATTGTAGGTGAACATTACTGACTGATTTATCTGTTTATCTCACAGGTCATTTGATACCATTATATTGAAATCATCTCTTCTGGTTTAAGGAGCTGTCTCCTTTCTTCTTTCTTCAAACTTATCTTTATTTCCTGTTGTTGACATCTTTAACTCAGTCCTATTCTTCTCTGCATCATTCTCTACACTTCTCCCAAAATCTTGACACTGAAATGCCATTTGCCAAGTGTATTCTAGTGTTCTTAAAGCCTGTCTTACCCTCCAACCCATTTGCCATTGTCCCAGGTTACTGCTTCATAAAACACAACTTATCAACCCCAAGACCTTACCTACCCGTTATTAATTAGGGACTGAATGAATCAAGTTTTCCATAATCAACTAATTTTCAGAAAATACTGAGTTATGCCAAACTAAAAAGTTTTTTGTTTTTTTTTTGGGGGGGGGGGGGGGGTTTGGGAGAAGGGGTTGGGATTATGGACATTGGGGAGGGCATGTGATTTGGTGAGTGCTGTGAAGTGTGTAAACCTGGTGATTCACAGACCTGTACCCCTGGGGATAAAAATATATGTTTATAAAAAATAAAAAAATTAAAAATAAAAAAAAAACAAACTAAAAAGTTTTTAATGCAGGATTTAAAAAAATATATCAATTTGCATCTCTAAGGAAGTAGGAGATGCAATATTATATTATAGAATTCTCTCTTAGGAGAGTATCCCCTGGGGCTAGAGTTTTATGGACCAAACACTGAGGGAAAATATTGTCTTTAGTTCCACTGGCCTGCCCATGTGTTGGCGTTGGCATCGTTCCAGGGCTTGCCTTCTGACTTAACTTCTAGTAAGAGAGGCTATAAGACCACTTAGCAATAAAGAAATGTCTGTTATAAACACCAGTAGTATTTAACTGAAAGGCCATGGAAAAAGATAAAAGGGTAATGAAATTGAAATACCTGGCTGCATCCACCAGAGCAGTGGCTCTTTGAACAATGGCTCTTTAAGTGTGGCGCCTGAACCAGTAATATCATGTCACCGGGGGACTCAACTAAAAACACAAATGCTTGGCCCCGCCCCAGACCCACTGAATCTAATACTCCTGTAGGGCCCAGCAATTTGTGTTTTAATAAGCCCTCTAGGGAAGTCTGATGATGGCTAAAATCGGAGAACGATTAAACTGCAGCCCAAGGATTAGTCCTCTACTGTAGCCATTGGAATATCAGAAACATTCCATATTTAGAACATATTATTTATATGTCCACTCCCCCCAAAAATGTTTAAGTTGGATTACAATTTAGAAAAAAAACATATATACGAACTATTTCTATCTCAACATTGAATGGCTACACTGAGGACTAAACAGTCTAGCTTTCAAGTGAAAGCCAGTCTCTCCTTAGAAACTGAAGCTTCCATGTGGTCGGTTGAGTGGTACTGAGAAGGACACACCCCTGTTACATTGCAGATGCTGGCAGATTATGCTCAAGTCCCTATGGCATGGATACATTTTTATTCATTCAAATTTTGTTTTTCTCCTTAGCATTTTCATCATTAAAAAACCGATTAAAAATGGAATCAGGGGCGCCTGTGGCTCAGTGGGTTAAAGCCTCTGCCTTCGGCTCAGGTCATGGTCCCAGGGTCCTGGGATCGAGCCTCACATCGGGCTCTCTGCTCAGCAGGGAACCTGCTTCCTCCTTTCTCTCTCTCTCTCTCTCTCTGCCTACCTGTGATCTCTATCTGTCAAACAAATAAATAAATTTTAAAAAATCTTTAAAAATGGAATCAAAGCACAATGGTCCAAAAAGACTACCTGGCTCACTCAGTTTTCACTGAATGATCATATTTTAGAAAAGAAGAAAAAGAAACTCATTCCAGTCTCATATTTACAATTGCAAAGTTATTCCTCTTAGGAATTCTTCTTAGAGAATTTCATCTTAAAGCAGACACAGTGTTATCACTTTTATTTCACCAGATTCAGGTCAAATAATGGAAAATCATCCTATCAAATAATGAACATTGTTGGTTATTGCCTGAACAAAGATTTTCTTAAAAATCTTTAAATGTAAAAAGATCGGGAACAACTTCAGACCTGTAGATAATGGGTACTATTTAAATGTATAAGTAAAGTCACCTAAACGCTCCATAAGACATAATTGACAATTTCTCCTCTACTTATAATCTATATGTTTTTAACTAACATAAAAGTGTAAGATACATTATCATTTAATAATACTCATTAAGGAAGTATAACTATAATTATTCTGAAGATAAGTGTAACTTAAACAGAATGAATTTCTAAACCACAATAACCTTGATCATTTAAGGAAATATTAGGCTTTTGGAGTTCACCTGCTTTGATCAATCATAGAATCTGTCAGACCCGAAGAGTGCCATGCCACCCAACTGATCTAGACTCCCTTCTTGACACTCTCAGGGGAAGTGAAGCGTATGCCCTTTCTGGATTCTGAACTGAACATTAACTAGCATTATTTCTTCTCCTCCTCTTCCTCCTCCTCTACCTCCTCTTCCTCCCTCCTCTCTCTTCCTCTTCCCTCCCCTTCTCTCTCTCTCTCTCTCTCTCTCTCTCTCTCTCTCTCTCGTGCCTTAATTCAGCCAGGCTTACAGCACAGTAGGTGCCTTCATCTATACTTCCCGAGTATAGCAAGAAATATAGTTTCCCACTCAGAAACCCTGTGTCTCCTTCAGGGAATGTTGGAATATTCAGGAGCTACAGTACTCTGACTCCTTCCCCACATCCTTCACTGACTCTGGCTGACTCATCATAACCTCCTTCCTCCCCGCTCCTCCCCTGAGCTTCAACACAAAAACAACAAACAAACAAAGGAAACCTGAGAGCACCACTCATAGAATACTTACTCTCTTTCTCACTTGGGATGGAGAATTTAATTTACTAGTATTTGCAGTAGTAAATGAAATGCACTTTACAGTGTAAACTTTGTTCATTATGGAAGCAAGGACGGAGAAAAAAATAACATATCAAGTTGCTTTTCATAGCCAACTAGATAACAGACCTGAGTAGCTTACAAAACAAACAAACAAACAAACAAACAACCTGTTCCTGATCTTGTTGGTTAATTTGCAGACTTTAGAGAATGGGGTTTTTGATTTGGTAAGGCTCTCCAAAATTGCTTAATGACTTTCGTGAAGTCCACCCTAATCCTAGATTTATTCATCTACCAGAATCTGGTTCCATTCATCTACTTGAAATGGAATGATCTAATATGCATATTTAAGGTTCTCCTAAAGGAAAATCACCAGGAGGGAAAGGATCAGTAAAGAAATCACCTGCCGATTCTACAGACGTGTCACCTGTTCCCATAGTGCCTCCACCACCTAAGCCAGGATCTGAAGAATGGGTCTACGTGGATGAACCGATTCCTGAGGTATGGCAGTTTAGATTGAAGCTTGTAGAAGCGAGCCTTTCTCTTGTTTGTAGTAACATTCACACCATTATTTGAACCACCCAGAAGGCCTTTTATAGCTGGTGATATGTATACTCATCAAAAAGCCGAGGTGAGGGCACGTGTGGTGATGAGCACTGGGTGTTATATGCAACTAATGAATTGTTGAACACTACATCAAAACTTGATGATGGACTATATACTGGCTAACTGAGCATAATAATAATAATAATAATAATAAAAGCTGAGGTGAATTTTTGAGACTACTCATTGAATCCCATTGTATCCTCTCCCTACTCCTTCGAGTTTCTGAGTCATGCTTTGAACAGCTATTAAGTGCTGAAAGCAGGAGAACAAATGGGTTCTCTAAGGACCAATTTTCTCCCCAAGGACAAGCAGAGATGCAGTTTCCTGGAAGAATGACTTCCTCAGAACACATATCCAGCAAATTATAGCCCTCCATCCATGTTCTCATGCCCACATTATAATGCTTTCAAATGAAGTTTAACCTCTGACTTTTCACAAACAGAAGAAACTTTTTGAAGCTAACTAAACTAATAAAAGAACAAGTCACTGTCTGGCCTGAGAACTTTAAATAGGTACGCCAGAATAAGGCAAAGAGATGCCCCAGGTGAACCCTGGAAAATCCCTTCAGTTCTTTGTTCTCTGACAACTGCAAAGCCTAGTCTCTACATAGGCAAAGTTGGTTGTTTCAATAGAAAAATCGTCTTAAGAAAATCACCAAGAATGGTCTTTCCTTTCCCACTTTTTTCAAAGACAAATTGCTCTATAAAAATGCAGCCCCTTTTTTCTTCACTGCAATCCTCAGTGAATTCCTACTCTCATGAACTCTGAGCACTGACTGCCTGGGCCAGGCATTTGAGACCCAATCATGAATTTCTGTGGTTGTGCTGTTGCTATTATTATTGGTTTTTCCTAGAGAAATGTCTTATCTCCCCAATTAGATTATAAACTCTTTGAGAGAGGGAAGGAACATGTGGGATAATTGATTATATTCAATACAGAATCAAGCACAACATAGATTCTTGATGAAGCTCTAATGATTTAATTAATTTACATTGATAAGGAAGTTAGATCAGAAAATATTTGAAAATGAGAACATTAAGTGATATAACTATAGATGTGTATAATACCACTCAGACAAACAGAAGCTACTTATTGAAATAAAAACATTAAAAAACTTCTCATAGAATCAGGATATAAATGGTTGTTGGGAAGGAGATAAAATTAAAATGATATTATTTGGCAGGGTTGGGGAGTGAGAGACAAAAACATTGAAATCTAATCCTTCACTCCAAACCTTGAAGCTCATGAGAGAAATAAATTCGTACAGGACAAGAAGGAAATAGAGGACAGAAGTGAAAAATAAACATTAACATTGAGATTTGGCAGATCTTCTAGCAGTCATAATTCTGACAAAACAGATGATAATTTAAGGAGAGTTGAATAAAGTATCAAAAATAAGGGAACATATAAGGATCCGATTATTACCCCAAACAAGGGATGGCTGGGAGCCATATGGCTTGTAGGCCTGAGAAGATGGGGAAAGGGAGCACATGCTTGGAGGACCTCTGTGCGGAGAAGGCCATCTGGCAGGAGTTGAGGCCTTCAGTAGAAGGATGTAGCCACATACAGTGGGCAGCAGAAGACAGTGTTCTTCCTGCTTTCTTCCTGCTTTCCCATCCCTTGCCCTAGAAGATGGAGGGCAAGGTTGTTTCTGGAAGTATAAGATTGTTCAAGTTAGCCATCCAGGGCACTGAGCAGCCCAAAGAATGAAGAACAGGAACTTGGTCTGAGGGGACAATGGGAGGATATGCCGCACAGACTTCTACTTCTAATAACCTAAGTGAAATCATGCGGAGAATGTATTTTGCTACACAAGAAGTAGTCTAGAGCCTTGAAACAAAGCAGCCACAGAATCCACTCTAGTCATTTTTCCAACCTTAGTTTCTCACACTTTGGCGGGTAAGCTACAGAGCTTACTTGTCAAAGAAGAAGAAAAAAGACAGATGCCCAGTTAAATTTGAATTTCAGATTATCAATGAATTTAAGTGGGCCCCCTATACTTTATCTGGTAACCCTAGTTCCAGGCCTCCCAAGGACCCTCATATCTATCTCCCTCAGTAGGGATGTGGAGGAGAGAGAGGAAGGGTGGGAGGAGAAGAAGGGAAGTGGGGGAAAGCTAGATTGAGAGAGAGAGAGGTTGAGAGATTGAGAGAGATTGCTTTCAGATCTGGCTCTCCTAGGTGGAGGCAGCAGCCAAGTTCCAGGAGAGCCTGGGCCCTACCCCCTTCGTCAGCCATAGGAGGGGTGCAGAGAGAACGGAGAAGGCAGTCAGAGTGAGAAGTCTTTGCTTTTCAGCTTCTGGAGTTTTGAAGCATATTTACTTTGGCTACTGATTTCCTATTATACTCAGTCTTAGCCAGTGATAAGAAGCCCACTTAATTGGAAAGTATAGATATTAACATCTAGTCACATCACAAAAGTTCAGGTGCCCAGGCCCAGAAAATATTATGTCATAGAGACTGGAAGAACCTATACATATGAACTTATCAATACCTCATAGAAATCACAGAGGATATGGGAGATTCCAAAAGACCAGGTATAGGTAAATACCTAAATGTTTAATAAAAAGCTGATGGGATTTAGTAACATACAGACAAATACTCCAGACATTAAGCCCTGACAAAATTTGAGAGAAAATATTGAAAGTCTGACTTCTGAGCATGTATAAACTACAAAAATGACCACCCAGAGCCCATACAGGTTCACTAAGTCCTGCTGAACTGGCCCATTCCTTTTCCTTGACAGAAAAATTGAATAGATGGATCGGGAAAGTACCATAAACTTTGTATATCTTAAGTTCAAAATAGTATTTGACAATTTCTCATGACGTTCTTAAAAAATGAGATCTGTGAGCCGGGTGTTACTTCACTTAGGTCAATTGCTAAGTGGTAACTCTCCATGCACAGAGTGTGAATTAATGGATTCAAGTCAACTAAGAGGGAGATATTGTAGTGGGGCTTATTTAAAATGATCTTTAACACCATCCAGGGTATGATGACAAGTAGAAACCAGAGGCATGAGCAAGGGGGGAAAAAAAGGTGTTAAAATAATGTCAGAGGAGAATTAAAGGAACCATAGATGTTTAAGTTAGATAAATGCATTCTTCAAATGTGTCTGGACATTAAATCATAGACTTTTAGAACTAGATGGAGCCAGCCAGTCTCCTAAAAAATTAACTGATGATAAAATTGGATTCAGATGAGTTTACATAGTAAAATTTATCGAGGGCCTGCTACGTGCAAATGCTGTACTAGATGCTGAGACTAACAAAACAAGCAAGTTTCATCCTGAATCCCAGCCTACATCTCCCCACTGTCTTCAAATATCTGAGAGGCTATCATAGGGAATACTGTATGAATGTAGTCTGCCCTTCTCCAAAGGGCACAACTAGGGCTGGGGAGTGGGACATATAGGAAAGCAAAGTGCTGCTCAACATAAGGGAGACTTTTCTAGTAACATAGTTATGTGACACTGGAGGGCCTACCCTGAAATGTATCAGTGAGATCCATGGAGGGATCATTTATCTCCACTATTTGGCATTTCTCAATTGGAAAGGAGATTAACCAAATAATCTCTCAGATCCCCATGTATAATTCCCCAAGTAAATAAATGCATAGCCAATAAGGGAATATTTAGTACAGAGAATTTATATTGAATATAACATGTATCTTCAATTTTATTTCCTTTTGATTATTTCTTAGTTTGGGTTATTTATTTGTATCACTAAAGGTAACACAAACTTTCCAATTTTCATGGTACACACAGCAAAGATAAAACCACTTGGGCAAATTCAAAGAAATGACTCATCACCACCCTGACATGAACCCTAGATATTGCCCATGATAGGCAGTTTTCCAACCTACGCAAAATATGACATCTATTTATTCATTCAATAAATATTTCTTGAGCACCCATTATGTCCCAGACACTGTGGTGATTATAGGAAAAATGGTAGAGTGGTGACTAAAACAACCATTGTTCTCATTGTTCTTTTTTTTAGAAGATTTTATTTATTCATTTGACAGACAGAGATCACAAGTAGGCAGAGAGGCAGGCAGAGAGAGATGAAGGGAAGCAGGCTCCCCGCTGAGTGGAGAGCCTGACTCGGGGCTTGATCCCAGGACCCTGAGATCATGACCTGAGCCAAAGGCAGAGGCTTTAACCCACTGAGCCACCCAGGCACCTCTCTCATTGTCTTATGAGACTGATATTCTAGGGGCAAATGTGGACAAATGAACAAGCAGTTGCCATTAATGTCAACCCTGCTATAATAGGAGAAAGTACAGGGCTTGAGATAGAACTCTGGAATGTCAGAGGATGACCTTCAAGACGTTGTGGATCAGGGAAGAATTTCTGGAAGAAATTTATCTGAACTGAGACATGAAGAAGTATTTGGAATAGAAATTAGCAGGCGGAGGAGTAAGAAGGAGGGGCAAGAAGTTTCACAGAGAATGCTTTAGACAGTTGCATCTGGTTCTTGTTTTTCTTGCTTTATTGCTTGTTGCTTGATATTGCTTATCTTGTTCTGTATTGCTCTTTTGACTTAATTCGTTGGAAGAATTGTCACTTTGAAATGATTAATTTTATGCTTTACCATTTAACAGGAAATACCTTCCTTTTTAGTACCTTACTGGGAACTAATAGAAAATTCCTATATAAACTCCATCAAAACGGTACTCAGGCATCTGAGAGAAGAACAGCATTCAGTGATTTCTTACTTATATGAAATTAGGTAAGTAAAGATACTTATATGAAATACTTATAAAAAGTTACTTATATGAAATATTGTCAGAAATACTTATATGAAATTAGGTAAGTAAAGTCAGAATTTTGTAGTCTACAGGCATGTCATGTGAGCTCCATCTAATTCTCTTACTGTCTTACAGAACAAATTTCCAGCATTTTCTACGGCGTCCGGATCACAAACAAGATTTTGTATCTCAATGGCAGGCTGATTTCAATGCTCTCCCTGATGACCTGTGGGATGATGAGGAAACAAAGTCTGAACTACACCAGAGAGTAAATGTAAGGAAACCTGCGACCTGCTGCACCAGGGTCTTCACATATGTGAATATTGTACTGTAGAACCTAACTCATTCCCTTCTTTTTCTGTGAAGTGTGGGGATAAGGAGGGAAATGGTTTGAACACTTACCTGCCAACTTTCAAGAGCAATGGCTCTTCTAAACTTGAATTCAGAATGAAAACATGGTGGACAATACTTGCAGAAAGAGGATCCAAATCCAGCAAAGCAAAAAGCATTGTTGGCATCTGTTTTGTAGCTTCCTAACCCCTTTGTTCGGCATTGTAACTATCTCTATGACTGGCATTAAGTGCATGCCTACCTTGAGTGCGGTCATAAGGATGGATGATGTCAGGGAGAAGAGGAATGAGGGAACTTCATGGAAAACCTAAAGGGCAGCCAATATTAAATAGATCCTTTGAGGGAAGGTACCAAATCTTATACATCTTTCTATCTCCAGCAGGCACCGTGCCTAGCACTTAATAGACAGATTTTCATAAGTTCATAAATGGAATCTATTATGCTGATGTCTTAGAAGAAGACTTCTGATGTCCAGGAAGCCTGATTTCAATTAAGAAATTAAAAACATTAAACTTTTAAAAATATCAATTCAAACAATAAAGTAGAGAAGCTTCTAATAAGAATAGTCAAGGAAAGAAAAAAAAACTTTAAGTAGAGATTCGGATAGATCCCATAGTTTTTGACTTTATAGTTATAATAATAATTGTTATAACTATAAATTATATAAATATACATATTATAAATTATAATTAATTTCCAAATAGTGTCAAATTACCTTATTGATATTCTCACTGGCCACATAATTATTTTTTAAATGTTTTGTTTCATTTCCAAGTGACAAATGTTGTTATTGCTTAAAACTTTGTCCCTTGATTCTAATTCTGTTGCATTGTGATCTGAGAATTAGAGGTTTTATTTTAATTTAATTTAGTGATTTTAATAATATTTTAAATTTATCTAAATTTTTAAGTTACCTGAAACATTAATTTTTTTTGTTTATATTCCATGGATGCTAGAAAATAGCATATAATCTCTATGTAGAAGGTTCAATAAGTTTTGGCCAAATCAACCTTGTTAATGTCATTAGAATGCTTTTTAGCAGTGAATTCTCCACAGAAGTATATTATAGAGAAACTTGAGAAGTTCTAAAGAGTAAAACTGCCTTTCCTTCAGGCCCTATGTCCAAACTTAGGTTTAGGGTGGGCCCCACATATCACTTTCATTTTTTAAAATGTCATAAGTAATTCTGATTGAAAAAATTACCCTTTGGGTATATTTTTATATCTACATAATCTTGCAAAAACTAATGGAAGTAAGTTAAAAATCCCTATGATGGTTACATTTCTATCCATTTGCCTTGCTTTATAGATTGCTTTACAGATTTTAATGTAGCAACATTAATAGCTAACCTGAACTTGGTACAGTGCTGGCACTGTTTTCTTGCATCCTCAGGACAACCCTCTGAGATGGAAACTAGTAAGAGTCCCATTTTATGGATGACAAAATATGGTGAAATAAGTGTCAGAGCTGGGATCTGACCCCACACTGCCAGGCTCCCTAGCCCATGCCCTGAAGAGATCGTTAAAACCGTTTCTCTGATGCAGCATTATTTGGCATGTGAAGAAACATGACACGCTACCTCTTCATGGTCTCCTATACTCTTTACAGTATAAAATAACCATTTTTGCACCAAAGGACTTCTTTTGTATTGAATTCTACTATATCTAATATTAATACTGTGTACTTGCCTTATTTCTTATTTGTATTTGTCTTGAATAAGTTTTGACGTTGACCTTTTTGTGTCATTTTGTTTTATGTGAGACTCTAGTAAGCACCATATAAATTGAACTTTGGCTTTTGACCCAATAGAAAACCTTTAAAACTTTTTAGAAGAGTTCATTTTCCATGATTTTTGTCTGCACAACCTTCACAATTAATAGCCATGAGTTTTTCTTCAATACAACCCACTCTGATTATTCAGGAATACACAATAATTCCCTAATTCTTGCCAAATGAAATGTGAAAGCCAGCTATGCCTCTGGGTAAGCCCAGACCCTTTCTATGCTTGGTCAATGTCTTTGTTCTTGGCTTATTTCATTCCAATTCTGAGAAGTTAATGGAAAGGTTCTGCTATTGCACTGTCCCCTCTCTGCCATCAGAAATCTGAACCATAAAAATGTTAATACTTGCCAAGGCCTCACAGTGAGGCAGGAACAAAAAGAAAACTCTTCTAGCTCTCAAAGATGTACAAACTCTTGGTAAGCACAAGCCAGTATGCATTGAAAGTCTGCCAGAGCATTTGTGGAAACACCATGGAGATAATAAGATCAGCTCTAAAATGATGGTGTTTTGTGCTGATACTTAGCATAGGGCTACAAGAATGGCTGTGATATTTTCATTTTATGTGCAGTTCCCTGAAAATGCCAAGAGTTCTATTAATACAATATCACAGAACTAAAACCCACTGTGGTCACTGGAATGAAACTGCTTTGCATTAAGATGCCTGGCTCCACCACATGGAAACCATAGCCAAATGACTTCACCTCTCTGGGCATCAGTTTTCCCACCAGAACTTACTTCCTGGTTATTGTAGCAATCAGCAAGGTAATCCATGTAAAGCACTTAGCACAATGCCTAACGCATAATAATGTTCAATACTTTATTATTGTGGAAACTGTCACATTTTGATTGACTGTATATATTTCATTAATGGGATATTTTATTAAACAGATGTTTTATTGCATGGATAATATGATATCATTATAAGATTATAGTAGTTTTTATTAACTAAGGAATTATTATATGCTAAATAGTATGCTGAGTGCTTTATATACATAAGCTAATTTATTCCATATAGCACATCTGAAAGGTAAGATATAAAGAGACTGAGACCTGAAATGGTGGTGTAGATTACTCAAGAGCACAGGCTCATATCCTCGATCTACCACCTACTCATGGTGTGCTTTTCGGAAGACAACCTCTCTGTGACTCTTCTGCGAAATGAACATTATAATATAGTACCTCAGGTTGTTGCCAGGCATTAAATGAGTTAACATAAGGACAATGACTTATGTTCTGACACACTGGTGCATGTAGAAAGATCCAGTTCATGGTAGCTATTGTCAGTTTTGTTATACATGTGGCAGAGCTGGGATCTTTAAAGATTCTTCCTACTGTTGGCTCTTTGGTACAAACCTAATTTTTGGACAATCCTATTAAGCTCAGACAGTATTTCTTGGTGAATGAGATGTTCCACTCATATTTATTGAACAAACTTATACCCTTGGATTAAATACAGCTGCATATTTCTTCACCAACAATACACATTTCCCAAAAAATTCCCTGAAAGGACTTTTTTATTTATGTATTTATTTTGAGAGAGAAAGAGAGCACGAGTACATGGGGGAGGAGGAGGGAGAGAAAGAGAGTGAGCAGTGGGGGAGGGGCAGAGAGAGAGAGAGAGAGAATCTTAAGCAGGCAGAGCCTGTTGAGGGGTTTGATCTCATGACTCTGAGATCATGACCTGAGCTGAAATCAAGAGTCCAATGTTTAAATGTCTGAACCACCCAGAAGCCCCAGGACTTTTTCAACTAAACAAATTTTCTGAAAAGGGATTAGACTGCTACATAAAACATAGCCACCCATAAATAAAGTGAGCTGCAGTGGACTTGTGCTGGACATGAGCATATGATATGGTGAGCTGGTCTAATAAAGTAAGGTGTGGCATAGAATGGAAGCAAAATAAATATTTGTTGAATAAGGGAATAAAATGCATGAGTGCATTAGGTCTAATTTTCTTTGGAAACATTTTTAAGACAGGCAAAGGATTCTAGTTTTATTACACTGCAACAACTTGAGCCGTGATGTAAAGCATAACAGTGAGATTTCTTTCTGCTCAGGATTTACGAGACCGCCTGTGGGACATCTGTGATGCCCGGAAGGAAGAGGCTGAGCAGGAGCGTCAGGATATCATTAACGAGAGCTGGTTGCAGGACTCCATCGTAATAAAGATGAACCATTTCTTCTCACTAATGCAGGTAAGAGCAGCTCATCAACAGCCCAGAATCTTGCCTCCATAGCAATGTCCTATCCCTCCTTTTACAACTCCTTTGGGAGAGTGAGGGGCCCCTTCAGGCTCCTTTTACTCACAGCACTCTGCCTGGCCTGAGCTGCAACTTGCTGAGGAAGTGAGCTGAAATAAATCTTTTGGCCCGGGAACAAACAAGCACTGGAACTGGGAGCATCCGGGTGCCTGGGTGGCTTAGTCGGTTAAGCGTCCATTTCTTGACCTCAGCTCAGATCTTAATTTCTGGGTTGTGAATTCAAGCCCCATGAAGCCGGGCATGCTACTTTAAAAAAAGCAAAAACAAACAAACAAACAACAACAACAAAAAAAAAACCTGGCAGCATCCCAAACAACCACCAACCAGTTTTGTGTCCAGGTGTCTTAGAACTATGGAGGGGCAGGAGAGTTGCTGTCTATACTGGTTGTTACCTTGTCAGCCTCTCACAGTGGACACCCAAAGTGGCCAGCAGAGGCCAAGGAAAGCAGCTCTGCCACAAAGCATGGGCTAGGTTAACATCAGCGGGCATTTGATTCCAGAAAATAAGTTTATGGCAGGATTGAAAAAAAACAAAACAGAACAAACTAAAAAAAAAAAAAACAAAAAAACCCATTCACCAGAACAACCTCATTAACTTATATTTGTAGCCTATTAAATAAAAATTACAGTTGGTGAGATAAGACTTATTAGTCAACAGATAATAATAGTCAAGACTATTGTCAACAGTGGGAAAGAAAGCACAGACCAGGTCTGGCCACCCAGCATTGCCAGGAAAAAGAACTAGAGTTTGACAGCCGGGGTGTAGTGAGCTTCAGAAGCCATCTGTGCTTGTTGATTGGCTTTGCCTGAAGGAAAAAAACAAAAACAACAACAAAAAAACCAACTTTCTCCTGTCTTCACCTAGTTTTACCACTGAGAGCAAGGTACTCTCAAGGAGCAAGTTAGGCTCCTCCCCTTCTAGAGGAACTGGCAGGTGATGATGCTTACTTTTCAAAAGGATGGTGCCCAGATACTTAGGAAAGACAGTTTTGAGTTCTAAAACTGACAAGAAGCTTTTAAAAAGATTTACATCTCAGGGGCGCCTGATGGCCCTGGGATCCTGGGATCAAGCCCCGTGTTGCTGGGCTCCCTGCTCAGAGGGAGTGTGCTTCTCCCTATCCCTCTGCCCTCCCCAACCATGCTCTCTTTCTCATAAAAAATTTTTTTAGGAAAAAAAAAATTAGATTTACATCTAAATGGACAGAGCCAGGATTTATAATGACAATTTTTCTAAAGTAAATTAGAAAAGGGCAGTCAGGACCCTAGAGTTAGGTAGGAGACTACCCAAAGTTTAGCCAAGCTGAGGGGAATAGTAAGCTTGTGTTAGTCAAGCTGTGTTACATGAGTATTTTTTCCGAAGAGCATAGCAGTGAGGGTGGAGAACGGAAGAGGGTATATTTTTCATCTTCAACCAATTGACTTACATGAGGAGATACTTCAGGAGAGTGGGATGTTTAGCTGACAATCCGAGCTAGCACACAGTTGGTGTTCAATAAAGGCTTGTTCAACCAATGACAATTATTGCTGATACTTCCAACTTTCACAGGGACTAGCCCATGGTATAGGGGCAGGCTGGACCACAGGAGGCCAGAAAAGTCATCAGAAAGCTGAGACCCAGGAGCAGCCTCACTGACTACCAGCTCTGGGATCCAGGTGTGGGTTGTACAAAGGATTAAAGTGAGCCTGCCGAGCAGCACTAAGCCACACTGGGTAGCATTCCTGGGGCACTGGATTGGGCAAGGAGAAATTGACTGTTGGAATAGATGTGTCAGAAGCTTCCAGTGGGAATAGCTGAAATCCAGTAGTAAAGGCAAAGGGAAGGAAATTTTTGTGCAAGAGCATTTTTGTGAATCATTTCTTATTAGTCCAAGCAGCACATGCCTCTTTGGGGAATAACACCTAGATAGAAGGTTCTTGTCCTGGAAGTGAATCCACATCTAAAACCAATGAGGAGGAAAGAAGATAACGGACGGGACAGCAAATAAGAGCTGCTCTTTGCTAATTCCTTACTCCTTCCTCCGCATATGCCAGACACTGCTCAAAGGACTTTCACGTACGTTATATTAAACCTTCACAACACCCACATGTGCTGACTTCTTTTATAATCCTTCAGCATTGTTCAGATAGTTGAAGGCCCACCACATGGAACAACAAAGGACCTCATTCTGCACTGATTAATAATTTCCGGAAAATTCATTTCAACTGAAAAATTTAATATAGTGCTTACAGAACTTATACAAGAAATATGTAAAGGTCAGCTTGTTCCTTCTTGTTTACTAACATTCATATTTGCTATTAAAGGCAGAACTGAACCGTTTCCAAGATACAAAGAGACTCCTTCAAGATTATTACAGGGGAATGGAAGGCAAAATCCCAATCGACGACATTAAAAGATTTACTCGAGTCCCCTTGGTCCAACTAGATAATAGAGAAATTTTGGAAAGCCAACTTAGGTAAGGCAGACCATTGTGTTGCACTATAATTAGTTTGGGCATAAAATAAAACTTTATGATTTTAAGTTGAATACCACTAGTAAAAACCTGAATCTGCAAATCCAAAATGCAAAAAAACTCCAAAATGGAAACTTCTCTAACTTCAACTTAAGATGATTAATATGCACTATTATCCAAATTATAGTGACTATTTACTCACTTTGCTGCTGAGGTATACTGTGTTTTATTATGAACTACTTCCAAAAGATTCTACTGGGGATATTAGGAAATATAGAGAGTATATAAATTTTGAATTCTGAAAACCTTTTGGCTCAAGAGTTTTCAGCAAGGAATCATGAATCTCTACCACTTTTATGAAAGGTTCCAAGCACTTTTGTATGTGTATGTGCATGTGTGTGTGAGTGTCATGTAAATGAAAATGGAAAGGGGTGTGAGTCTTCTTTTATAGGTAAGGAAATTGAGAAATAGTAAACATTCAGTCATATGTGATTTTAACTTTATGAGGTAAAAGACTTGTCAGTAGTTTTACATCAAATTCCCAGCAGAGCAAGAAAATAATTATATTTTCAATCAAACACTTCCATCTAATACAAACATTTGTAAATAATTGCTTTTATAGACCCAGTGGGTGAGGGCAGGAGAAGGGCAAGATCCCAAACCCAGAGAAACTATGAACAGATAGAAAAATGTCTTTAAGATATGGGGAGGAGGAAGGGTGCCTGGTAGCTCAGTCTTTAAGGATTTGCCTTTGGCTAGGGTCATGATCCCAGAATCCTGGGATTGAGCCCCTCATTGGACTCCCTGCTCAGCGGGAAGATTGCTTCTCCCTCTCCCACTCCCCTGCCTGCCCCCACTTGTGTTCCCTCTCTCCCCATCTCTATCTCTGTCAAAAAAGAAAAAAAACTTTAAAAAACATAAAAAAGAAGAAATAGGGAGTTGGAGTGGTGGTAATCCCAACTCTAAAACATTAAGAGAGCAAAAAGTAAGAATAAAATAACAAAAGGAAAACTCAAAATCCTTAAAATTGTATAAGTTAATTAAAAATAAATTAATAGGGGCGCCTGGGTGGCTCAGTGGTTTAGGCCTCTGCCTTCGGCTCAGGTCATGATCTCAGGGTCCTGGGATCGAGCCCCACATCGGGCTCTCTTCTCAACGGGGAGCCTGCTTCCTCCTCTCTCTCTCTGCCTGCCTCTCTGCCTACTTGTGATCTCTGTCTGTCAAATAAATAAATAAAAATCTTTAAATTAATTAATTAAATAAGAGTTAAAGTAATATTAAGAGTTAAAGTAATATTTTCTCATGACCAACAAGGAGGTCATGAGAAAAATAAATGTGAAGAGAGAAAAAAAAAAGAAGTTAGATTTAAAAAATAATATAAAAGCTGAACATTAAGTTTAAATCTCCAAAGATATGCAATATGTATTGGAGATTGAAAGCAGTATATGTACAAGTATATGTACAAGTATATTGTACAAGTGTGCTCGAGTCAATGCAGGTAGCACAAGTGACACAAAACATGCATATATTGTGATTATGTTTTGAAGACAGATAGATCTGGTTTCAATCCTGCATGTTATTTACTAATTGTATGAGAATAAATTAGAACAATTTATTCTGGAAGGAAAGTCACCCCACTTCTCTTAAGCCTTGGTTTTCTTATTTATGAAGTGTCTATAAAGTAGGGTGATTGTGAATATAACAGAAAATGAAATCCTTAAAGCACTGAGTATCATGTCTGGGGATCAGAAGACTTGAGATCTAGTCTCAGTAACACTCAATAACTGATGACTATTATTAATGCATATTATGACAATAGCCTACATGAAGTATTTTTTTCTTCTTATAATTTGTATATTTTTAGTAGTTTTTAATTTAAATTCAATTAATTAACATAGAATGTATTACTTGTTTCAGAGGTAGAGGTCAGTGATTCATCAGTCTTATATAATACCCAGTGCTCATTACATCACGTGCCCTCCATAATGTCTATCACCCAGTTACCCCGTCCTTCTACCCCTCTCCCCTCCAGCAATCCTCAGTTTGTTTCCTATAATTAAAACTCTCTTATGGTTTGTCTCCCTCTCTGATTTCATCTTGTTTTAATTTTTCATCTCTTCCCCTATGATCCTTTGTTTTGTTTCTTAAACTCCAGAGTATTATAGCTGTGAGTATTGCATGTTGTTGCTTTGCTTTATTCTCCCTATACCAAAAAGGATTTGAGATGACCTGAACACAGTAAGATTATACATGAGATCTGAGACCCACTTTTCTCACTCTAGATTTCCTCCATGTAGTCTCACCATGTCCCCATAATGCCCATATGTAAGCAAGAAAACACAAGAAGGAAAGTACCGTCTTCTTGATACAAATACAAGAGAAATGTTTAACTCAGCAGGCTACTGGAAAAGGACTTCGAAATTGAAAACAATAAAAAATTCCAAAGGCAATATGAACCATCAGAGCCATTAAAAGAGGCCAAGTTCCAATGTCTACAGTAGCAGTGCATTCTGTTCTTAGCACAAAATAGCAAGTCAGGCATATTGGGGAAGCTATTAAAGTTGGTTAACAGAATGAAACAGGGAAAAGAACAGCCAGTTCTTATTTTCTGCAAAACAACTGTGTACCACTGTCAACCTCAAATCACTGCTCTAAGTACCTACTGAAACTCTCAATCAGTGTATCAACCAATCAACTAATCAACCATAGTCTCTTTAAAATGTGTAAGGGAAACAAGCATACTATTAAGCATTTCCACATAGCTGTCTACTTTATTTCTATAAAAACAGCAACAGCAGCAGCATAATAGTAACAAATAATTGGTTAATAATTGCCAGTGACTAAAAATAAGCAATGATAGTAATAGTGGCAATTGTGTATTTATATTATTTGAGGAAAGGAGCTTCAGGAAGTCAAGTGTCATGCCCCAATTCATGTATATTGATTGTGACAGAGCTAGCTAGACCAGATTTTTTTTTTTCCAGTAAGTGAATTCTAACCCCAAATTTTATTTCTAAATGATATACCTCCAAAGTAAGGTGTTGGGAAATGCATGTTATACTGTATTAAACATTTGGAGATGATCATACAACCTTTACCTTGTTAGACACATGAATCTCAGTGTCTCAGTGACTGACATTTGACATTACTTGATTATTAAAATGTAAATTTGCCTGTGGGAAGATATGTACTGCATAGAAGAACCTCAGCACATGGCCTCTGTAGGCACAGTACATTGTCAGAATGCCAAGTACTATAAGAATCAAAGAGCCAAGTTCAAGAAACCACATCTAGTGTTCAAAACAAGACCAAGCTACTTGTTTGCTGGAATTCACAATCAGCTTTCTGGATCACCACTCTGTTCCCCAGCAGCTTGAGTCTGCCAGACCAAAAACTTGATAACTATCATGGCTCCTGACTCTCCTCAAGTTTCAGGGAAGTCATGCTTGGTGCCTAGCCCAAGCCTAGTGGGGGGACAATTTACACTTTGGATTACTAAGGATCATAATAAGCATTCTGCCTTGGGGATCTCTTTCTGCTTCTCTTAGCATTTGAGATTGGGAGTCCTTCAGGGATAGAATGTTCCGGGGACAGCTCTAAAATTTCTACATAGGGGCAGCAATATGGCTGAAAGAAGGGAGAGGGAGAGCTCATCTCTGAGTTCCCATCGCACTTTAAAAAGAGAAAGCTCCATCATCATTACTCTTAAGTGGGGAGGGCTGTTGGATTTTTTCCCCCACCCACCACCAAAACCTTGTGATCTCCATGAATCCTTCCCCCTTGCAATCCTCACATCTGTCATATCCTGCCTTTTTCACTGTCCACTTCAGGAAGCCAAATAATGCTAGTCATCTTAAAGGAGTGGTGCCCAGTTTTATTTGATTTGATTTTTCATGATTGATTTGTTCCTTGTCAGAAGTTGATGCCCTGGACACATTTCAAAATTGCATATCTTCAAGATTCCTGTTGTTTCATTTCCCTCCCCATTATCAATGAGAATTAAACCTAAAAATTATGTTCTGTTAATATTTTCTTCTAGTTTACTCTTGTTAATAAGACTATAAAAATTTGAATACAGGGACGCCTGGGTGGCTCAGTGGGTTAAGCCTTTGTCTTCAGCTCAGGTCATGGTCTCAAGATCCTGGGATCGAGCCTCACATCAGGCTCTCTGCTCAGCAGGGAGACTGCTTCTCTCTCTCGCCCCCTCTCTCTCTGCCTGCTTGTGATCTCTGTCTGTCAAATGAATACATAAAATCTTAAAAAAAAAATTTGAATACAGTCTTTTTTTTTTTTTTTTTTTTTTTTTTTTTTTTTTTTTTTTTAAAGAGAGGGTATGGGGAGAGGCAGAGAGAGAGAGAGAGAATCTTAATCAAAGCAGGCCCCACTCCCAACATGAAGCCCTACGGCCTCAATCTCACAGCCCTAAGATCATGATCTGAGTCAAAATAAAAAATCAGTCATTTAACTGACTGGGCCACGCAGGTACCCCCTGAATACAGTCTTTTATATCTTTTCTTCACTTGAAGAGTTCTTCCAGGACAACTATGAAAGTATAGGTTAAAGCAAGGTAACAAAATTCCCAAAGTAACCTGTCAAAAAATAAAATTCTGGTAAATGAAATATTTATATTTCCTTTTTATTTGTTGGATTTTTTTTTTCAAAGAATTCCTCTAATTTCTCGAATATCCATATCCCCGGATTCAACTATGTCCAAACCAAAAACAAAGGCCATACTGAAGGGCAAGATCGATTACTCACTGGAAAATGTTGAGGCAAACTTTGAGGCAGATGAGAAGTTGTTAATGGACACCTGGCAGCAGGCTTCTTTAGCAATATCTCACATGGTAAGCAGTGCTCATTATTACATTTTCACTAAGCACTAACTTTGGTATATGCTATGAATAGAAAATTTACACAATGTTGTATAAAGCTATACCTTCAGGAACTTTTTTTTGTCTCATTTTGTTTACTGAAAGAAATAAGAAATAAAACAATTCAGTCAGCAAATATACGAGCTCAAGAATGGAGGAAATCATTAGATTATTTTTTGTGCTGGGCTCCAAGTGCAGAGACCAAAGGGGTCCTTTGGGAAAAGTCAATGACATGGGTCAAGTATAATGCAATAAGGGAGGGATGGGGCTGTGGCCTAGTGGAAATCACACTCCTAAAGAGGTATGTGCTATATCTCCCAGACCAAATACCATTTAAGAATGAGGCCCAGTATGGCCAGATTTTATAATTTTCCTGGAAAAGCCAGAAATTCAGATTTGTATGTGAAACCTACTGATTTTAGCATGTTAGAAATGAAATTAAATTTATAAAACTTTGCAGAGCTAAGAAAAACACACATCTGGCCTGTAGATCTCTAGTTTGCATAAGCTACCTATGGGGTAAGTACTATCCTCACTACCAAGGAAAACGAAGATCCAGAAAGGTAAAAAATTTTGCCAAGGTCACTTATCAGGTCATGTATCAACAAGGAGATCTGACCTAGGACTATATGAATTCAAAGTTCATGTCCTTTTCAGCTTCACTGGGAAGCCAAGCGACAACAATAGTCCCTGTGTTTAAGGTGCCCATACCAAATCAAAAGAGAAGAGAAGAGCATACAGATAACTGTAATGTAAGGAGAAGCTTCCCCCTGTACAGAAGGTGCACACAAGGTTTAGCTTGGAGGACCACTGTTCCCTCACTCTCCAGTCCTAAGTGCCCAAGGTGGTTCTGTTTTCATTCTGTGCCAGGTGCTCTTTGGGTTTCCCCAAAACCGAAAGAAACCCAAACCTTTCCAAAAAACTTTGTGGAAGAGATGGAAGAGGTGGAAGAGGAGCTTACCTCAGGGTCTCAGAGGGAGGAGGTGACACTTCTGACTGGGTGTTTTCCAAGTCCCTTTCTGGCCACTCGACCTCCATGGTTCTTTTCTCTAGTTCGTCCCACAACAGCCGTAGTGTTCTTTCCTCCCTTTGTGTTCTTCTTCTGTTCCCTTTTTTCTTCCTTCTTTCATTTCTCCCTCTCAAAAGCGATTGTAGTTGCCTTTCATTGTCTTGCTTCTTCTATAAAAAATTTTAGTGGGATTTTGACACAACTAAGAAAAGTGCATGAAGTAGAACTGCAGGGCTTGCTGAACACACCTAAAGTTACTCGTGGAACCAGCACGTGGGAGAAATGGGAAAGGTCCACACCTACCCAGCCCTTGCCCCTCCCCAGTTCCAATCCCCTGGATTCCTACAACGTGGACCCTCCACTTGCCTTTTGACTAACTGTTCCCTTGATATTCATAAGTTTTAAGTCTATTATACCTCTAAACAGTACACTTTAGCTTTGCTTGCTTTTGAATTTCAAATATATGGACTCATACTTTTTTTCTCTTTGTGTTTTCTTTTCCTCAACATTATTTATGAGATTAATTCAATGTTGTTGAGTGGAGCTGTAGTCCGTTCCTTTTTGTTGTTATACATTGTTTCATTATATAAATTTATCACAGTTTATTGAACTAGTCTGCTACTAATACACATTTGGGCTTCCAGTTTGTGCCATTATGGATATCCTTGCTATGAACATTCTTGTACTTGTCCACTGATGCACATATGCACACACAGCCTTTGGATATATGGCTAAGAGTGGTTGCTATCTTCAATGTCAGTAGATGATACTATACATAATACTTCAGTTTGCATAAGTAATACCAGATTTTCCCATCCTTGTACCAAAACCACTTAACATCATATCATTTGTTATCCAGATGAGCAAATCTTCCTACCTTGTCATCTGTCCAATGCATTTTGGCTTTTCTTGGCTCTTTGCCTCTCCATATAAATTTTCAAGTTGGTTGTCAAAATTTACAAAACTGTTGGCTGTAGATTTTTTTCGATGCTATTTATCAGATTATGGAAGTTTCTTTACATTTCTAACTTACTGTGAGGGTTTTTTCATAAATATATTAACAAAAAATTTTCATGCATCTATTGAGATTGCCAAATGATTTTCTTTCTGTTTTCTATCAATAGCGAAATACCGTATTGGTCAATTTTCTAATATTAAACTTAAATCACATCCCTGGAATAAGCCCAACATTATAATGAAACATCATACTTGTTACATATTGCTGGATTGGTTTTCCTAATAATTTACTTAGGGTTTTTGAATCTGTTCATGAGTGAGAAAATCCTATAATTTGTCTTTCTCATACTGTCCTTGTCAACTTTTAGCATTCATGTGATACTAGCCTCATAAATCAAGTCAGGATATGTTTCCTTTCTTTTTATTCTTTAGAAGAGTTTGAGGAAGTTGGAATTATTCCCTCTTGAAGTGTTCAGTAGCCTTATCCAAGAGGCCATCTGGGCCTGGTGAACTAAAACTTTTCTTACGAGGAGGTAATCTTCCTTATCTATAATGGGTTTATTTTTTTGGAAATTATGGTTTTAAATATTGTTTACACATTATATCTTTGTTCACTGTTTTATTTTTATCCTTTCTGTATCTTTTCCCGTTTGCTTTTTCACTCCTACTTACTTTTAGAAGTAGTGCATTATATTATGTTCTTTTACTGGTTACTACAGGTTACACCATAAATTGTTAACTTATCAAATTCTAAATATTATTTAGTCAGTAATTCATGGTGTTATCTCTAAAGTAACCATTAAGTGAATTAGTGTGTAGTGAAAAATGAATAAATTTAAAATATTAAGTCCAAAATAAGAAAAGAAAGGAGGACAGAAAAAGATTTAGGACAAAGAATACAAATAGAAAGCACCTAGTAAGACGATAGATATAGACCCCAAATGTATCGATAGCTACTTTATAAGGCAAAATGATCCAGTTAAAGGAAAGAGATTGATTTATTTTATTAAAAAAAAAATATGTGATGCTTATAAGAACACAGAAATCATCTTCGTTCTTAACCCGAGAGGAAAATGAGGTAGTGTGATGACTTCCAGTAGCCACCATGGAATCCCAAACCCTTGACCCAGAGGCTCAGAGCTCCCCATCATGCTAGTACCAACTCATGAAGCATTCTCATAAAGTAACTAAATACTGGTTCCTATATATTTAATCAGCATTAACAATTTTCATGCCTTGGCCAATGTCATCTTTCTCTCCTAAAATATGTTCTTCCTTCCTTCTATTTGATTAAACTATATGCTTTCTGAAAGTCTTCAGAGCTAGTTCCTGCTTTGCTTCCTGAGTTGTTGGTTGCTGTTTGAACCTCTTGTCTTCTCTGATCATGTGCTCTTCCAATCCCTGTAACAGTATTATCTTCCCAAGCATCCAGCTCTTCCTATCTAGGAAGATTCTAGGTGATTGTAATGTTTATCTCACTATTTTCCTTAAATAGTAATTGTAATGTTTATCTCACTATTTTCCTAAACACTGAACACTGGATTCTAAGACATTTTATACACCCTATACCTGGCAACATGCCCACATCTAATATGATACTAAGCCCTCAGCACAGTCTGACATGGGACTGCTGCTGTACCGAAGATGCTGAGGTTACTACTGATAATGATGCCAATGACAATGGTGATGAGTTTGATTACAACTACCAAGCACCAGAGAATGGGAAACCAGAGCTAGGAGTTTGAGGGGGGAAAAAAAAAGGAATTATTATTCTTATGGAGCTACATAAAGTAATTTACAACTCTTACAAATCCGATTAGAATTTCCTAGGGGAGATGACATCGTAGAATATTACATTATTGGAAAGAGCAGCACATAGCAAAAAGAGCACTGGCTACCACTCTGGGTTTAGTTGTACGATTTTGTGGAAATAACCTCTTCCAGTCTTCAATTCCTTATCTGTAACATGGGAGACATTCCACATACCTTTCCTCTCGTGAATGGTTGGAAGATCTAATGAAATAATGTATGCCTATGTGTCCTGGAAATTGTAAATATAATAGATCATGATGTTAAAATTTATTAACAATTGTACTATTTTCCTTGTGGACTTGAAAAACCACATAGAGGGTTGCCTGGGTGGCTCAGTCTGTTAAGCGTCTGCCTTGGGCTCAGATCATGATCTCAGGGTCCTGGGATCGAGCCCCGCATCAGGCTCCCTGCTTCTCCCTCTCCCCACTGCTTGTTCTCTCTCCCTCTCCCTTAAATAAATAAATAAAATCTTTAAAAAAATAAAATAAATAAAAACCACATAGAAATAAGGGAGAAAAGTTTAGTTAGTACTAATTTAATTAGTATTCCTAATAATTATATTTGAATCCTGCTTTTATGTCTCTCACAGACATTTATGACCTTGATATCACATGGCCTTAAAGGGAATTTTAAGTTTCCAGTGAGACAGACATGCCTGGGCAAACGACTGTAGGGATGAACAGTACCAGCAGGGATGAGAGCAACTGAAAGCAGAGAGTTTTAATGCGGGCCTTTTCCTACACAGCAGTCCCACCAACAGCTACTCGTTTAGTGCACAATGTTAACTTTTAGAAAAACTTTCTTCTAATTAACAGGTATGCAATGATTTCAAAGAAACAAGTCATAGCTAACGCCCACAATGTCAAGACATTATTTCTAGAGTTTCTTTAGACTTACAGGTAGATTGCTGAATGTATTGTGAATTATGTTAAATTTTGAAAGAGGCTCAGAGGTCTTTGAGGGAAGTGGACCAAAAAAATGCAGATGATGATAATTATCATCATCATCACCACCACCACCACCACCACAAAGTTGTTTATAAAGGAGAAAAATCCAATTTTAAAGGGAATTGCTAACTTACTGTGCTTTGCAAAAACAGATTCAAAACTGAATTGCTTGCAATTTGGGGGGAGATTAACAAGTCTGCTTTCAGCTTTACCAAGAATTTTAAAGCACAGCAGATATTATGAAATCCATTTTTATGGCTTAAGGGCATCTGATTAAAACCACATACATACACTCACACAAAACTGGCTTGTTCTCTGAAATCTTTCTGTATTTCTCCAAAGTTCCACTGATCTTAAAGAAGCTGTGGGTAAGTTCCGTGGAATAAGATCATTTAAAAAGAAATTCCATCTATTAATAATCATTTCCTGGGCATCCCCATGAGCATAGCAGGTGCTAAAAGCTGCTTGAAGCCCATTTGGAGGGTGGAACAACATTTTACATTCATAGAACATTTGGGGACAGCTACATGCTGAGCCCAGGGGTCTGAAGTGTGCAGGAACTAGGGGCAAGCGGGAATTGGCTGGTGTATCTCGCCAGGGGAGAGGAGAGCTTATGACTTATTCATCTTTCTACTCACCTCCATTCAACTTCCTTTTTCTCCTCTGAGCCCCTCACCCATTCCTCCCCAGAAATAACACCAGGCTTGGACACAGTAGGTACTTTAGTAAATGACCCCCCACCCCATTTCTTTACCAGTTGCTTTATTGAGATTTAAGGTTTTTAAACATATGTTTCTCCTCCCTCCTCTGGGTTTGGCAGGTTTTCTTTCTCCCTTTTGGGAATCTTTTCTCAGTTCTCATTTCTGGGGGCTACACCCTCAACTGCTCTTCACCTCTCCAGGGGCAGCTGGCCTTATTTCAAAAGGTCTGGCCTTTGAAATGCACGGCCCCAGTTGCAGCAGCCTCAAGACAATTTTTTTCTGCTTCCTGAAGCACAGAGCTCTGGAGGAGGGATGGAGGGGTCGCAACCGCACCGCACCCTACTCCTCCTTCAGCTACGATGAGGAGGCCCGGAAACTCATCTCTCACACCAAGGCACTCCACTCACGCGACTGAAAGGAGCGGGTAGCTGAGATGGCAGGAAGCTGCAAGTGCCCTGAGTAGAGGAAGCTGACAGGTCATCCTCATGAGCCCTGCGCTTTCTGGGATGATGTCTAGTGTTAGAGGAGAATGGAAGCCCAGAACGCAAGAGTCGAGGAGCCCAAATAATACAGGGCATGCAGTCCCAAAACTTGGTTGGGGAGCAGGAGAAAGTCTTACCCATATTATGTATAAAGCACAGTTACAGGTAAAATATGTGGACAGATGCAATTCTGCGGTATTAAAACTTCATGGAAGGGCACTATTAGGAAAAACTGTCTTTAAAACTCTGTGGAGCAGTGTTTAATGATGATGATGAAGATGATGATGTGAGAAACACTGGTATGGGGGAATGCCCTGGAAGAATGGTGAGTGTTAAATCCATAGAGTCTGAGATTAAAAAGAAAGCTTTTCAAAAGCATCATTATGGAGCTGCCAGAATGTGGAGGTGTCAATGAGGAAACATAAGACTGAACTGCAGGCAGGCCTGGAGAAAGTGAGCAATACACACACACAGGAGGAAAGCCACTTCTTGGAGCCCGGGCCAGGTTCCCATATCAGTAAAACACTGAAGAGTGTCTTCCGTAAAGACTGAGTACATGGCACGGTTGTTTACAAGAGAATGAGGCTTCAGCTCAACCGGGCGATTACGAAATCCACATGGCTCTCATATTTAAGTGTCGCATCCATCAACATCTTGCTTGTATCCGACCAGGTGGCTGCTGAAATTCATCAGAGGCTCATGGAAGAAGAAAAGGAAAACCTGCCAGCGGACACGAAAGAGAGATCTCCTCAGATGGGTACAAATAAAAAAGTCAAAAAGGAACCACCCAAGAAGAAAAAAGCAGACAAAAAAGCAAAAGGTACTGAAGGCTTTGGCATCCCAAAGTGCAGATGCTTTAACTGTCCTGGGTAGAACACAAACGTCTAAGCAGGCACGTTAAGCTGCTGTTGGTTCGGTTTGGTTCTGAGACCCAGGCTCTGGTGGTGTTAGCTGGCTAATCGTACTGAGTTTATCCAAATAGCTGAGCATATCCAAGGTAAAATAACCCTTAAGGACAGTTTGGAACATGCTGGAAGAACTCCAGATGGTACTGTGTAATCTGAACAGTGTACCCAAAAGGGGTTATATTAACTGAGAAGAAGTTGGGTGAAAAGCGATTATATGTATATAAGTTTCAGGTTGAATTCAGGTTTCTGGTTTAATTCAAGCAAGTTCCACTCTTCTGGAGGCCTCCTGCCTATCTCTGCCTCAGAGGCCTCAGGAAAAAGCAAAGGTAAGAGAAAACTCAGGCTGACACAGACCTCCTGTCAGCCTTGGGATTAACTCTGGCACAAACATTATGCCCCCTCTGAATGTCTTCACTTGTACATATTTAAGGTGAGTTGAGGCAAGAGAGGAAGAGACAGAAGCACGGGGGCAGAAGTCACTTCACTAAGCAGTTGCTCATGGGACACTTGTTAGGCACCCACTAGAAGAGAAGCGTGCCATGATGGGGGCTAAGGACACGATGGTGAACATTAAGAACGAAAACAAAAACCCAGTCCCTACCCTGATGGGAACTCAGTCTAGCCCCAGAGACAGACATTTGATCCATCATTGCTCTTTAGTGGGAAGGTGCAGGCGACCTTGAGCGCAAGGTCACCTCAGTCCTTCTGAGGAGTGGGGAAACACTTCCCAGCGGGAGTACATTTAAACAGCCCTGAGGAGGAGTAAGAGGAGGAGTTGAGGATGTGGGCATGCCCGGGGTTGAGGGGTGGCACTTGAAGCCAAGAGAAGAAGAGCACCACAAGGAAAAACACACCACTTAGTCCATCTCAGATGGTAAAATTGAAAGACATGAGCAGCATTTGGAGGACATGCTTCAATGTACTTTTAATGGATAAATGGTTGAGTCTAGTCCCTTAATTTTACAGATGATAAAACAGAAATTGAATGAGATTAAGCTCCCTTTCACCTGTAATTTATACATCTACTGTTGCAACTACATTTTTTTAAGTATTTTATCTCTTTATTTGACAGAGAGACAGAGAAAGATCACAAGCAGGCAGAGAGGCAGGAAGCAGGTTCCCCGCTGAGCAGAGTCCAAAGTGGGGATCGATCCCAGGACCCTGAGATCATGACCTGAGCTGAAGGCAGAGGCCAAACCCACTGAGCGACCCAGGCGCCCTGCAACGACATTTTATTACAGTTTCTTTATTTACAGTTATGTCTTCTTCACATGACTTGAACCCCTTGTGGTCAGACCTTCAAGACAGATTTATTGCACTAAGTAGAACTACGTAAAGGGAGCCTGCAGCTAGAATCACACTGCCATTTCTCAAGGATAGATTGTCAGATAAATGCTGACAAATTCTTATTTTCTAATTCTCTTATATAATCATGGAAGTACTTCCAGTTAAGTACTACTGAAAAGATTGTTAAGTAGATTACAGATTCTTGACTGTGAGCCGCATTTCAGCCATCGTGTGGATGTTGTCAGCTGGTCTTTTCTTGATGAGGATCTGGGACGCACTTGGCTAACACTAGTACCTCTGATGGAACAGTACTTCCGTAGCTGGCTAATGGCCTCCGTGCTGTGTTGCAGTTTGCTGACTTCCATCGCCAATCTCTGCACTGCACCTTCCTTGGAGTCTGTAACTGTGTCTGCCGTCCCTGCACACCTCACTTTCCCATGATGCTACACAAAAGGGGCATTTTCACATGTGTCTAGCCTAGATAACACCTGGAGAATTCTCAAGGAAAGATCCATACTTCCCACTCACAGTCAGGACTAGGGTCTGTCCTTTCCAAATCCCAAGAGGTTTGCGGTAGACCCGCACGTGTTGCTTGGTCGACATTTTTGTCCAAGGAGCTGTGCGTCCTCTTGCATGCTGGCTCGCTCCTCCCCAAGTTCCACTGTGCTTTCAGGCAAATCACCACCGATGGCAGAAGTCACACCTGTGACGGTGACAGCAGAGGAGATTGCCCAAATGGAAAAGAGAAAAGAACTGATGCTCAAAATCAAGGAAGAACACCTCGCAGCTCTGCAATTTGAAGGTAGCATTTGGAAAGAACTGAGATGATTCTTTTCAGTGGAAAACAGACCAGTAGGAAAATAGCTTTTGAATGGCTCAAGTTGTGTCAGGGGAACACAGAACAAAGCGATTGAAAAGTACAGCATTTCATTGGTTGTTTTCATTAGGACCACATGAGGGCTAGATTCAGCCGTCCTATAACTGTGTGCTGAGATCTCAGAAAGAGAAAATTTGGGAGGGGGCTAGGAGAACACCAGCAATAATTAACAATCTCAGAGAATAGACACAAAAAGAATATGTCAGAGTCTGTGTGGTTTTACAGGGGTGGTTTTCTATGTGAAGAATAATTGAGGCCTCTCCTTAGGAAAATAAATCCCAATGGAAGCTAACAGTCCCTGAATGTGAGTTCTTGGTAACAGAGGCCCTAGAAGAGCCAGTCCTGGATCCATAATGTTCAAGAGCTTCCTTTTCTATAGGTAGCAGTGATTTTATAAGATATATCCTCCTGGCCCTTCCACTTGTCTTAGAATGCAACTGAAAATGGACGTTGAAAAAAATCAGGAAAATGAGCAAATGAAGCCAGTGGCAGTGGAGGAAGCAGCGAAGAAACATGGGAAATCTATTTCAGAACTAAAATCCACAAACCTTAGTGGGTGCCATGGGCAGCAACAGACCCTGGAATACAGAGCATTTACCCTAGTTTGGCCAGTGCTAAGAAAATACAATGGTGTTGCCATCCTGACGTTCTTTAAGTAGGGAAATATTAAGAGACTTTGTATCTTCCCCCTTTTGAAATTCAGAGATTATCTATTTGTTCTTTCCCACTCCAATTTATCAAAGAACATAATGCTGAAAAGTGTAATAAATGTAAAGCTCAGTTTATAATAGTTTTGGCTTAAATAAATTGTCAAATGACCCTACCATGCATTACCCATTTTTTTCTCAGTGACATAGATTAATTATTACCTATACTCATATATTAAATGTGCACTTACATCTTCACAAACTGAAGCATGATTGGTTTAAAATTGAATTCAGCTGGTGAGAAAATGCATGTATATATAATCCTTCATTTTCTTTTTAAATAGAGATAGCCACACAGTTCCGGCTTGAACTGATAAAGACCAAAGCATTGGCTTTCCTTGAAGATTTAGTAACAAAGGTGGTCGATGTATATAAACTATTGGAAAAGTGGCTTGGTGAGAAGTACTTGAATGAAATGGCCAGGTAATGTACCCCATGGCTTTTCCAAGGCATATATTTTTTTCTTAATTCCTGGAGGTCAAAATTAGCAGGTTTTTAGGCATTTACAACTGTAAATTACATTTGCAAATAGAAATTTTGACCTTTTAGGGAATCACATATGCATTTGTATTGGTTCTTCTCAAACACTAAGTCATGGGTCAAACTGTCCTGTTGCAATGTCCAGTTTTACACATCATTTCTGAGTTTGGTTTTTAGGCTGCTCCATGAGGACCATAGTTTACAAGGTATGTTTATAGGTAATTTTAAAATATTTTTCAGAAGTAAGATTGTGTTTCACATCTTTCTAATGTTAGACTTATTTTTAGTCAGGGCTGATTAATGGGAGACTAACAAGTCCAAAACAACTGCAATGTTTTATCAGTGAGGCTGACTCCCTTGTAAGGGTAATACCCAGTTCCACTTTGCTCTTCGGTTCCAAAGGTTTTTCAGACTTCTCATCTCTAGTGAGGGGCAGAGAGTCTCATTCTCTTAATTCTCCCCTAAAAAGCAGCTCAGCAAAGCAGAAACAGCCCTCAAGTGAGAATCAGGAGACATGATGTTCCAAGAGATGGGAATTCCCTCATTGTCCACAGATGAACACCATGCCTAATCGCTCGGGGCCCCATGGCTTCATTTATAAAAGGAAACACAGCAACCAGGCTATTTCAGAGGTTTCTATTAGATCTAGATTCTGGGAACACTACAGTTTGGAATAAACATTGGCTGGAAATTTAGAAGTTGCTACCTACATAGAATACAAATGGCAAGTATTCTCAGAAATAACTATTGTCTGGAAAATAGTTGTTATGGTTTGTTTTCTATAATCCTTGTCTCATAATGAAAGTTCTGTTGTAAAATCTTCATCCTAGTTTTTTTAATATCTGTTGTGCTATATAATAACTAACACACACACACACACACACCCCTCAGCCTGGTAACCTTACTGCAGTAGGCTTAAAATAATTTTACTACTGGGTAGCCAAGTCTGTTACTCGTTAGCATCCCAGAGCAGTGATGTTCAGTTCTGTTCTCTGTCTGCCACTTACAAATGAAAATGTATTTTCTTAATTCATAGCATTCGCAACTCCCAGTCACGTGACCCTCAAGAGTAAATGCTTCTTATATTTTTTATCAGATGTACTCCAATTTCTCAGATTTATATTCTGTGTATATATCTGACCCCTGAATGTGACTGCAAGAAGTTAAAACCAGGACTGTTCAGGCATGCTTTCTGCTTTGGTTATTGTACAAATTCTCTGGTGATAAAGGGAAAATATAGAGAGAGCTACCAGATCCCTCAGAACTCCAAATCTTGCTTTCCGTTCCCTTGGCATTTTTTAAAAATTTTTTAAAAATGTATTTTCAGCGTAACAGTATTCATTGTTTTTGCATCACACCCAGTGCTCCATGCAATACGTGCCCTCTCCAATACCCACCACCCGGTTCCCCCAACCTCCACCCCCCCCCCCGCCCCCGCCGCCCTTCCCTTGGCATTTTTAAATCTCTTCCCTTCCTGGTAACCTCCACTAGGTGGAGCACACCCATTTTGAGATCCTGGTTGTGGCTCAGTCTTGGTGGGCAGTGGGAGGCCTTCCTCGCTCAAGGGAGCAAAACTTAATTGCTATCCATTCCCTTTCTCCTACACACCCCAGTGCACACACACCACGAGGCACAAACGAGTTAGATAATACGCACTATGTGGGCACTTGCTAGTATAGCATGCTGTTGAATTCTAGGGTTGTCTTTTCAAAGAAAGCAACTAATACTATTTTTTAAAATTTTCAGTCTATAATATATTTCGGTGTTCCTCAGTTACATAAAAGTAGATTAAAAATGGATTTTTCCTTCATGTCCTAACTTTATTGCAAACTAGATACACAGTCCTTCCTGTAATACAGTAATATATTTATTCATGTATAAAACTTCTCTAGCTTTTGAAATGGCCCTTTAATTAGGGCCATAACTATAATTCCCAGTGTAGGTTAAATCCATGCTCTGTGTGATTTCATATTAATAATTATAAGGTATGGAGTTACACGTTACTGGCTTCATGCAAAGATAAGGAAATTCAGGGAGCTTAAATTTAAGTTCCCAAGGACCTATGGCTGTGGAGTGTTCTGGAATGGGAGCTCAGCTTCCAGGGTTCTTTCCACTGCACCTATTATTGCTTATACTACATCATTTAACTAGGAATTATTGCTTGTAAAAATAGAAAGCAATTTAAATGTGTTTATATTATGAGAGTCCATTCTGACTTTGTGTCTTAAATAACATCAAACTCCTCCAGTCAAAGTTAGAGAAAAGTCACTCTTCCAGAAATCCATTATCAAATTTGATTAACTTAATAACTTTTCCTGATTCCAAATAAATGTGTCAATCTAACAGTTGAATTTTACAGATTCTTCTGCCATATAACTTTATTCTGGTGAATACCTAGAATGAAATATATCTCTTGACACAATCGTACTTACACAGTAAAATATGTTCTATTACTAATAAAACCATATTTGATGAAGTCCCTTTTTGTTCAGCTTTGTATACGTATGTGACCATGAGCTTTATAGTGAGCAAATATTTATTTCCAATCTACACTTATTTAATTATACTCTGTCTTTTCACAAAGTGGGTTTGAAGAGAATTGGAATTTGGAAACATGCAGATTGAGTTGTCTACTTTAGCTACACAATGTGTAGACTCTTTGTATATGTCTAGTAATCAAACATTGTTAATCCAGTAGCATTTAGTGGAGATAACCCTTCGCATTTTTCCATTTTCAGTGTGGAAAAATTAACCGAGGTGGCTCGCTTTCACATTGAAACATCTAAAAAAATTCAGAATGAACTCTATTTAAGCCAAGAAGATTTCTTCATTAATGGCGATGTGAAAGTCTTTCCAGACCCTCCTCCCCCAGTGCGCCCCCCACCTGTGGAAAAGGAAGAAAATGGCACCCTGACCATCGAACAGCTTGATAGTCTTCGAGATCAGTTCTTAGATATCGCACCTAAAGGTAGGAAAAATAATTATCATGAAAAAGCACAAAAAAGTTTAAGACTCATCAGGGTAGCAGTCACTTGCTCACAAGTAAAATCAGCCCCCTGGGTTGCATGTCACCAAAATGAGCCCTCACTCTGCTCTAGTTTCTCACACATCTGCTTCATACAACATAGATCTGAGTGAAACAAACAGGAGGAAACGTGACTGATCCTTTGGCAGTGTGGTGGTCTTCATTCCTGGTAATTCTCCTCTTCAGCCCGTCCCTGTCCCTGGCCAAAAAGTTGGTAAACTTGGGTCTGACTCTGGCAGTTGAGAGAGACAGCATTTGGACATATGTCCAGTCTAGGGTTTGGACCGAGACGATGAGTTTGTGTTTCTGTCTCCCCTACTAGTCTGTGGAAGAAGACCAGGGAGTAGAGAACTTCCCTTTTCCCTCAATGCTTCACGACTAAGAATAGAACCAGGGAACCTGTCAACAAAATATTTGCTTAACTGATGAAGGTGTTCACATGTATGTGCACATAATATTTTATGTACATGAATTCTTTATTTCCTCCACATGTTATCATTATGACTCTGTAACATCTGCAAGTGCTTTCTTTAAAAATTCATTCTCTTTCTACTTCCAGATATTCTTCAATGAATTCCATCAATTGATAGCACAAGTAATTCAGACAGATCTTATAGAACTATCATCTCATCTCCATTTTATTGGTCTGGACACTGAGTCACAGAGCAGTTTTTACATATGGTCATATGTCATTCAGGCCTCTTTAGATTCAAAGCTCTTGCCCCTTCTCACTGAACTAAGTCACCTTTCATAATCAGGTTTATTTTCTCTCCCAACATCCATGTATTGGAAAATCATTACTTTTCCCTAGAGAATAGCCAACTGACTTTAATCTAGCACTAACACAATTCCACTTTCATGGTGAATATACTCACTTGCTTTTTTTTTTTTTTTAAGTCAAGTATTTCTATAAATCTCCATTGAATCTCATTAGTCAAAAGGGCATTCCTTATCTAAATCGGAACATCTCCTGGCTAAGCCCAGCAGATGAAACAAGGTGTAACCATGGGCCTCTGGAGGACCCCCTTCCCTGGCACATGTCAGCTCGTCTAACAAGCATGAGCGGACTCCACCTCCAGTACATAAAGGCACACATGACAACTGTTGATGGATACCAGCTCCAGCTGGTGGTATTTGAGCAGGAAGGAAATGCAGCCATCAGCAGGCATCAAAAATGGCAGTTTTATAAAGCCAGCCCATAAAATCCCTTCCATCCGACAGGCAGATTCGATTCTCTTCCCCGCGGTGTGGGGTTCACAAGGCCCTCTTATTACATATTTCCTTCTCGAGAGTTACTTTTGCTCTTCATTATATCTGCACTAATTTTTATGTTTAAAACAAAAAGATAACATATATAAAGATTCTGAATATGAAATACACTTTGATTTAATCCTACACTAGGGTGATGAGAAGGAAATCATCCAAGTAGCAGGTCAAAACTAAAAGCATTTGGGGGCATTTCAGTAGGTGGAAGTGGATTTTGAAAATTATCAACCACTCATAATCCCTTTTAAAAGGGACCTTGGGGGCGCCTGGGTGGCTCAGTGGATTAAGCCACTGCCTTCGGCTCAGGTCATGATCTCAGGGTCCTGGGATCAAGTCCCGTATCGGGCTCTCTGCTCAGCAGGGGGCCTGCTTCCCTCTCTCTCTCTGCCTGCCTCTCTGCCTACTTGTGATCTCTGTCTGTCAAATAAATAAATAAAATCTTTAAAAATAAATAAATAAATAAATAGAAGGGACCTTGGTATTCATGACGACAACCATAATACATTCTTGGATTCAACCTCAAAACCAGAGCCTCCATGTCAACTAAAAGTTTAAAAACAACAAATAGCAGCTGTAAGTTGGCAGACACATGTCTTAGAAGATTAACCTTACAAACCCTTGGGAATAAAGCATGTCAACTGATACATTTGTCTGTTATCTGAATATGGTAGAATGAGTGCAACAGCTTACAAAGTGTGGCGGAAAGAGGAAGGAAGGGGGGAAGAAAGGAGGCAGATAATTATATATTTTTGAAAAAGTAGATGCAATAGGAAAACCACTTGCCCAAGGGACTTAGAGTGTAATTTGAAAAGGCAAGCAAGGAAGAAGAAAATATAAACTTCTATTTAATTTCTTTCTGGAAGAGCATGTGAACTTTATAAAAGTGCTCAGGAATGCAGAGCAAAACAGGATCAGTGCACAGTGAGGTCGGTCAGGGCTCAGGGAAGGTTTGAGGGGATACTACCTTGGAGGGAGGAACTGGAAGAGGAGGGATTGATTGCAGGGATGCAGGGGATATTTCAAGTTGGAGGAACAGCCCCTGGCCAGCATGCAGATTAGAGGCATGGGTGTGGATGTTCTGGGAAATGTCAGGAGGCTGCTTTGCTGCTTCTTCCTCAACCCTAAGAACTTCAGGCAAACAGACGAGGAGGCCTTCTCTAAGGAACCACCACCATCCATCCACCCAAGCTGGAGAATTATCCCAGATTCAAGAATAACCATTGTAATTACTACAAGGTTTACAAGGCTATACAATACTGTGAGAGTGGGGGGTCTTGAGGGCTTATGGGCTATGAGCAATCAGTTTGAATGACTTATGGGCTATGAGCATCAGTTTAAATTCTTTATTATTACCTCAGTTATGCTATGAGCAATCAGTTTAAATTTTTTATTATTAGCTCAGTTATGCTATTGAACACAAGCACACATGCACACACACACATATTCATTGCTTTTTAAGTACGTGTAAAACCATAGCACAGTATCAGGTAGTCTATCAATAAAAAGAATGTTCACTGTTCTTATTCTTGCTAATGTTGTAAAAGGAAGGCAAAATAATTATCATTCCATTTTCTCGCTCCCAGAATCACAGTTCTCTGATGTTTACTTGGAAGTCAGGTTGCAAATGCAGACATTGCCCCTCCCCGAGGAAGTCCAATAATCACCACTCACCCTTTCTCCCTGACTCCTTTAGCTCCCAAGACATCCTCTGACTTTAGTCTTTCTTCCTCGCTCTTTCTTCCTGTTGTCCACTGCCTTAAATGATACACAGCCACCCATCTTTTAAATGAAATCTTTTATCATATTCCTTCTGAGAACTGGAAAATAATCTTCTTTGGCATCTTCCACTGTATTTACCTCAGAACTGTATAATTTTGAAAAGACAAGCTCAGTTGAAGTAATCAGTTTTGAAAGTATGGAGCAACTGGTTGAATGTGGCATATTTCTAAATGTGTGATCCTACAGAACATCTTCCTTGAACTTGAAAACTGCTGTTATTTTTAAGAATGTATATTTATATATTAAGAAATATGAGCAATTTCCATGAACTATTTCATATTTGCCAGTGTAACCTATGGTATCTAAGAGGCAACTCTCATGCTTACTAAAATATGGTGAAATATGATGAACAGATGTGTTTTTCTCTAGGAAAAAGCATATATGTTCACACATAGTCATTATATAACTAGGCCCGCAGGAAGAGTTTTTTAGCAAATTTATAAAGAATGGTCATATCGTGAAGTTCCACTTTGGTAACTCTTAATTATGCTACATAAATAAAATTATTCATGGATATATATATATATATATATATATATGCCAGAAAAGAAAAATAACCTTATGCATGATAATCATACAAGATCATGTGAAATGCAATGAAACCATTTATCACGCCAGCGTTTTTCTTCCCACCCAGCAAAGAGCCACATTTGAGAATCTCAGGAGCAGCTTAAGTTAGAGACAGCCAGTGAATTGGCAAGACATTCTTTCATTGACTGTCCCAGGAATCATTCCCATGACAGTACTCCCAGCACAGAGGGAGATTTAGTGAACATATTCTGAATTCTAATAGCCAGTACTGGCATGGGGTCTGGCTCCATGTGTCTGGCCCCATGCTAGCCTTTCCATGTTGATTCACTTCTTACCCATGGCTGGCTGAGTAAGAAAACCCAGCCATGGGTAAGAAGAATCAGACAGCTCTTTTCAAATCCACCTTTTGTCAAATGATTGTAGTATGTTCTGGGGCAAGTTAATTAGCCTCTCTCAGTCTCAATTTTCTCATCTGGACAATGGGGTATATCAGTAGAGTTGCTATGAGCTTTAAAATAATTTATGTAAAGTGTTTAGGAAGTGTCCGGCACATAGAATTGCAATGTAAGTGTAATATAAGCCATTATAATTTAATTATATAATCAGAGTAATATCATATTATTATATAATATATAACATTATATAATAGTGGTTCAAACTATTCCAATTATTACTAAAAATGTTAGCTCAGTATCCTGAAGGTACACATGGCACAATAGGCATCTATAGCATTACCCTGGAACATTTCCAGAAAAAAAAAAAATTACACCACCTGATAGAATTAAACCATAAGGTATGTGGCCCCCCAAGGGAACATAAACATCCCAAACAAAAACAGTCATTTTGTGTAGCACATTGAGCTCTGGGTAGGAACATCTTGTCTCTAAACACCAAGAGCCAAGCACATCAGGAAGGCAGTCTTTCTCCAGCGGAAGCAATTTGGAGTCTGTTGAAACTAGAACACTTTAGCAATGTTCCTCAGTCCCCACTTAAACCAAAAGAACTCCTTTTCTTTGTAAACGCATCAGTATTCCATGTAATGTCTGTAGAGATTTGGTTCATGGCTATTTTGGCTTCTGCTGAGAGGCTATCCGGGGAGAACACAGTCCAGCAAATTCCGCCTCCTCACTCCTTCTTCAAGAGAGGCAGCATTTAGTTGCTCAAGGCTATGAAATTGTTCTAAAAACTCACAAGGGGCTCCACCTCTGAACCTCTTCCAGAAACCCTTAGGATCAGTGATTGGTCTCAGAGACAGAAGTTACAAACAGAACTCTTGTCTGTGGTGGCTAAACTAGATTATTTGGCTACATGGTTTTTACAAGAATTCAGAGGAGGAAGTAGTTACTGCTGCCTATGTGGGTCAGCACAGGGGTTAACCCAGTAGAGAATTTTCAATGGAACCTTCCAGGAAGAAGAGCTGGGGAAAGCAGGCAAAGGGGAAACTAGAGTAGACGTGGAGATTTTGAAGTTGCATGACATATTTCTTCAAGGAACAGCAAACAGACAGCTGGGGCAGGAGGCAGGAGGTGAGGACCACAGAGAACTTGTGGTCAGATTGTGAAGTCTCAAAGTGGTTTACAAAGGACACGCAGGAAAGGATTATCAAAGGCCTTTAGTGCCAGATGATGTGTGGTGAGTGGATTACAAGGAGGCAGAAACTAAGAGCTCAGGAGATGCTGCTGTGTATCTCTACAGAGCCTCCGCCAACTGAGAGACAGAATTAAGGGCATGGGGGTTGGGGGGAATCATTGGAAATTCTGTGGATCTTTCTAAGCTAGTATCTCTGCGAAAATTGTAGAAATGGGATACTATATATTTGCAGGGAGGTAAGCCCCATGTTGTAATCTGAAACCTGTTTAAATTACTCTGACTTTACACAAATCAAAAAATTCAGAAATATTTCTTAGAAAAGGTATGCTAGAGAAGGATTGGTGTTATTAATAAGAATATGTCTCCAGGTGGTAAACTCTAGGGATTATTGCAAAAAAGGAGTAAGGCCCCTGAATGTCCTGTGGTTCTCTCAGTGGGTGAACTCCTTCCGCTACAGAGATTCAGATCACGGAAATGCAGTAGTAAATCTAGAAGCCTCTTGGACCTGTTAAAACTGTCTGTGGGCAGAGTTTCGTCTGCCTCTTCAGGAAGAAACACATTCTAATGAAGCCAGAGAATTTACATTAGGCAAATGAAAGTATGTGCTCAGAATTCAAGATTATACCTTCTGGAAAATCTGTTCATAAAGCTATAAACATAAAAGCTAGCTAAATCTGTAGTGAAAGTTAAAGTCCTTCCCTTCAGTAACAAGAGACTTCTTTTTCATATATTCATTCCTGTGTTTACCAGCATTGACATGTGGCCAGCAGGCAACAGTCTGGTGCCAAAGGCCTAGAGTGGGAGCTTGAGGACCCAATAGGTAGGGCCCAAAATGAAGGCAGGAGGAACTAGTCACAAGAAGGCCCACTTTAAGCAAAAACAGTGATATTTAGGATTTGGGGGAGAAAAAATACAAAATGGGGCTCTGTTTTAACAGTAACAACTGCAAAGAAAAAAATTATTAAAAAGCAAAATAGAAGCTAGATGCAAATTGGGTAAGAAAAGCAGCAGCAAACTGACTAATGTTGAAGGTTTCCAGGTAAAAGACATTAATAGATATAAGATCATGAAGATCCGTTGGGAATGTTGATTTTCTTAAACATCTGCGAAGTGCTTAGCACTCACTTAGGCATTATTCAGTACACTATCACACCAACATATATTCCACTTCTTCATTAAACTGTAAAATAGGATGATATCATCTAATGATCACTAGAGTCACAGAAGTTGAAGGAGTGAGGTAAATATGTGGTCCAGGCTGCCTGCCTTCAGAAAAACTGTATTTTAGGATGTTTCTTTGTATAATTTTAATTTTTCTGTCTTTCTCTCCAGATGAATATACATATTCCACACTCTGACAAGTAGGTTTCAGAAATTAGATCTTTGGGGAAAAGAAACAGATGAGGCATGAGGCACAGCTCCTTGAAACCACCTAGGACGGGTCTCAAAGCCTGAAGCCCTTTCTGTAAATGAACAGGTTGGCGCGGGTCCTGCCAGAGAAGGAGGGACTGTGGTGGGAAGGAAGAGATGTCTAAGGCGAATCTTGTAGACATGCTGCCGTGCATGTCCTGTTACTCTTTCTTCTCACCACAGGAAGCAAATGTCAGCAAAAAGCAATGTTCCTCTTATGCACAGAGAATCAGATTCTAGAGTGAAGAAGAACATAGCCCCCTTTGTCCTTATGAGAAACCTGTAGTAGTGAGGTAGCTAAACATGGTGGCTATGGAGTCGGACTGGCTGCTAGTGATCCCCAACTCTATCACTTATGAACACAATACATCAGGAAAATTAACTGACCTCTCTGTGCCCTAGGGGTTTTTTTTAATCCATAAAATGACAGATAATTAGTCTATTTTCTTAACTATAAAATGGGGATGATGGATTATGAGGATCTAATGGTATAAGACACTTAAAGCACTCACCACAATGTCTGATGTACTATTTGTAAGCACTCACTGTATTTTTTTCTAGAAATAATGAGCAAGTGTGGGGCACAGAGATTAAGCAAAACAGGGTATATGTTGGTGATTACTGAAAATAACAATATGGAGTTATTTTAAAGGCAGGGATCCTCCAGATGATGTGAACCAAGTCCCTAGAAAGCAGAAAAGGCTGCGGAAGCTTGACCATTACCTTCCAAGGAGGAATGATCAATTTTTGAAAATCTGGCTAAAAAAATACCCTTGGCTTATATATGATGAGATACTAAATCTTATGTTCTGTGGCCTGTGCCGTAAGCATGGAGTGAAGTCAAGGGGAAATCAAGTGAGTTTTTCCTATGGCACTGACAACTTTAGGACAGAATTTCTCAATGCACATCATCTCAGTGAGGCCCATGCCAAAGCTTCACTAATGGAAGCAACAAGTATTTCTCCAATGAACCGTGCCACCACAGAGCTCATGGTGACGACCATGAGTAAAGTCACCCTCGGGAGAGTAGAGAACTTGTTCAGATCATGCCACGCTATCGCCAAGACGGGACGTCCCCTCAAAGACTTCATCTGGATGTGCAAGTTGGATGATATGAAGGGGGTTGATATAGGCCCGGTATTCAGAACTAACAAATCAGCAAGAACCTTTACATATTTTATCGCTGAAGTGGAACGGAGAAATCTAAGAGAGAAACTAGAACAAAGTAAATTCTTCTCTGTCCTCAGTGATGGAATCACAGACAGTTCAACTGGGGAAACTGAACTTGTCTATGTGCAGTTTGCACGTGCAGGAAAAGTGCATTGCCAAATTGTTGGGGTACAGACAGTAGAAAAGAAGGATCCTTTGGCAATAAGAAATGCCATTGAAAAAACTCTAGAGAGAAATCTTCAACTTAAGTTATCGAACCAAGACTGGGCAAAGAAATTGGTTGGTTTTGGAAGTGATGGTGCCCCTGACTCAGAGGGAGAAAACAATGGGGTGGCCCTGTTTTTGAGAGAAATCCAGCCATGTGCGCTGACTGTGTACTGCTTTGCACATCATCTCGAACTATCTTACGAGGCAGTGTTCCAGAGAATTCCCCTATACAACGATGTCAGAAACCTTCTTCACAGCATATACCACTTCTACCACAGTTCCCCTCTTCTCAGGAATTCTCTGATGACCGCTTTCAAAAGCCTTCACCTTCGACCTGTGATGCCTTCTCAAGTAGGGGGCAAGAGGTGGCTTCAAGAATTACAGGCAGCCCTCCAAAACTTTCTCAGGGGATATCCTGCAATAGTCCAGCAACTGCATTTGGTAAGTAATTTTGACATACCATACTATTTTAGTTTTCCAGAGTGACAGGGAATATTTTTATGGAGCAATCTCAAATAATTTTAATAAAGATAAACCAATATTTTATTCCCAATCCATGTTACAGGCAGATGAAGACAGAAGTGACACCAGTCATCAGAAAGCCAAGGAACTCCTACAGTTCCTTCTCCAAGCAGACATTGTTAAATTCATCCATTTCTTAGTGGATGTCATTAATATACTTAGCATTTTTTCCCGTGTCAATCAGAACAGAAATTCTTCCATTGCTGACATATTTGCCACATTAGAGTCAACACTGGAAATGCTCAGAATATATCAAACAAGGTGAGGAATTGGGGAATGATCTGGGGTCTATTGAATGTAGACTGTATGACCGGGGACATTATTTGCCAGGTGCCTTTTCAGTTAATTGTTTATTTGGGTAATTTTTTTTTTTTCCCTCCCCAGACCAGGACCAAAAGAACGTTGGGTAGATTCAGTCACACACTTTCATGGTAACTGCCTGGGAGGAAAGGGAGACATTTCTGATGTAAGAAGCACAGTCTTAACACATCTTATCAAGAGGCTGCAAAGCTGCTTCAGAGATGCCAGCCAGGATGTGGTGAAAGCTACCATGATTGGGAGCTTTAAACTGTGGCCTGCAAAGATAAATCGAGGTACTCTATAATTTCAAGCCTATTGTTCTTTGACCATCTGTAGGTTTCTTTCATATCTGTGACTTTTTCTCTTGTATATCGATGGCAGAATTTGGAGAAAAAGAGGTATCCATCCTCATTGCCCATTATGAACCAGTACTGGAAGCTGCCAATGTGGAAATTGATGAAGTGGACACTGAATGGAGCATGTTGAAATTAGAGATATATGCTAGGTAGGCATAGTTGACATTTATAAATATTTGAATGAAACTTGAGAGTCTCAGTCTTTTATATTTTTCATCCTTCCCCCCACCCAGATTTCAGAACATCCGCAAGTTGACCTGGGATTATGTGAATTCAGTTTACTTACACAAGTATCCAAATATCCTGACATTAGTGGACCTAGTGCTGACCCTCCCTGCAAGTTCCGCAGAGGCAGAACGTGGCTTTAGTCAGATGAAACTCGCCAAGACACAAATGAATGCCAAGATCAAGGCTGAAAGTATGACGGATCTCCTGATAATCCAGTTGAATTCTCCAGACATTAATAACTTTGACCCAAGGAAAGCTATCCATTTATGGAATACAAGAGCACCATCTTCCACTGGTGACACAAGACCTAATTCTGCCTGCTCATCAAATTCAGAAAGCCATTATGAAAGTGATTAGTAATCTGATAATGTTGACTTTGTCATTGATCAAAGTAAAAACAAATTCTTTTTAATCTGAAATTTAGAAGTAAAATAGTAACCTGTCTTCATATCAAACACAGAAGGCATTTGGCATCTTTCCAGACAAAGCAAAAATTTCCTGTACCTTTCTTTAAAAAAAAATATATATATATATATTTATTTATTTATTTGAGAGAGAGGGAGAGAGAGCGAGATGCACATGAGGGAGCAAACAGTGGGGAGAGCGAGGAGAGAGAGAATCCTGACACAGACTCCCCACTGAGTGTGGAGCCCACCCAATGTGGGTCTCTATCCCACAACCCTGAGATCATGACCTGAGCTGAAATCAAGAATCAGCCACACTGACTGAGATACCCAGGCAATCCTTCCTGTACCTTTCCAAGTCTACTTCTACATCCATGCATTCTTTCACGTTTTTTTTTTGGATGGAAGTGATACTTCTAAGCAATGGTGTTATTTTGATGTCATCTTTTGCAGAGTTTTGCTAAGGGTGACCAGACTATGACTATGGTCTGAGTTCCCTTCGGCCTGGCATACAATTAACATCTTTCCTGTGTAATTCTAAATGACAGCTACATTAGATAACTAACTTACTGCCAAACTGAAAAAGAGATTGGGGGAGGGGCGGTCCATGAATAAAATTTCCAAGTTTCTATGTTTATGTTATCACATTTTATGTGAAAGTCATATCACTATGTATCTTGGCCATGTAGGTGACAAAGTCAAATATTAAAAAGTTTTCACATTTCATGTTAAGGTCATCAGATAAACAATTGCTATGTAAGCTGGAAGCATTATCTTACAACACTTTGCTTGCACCATAGCTATTAAAGACAATGGAAATATATTGAACCTCTACAGAATTTTTAAATACTTAGAGCTTCTTCATGGTTTCATAAAATGGATTTTATTTATGGCTTCATCTTGAGGAACATGAGTGATTATTTCTAACTTGTCTAAAATCAAATGTGGTTTTTACTGAAAATAAAGTTCATCTCACTGAACATTCTACCCCCTGGGAAAGTGTTTCTCATCTCTATAAAAACAAAATAACCTGGATACTCAGGTTCAATCAAAAAGGATAGAGAATTTATTTCCGAATGACCTGTTGGATGGTCATATCAAAGGAAGAAAGACTCTGCTCTTGCCACCCAAAAAATTAACTTCCAAATCTCAAAATTGTATATTTGGTTTGAACTGCTAACATTTTAAAAGGATTCATGCATTTTCTTAAAGGTTAGAAGAAATGTTAAGGTTCATGTTGGACTTTTATAATTGTTAAAAATTCAGATGTAAAAAGAAAAATTTGAGATGCTACGTCTGTGGTTCTATTTCTACTCTTTTTATTTCTAAACAAAGAAGAATAGCTCTATACTCTGGACCTGAAAGAACCTGAATACGTGTAAGGAGTCTATCCTGACTCTAGAAGGTACTTCTGTCAGAGGGGTTAGATAGACATTTTTTAAGATGCTTCATTTATTTTGTTTTTCTATTTCTTTTTTAATGCATGCACATGCAATTTGACACAAGAGACAGACAAAAACAGACTTCTCTTTTGGACAGGGTAGAAGAGATTAATGTATAAGAATAAAGCATTTAAAAGGTTGGTGACCTTTTATGAAATTCTTTGGAATATTGAGCCAGTTAGATTAAATTAAATTATCACTCCCAGTACAATAATTTAACAATTCAAGCCTCCCTGCATTTACAAAAACAAACAAACAAAAAATCTCTTCTGAACCAAATGTAAAATGAGGATACATGTGTTACTTGATTCCACTGGTGATTCGTATGCATTTGAAACACCTGTATCCCATACTCACCAAAATATTTTACTATTGTGCTCTATTGCAAATAGGAAAAATCACAGGTTTTTTTTTTTCTCTAATTCTACTAATTCTACTCTGAGCAAAAAGTCAAAGGAAGATTCCAAATTAAAGTGTAAGTTCTCAGTATTTTTCCCAGTCTGAAATGATTTATTACTCAGCCAAAAAAGACATTCTGACTTCACTGAGACACAATAGTGAGAGTGCCTCAGGAAACTGATTATTACTCTTGTGTTTTCAAATGTCTTCTGTTCTTTAAAGGTTACAGTTTTAAATAATATGAATAAAGAGATTATACAAATATCTATTTTTGTTCTGTTTTAGCAAAAGAAACAAAATCCCTGTCACATAACATAATTGGAAAAATATTTTTCATTATACTCTAGGCATAATAGGACATAAAGCATTTACTGACATCCTGCTGGATCTGGTAACGCTGAACCTTGGAACAAACAACTTACCTAGTAGTTGGATGCACCTTACTCAACCTGAAGTAAGCCTCCATTTTGTTTGGGGGTCAAGACTCTGAGAATTCTTCTGATTTGATTAATTCGATAGTTTTAAATCATCAGCACTTGCAGTGTCTGACATTCAGGGGGCAATTAATAAAAACTGAATGGAGAAAAAAATCTTGAATGTAAGATATGCCATGCATGTGTTCAACATTGAAAGAATGCATGATGACACTGACAGTCCATGAAACATTATAGAGCCGGGGAGGCTCAGCCTGTGAGTTTGTATCTCTTACTTCTAGAGAGAGTGATCCTGACTAGTAACAGTAGATGATTCTGGTGGTTCTTGCTTTTCAACATAATCTGTTCTTTAAGAGTGTACCAGAAAACAAAATGGTTGTAATATTTCTCTACAGGTTGTAGAGCCCTTGCACAGCCCCTTCTAGAATCTTCATCCTCCCTCTGTTGAAAAGTTAGAGTCATGGAGTCACATGTGTAAATTTGTTGTGTAAAACAGTAAGCAAAAAACTCAAATGCCAAGTAAGCAAAAAGTGAAGAGTGTCTAGGTTCTGTCTAGTGTGGATTTGTTGGTAGAACCTGAGGGAAGAAGCCTGAGAACTCTCTTCACCAATATAAACTCCTCCTTCCTTCCTCTAAATGTCTCACAAAGAAATAGGAACTGAGAGAGTTTCACGGTAGAGTCATACAAACATTCCAATGTTATTTCCTGTTTTCTTCTAGTTGCAGGAGTTAACATCTTCATTAATAGTAAACTCAGAGTTTGTGGACTGGCGGAAATTCCTATTAGTAATCTCAATGCCCTGGATCATCCCCATGGAAGAAGAGCTCCTTGAGACCCTGCAGAGGTTCAAAGCCGTGGATGAAGAGCAGTTGGGCACCATCACTTTCGAGCAGTATATGCAGGTTGCTGCCAGGGCCTGGTGATACTACTACTATTGGAGTACTTTTTGACCTAAAAGATGTATTACTCACTGATGTCACGTCGCCAGGTTTGGGCCAATGTTCTGCTTCTTGCCTGTCCCTCTCTGGGCACTCAGAGGCAGGGCAGACACTGTCCAAGTCCCAGGTGGAAGTCTAGTTTCCATCCCCAGGGAGATGGTCTGGAAAAAGTCAGAACTGCTAGGATAACTAAGCTCTGAAAAAAGTCACATCAACTTCATTGTTCTTCTCCTAACTCCTATACAGTGGTCCTTAACCTTGGCTATAAATTAGAATCACCTGCAGAGCTTTAATACATTGAATGCCCAATACCCAATGCTCTGAGAGTAGTAACAATAGTACTACCCAGGGAAATGAACATAGGGAAAGGGGAAGGGCTTTTTTTCCCCCCATTTGGTTATGAGCATGGGAATGATGAGAGAGTTTTTAACAAGTTGAGTTTGAAATGTCTGTGAGAAATGCAGACAGAAGCATCTAATCTGATACGGCAGATGCAGAACAGATTGCAAGCCACTATCATGTAGGTAGCGATTAAATATAAGAATGGACAAGATGCCTGAAGAAAGTGTAGAAAGTCATGAATAACTTAGTAACATGATACCTGGCCATTGGCCTGGGCAGGTAGGCTATATAACAGGTGATCTTTTCCAGAACTATTTTGGTAGAGTACAGAATCCAGATTGCAGGAGATTGATTAAATGAATAGGTCTCTAGGAAGTGAATACAAAAGTCAATTCATTTTTTAGAAGTTTGAGCAAGGAAGGAGAATGAAACCCCATAACTAAGAGGGACGGAATTACTTATTTTGTCTCTACTAATTCTAATAATTTTATTGCTCATCATTCATATGGCTGATAAATGCAAAAGATGAAAGTGATGATAAGATTTTAATTTTGAAATAAGGTAATACTCTTTAGGTGCCTGTATCATGTGTATATTTCAAATTGAAAGAGCACATGCCTTCCTGCTTCTCTTTCTCCTGGCTTCTCTTTTTGTCCTTAATTAATGGATGGTATACCTATAGACAGCCCCGATATTCCTATGCTTGTGCTGTTGAGCCAGAGGAATTAATACTTGAATATGAGGAGGTTCCTCCAAGACTGGTCAAGATAGCTGCTTGGCTGATTGGGCTTTGATATATTTGTTTGCCAAGTAGAGAAATTTATAGATACTACTATCACTGACCTCAACTTAAAACTTATGAAAATGATTTTGTCTGAAAATAAAAACAGCAGAGCAAAATTTACTCTGTTTTCATCATTGCCTTCAGATTTTAATAAGTGAGCACTTGCGAAATCACCAACCTTCACTACAGTATGTGCCAATTACCACAGGATATCAATTTAAACATCCTTTTGTACAAACATGAGATGAACAAAGGATGTTGGCAATTTTTACCAAAATGCCGAGCCAAAACCAGAAAGCTCCTTTACACAAAGTATAAATTTCTCAGAGAAAGTTGGCTGCTACATTTAAAAGGAAGAAGTACTTATTTGAACACCTCCTGTGTTTGGGGAGCAGTTGACTTCCCAGCTCAGCACTCTTTCCCACCCACCCAGTTCCCAGTCCACAGGAGCCCCAGGATAGGAAGGCCATTTGGAAAAGCCCACTTGGTCATCCCACATGACTTTCAGAGATTTCCAATACTTGTCAACTCTCTCTCTCTCTCTCTCTCTCTCACACACACACACACACACACAAACACACCACAAAACCAAAACCAAACCAAAACAAAACAAAAGTTATATAGCAAAAGTCAAAACCACTTTTAGGGCAAAATTTTATGAGATTTAAAAAAAATGCTACATTAGAACAGTAAGATAGCATAACACGCATTGCTGAAATGGAGCTCTCTGGGAGAGGAGAGCTCTCTACACTGCTTTTTATTTTGTTTGTCTTTTTCTTTTCTTTTGACTAATTGCAAGTTCACCACAACAGCCACTTAAGAGTGTGCTGATTTCCCCAGCTTCTAAAATGGAATGAGATAGCTGGTGAATTCACCTGGGCTATGTACCTGGGTTGAGCTGTAAGAACATAAAAACCTGTTTACCCTGGACCCTCAACCCTCCTGCAGCTGTCACACGCTTGCCTCCATGGTGTGGGGAGACTGAGCCACTCCTTATAGGATTCTGTGATAGTGAACTCTCAGCTCACCTTCTGTCGGTGAGAATGCATGTGATTACGGGCTTAATGAGTCAGATGTTCTGGGATCCAAACAAAACAGCACTCATTCTTTAAAGAAAAGTAAAGCAAAGCAAAACAAAACAAAACAAAACAAAAAAAAAAAAAACTTTAGCCATGATGTGGGAAACAAAGGCAGAAGAAAAATTATTAAATTTCCTTACTACTTACAGCCCATTGGCAAGTTCTTGAAATAGGCAGAGTGACATTCCTCTGGGGACTCAACTGTCTCAATGTTGACACTTTGCTGAGGGCAAAAGGCAACATTAGCCCAACCCACAGGACCCTGTAAGTCTACTTTAATGTATAAAAATTCCTTTGGAAATTTCCTTTATCTCTTCTCCCAAGATACATGTTGGCAATCATCCCCCCAAGTATATAACCCACCCATACACATCTAAAGGGTCTCATGACTGAGTTTTTACTAAACAAACAATAATAAATGATCTTTCCTAACAATATCTAGCCCTCACAGGATCCTGAAAACCTTGTTTCCAAAATATTTAGGAGGCTTACACTATCCCTAACCCCCTCCCAACTTGAAAGTATATGATGGGACACTTCTTATGACCCCAGTACAGCTCTTTCTGCCCTGGGGTCCTGTCCCCGTGCTTTAATAAAACTACCTTTTTGCACCAAAGATGTTTCAAGAATTCTTTCTTGGCCTTCAGCCTCAAACCCTAACATCTTTCCTATGTCAGGCCAAGTTTTAGCAAGAGAGCATGAGGGACATTTCTGTCTTTTAAGGGAAAATTGCTTAATAATCCAGTGAGGCATGATATGGCCGACAGAACTTTTATCAACTTAAACCCTACTATCTAGGTTCATATGTAACATTTCACATTGCTAAAATTTTCACAGATGACTTTTTAAAAATCATAGCTTGTTTCCAAGTCAGTTTATTTTTTTTTCCCTTTCTAATGTGGCCTTCTTGTGTGAAAAATACACAATGTTCTCATTTATGCAATATCTTGTGTTTTTAGTAAACTAAAATGAATGAATCCTTGGTTTTAAGGATCAGGGAAATTTCCTGTGTATTGAAACAATTAAACATGGAATTGAGAGTTAGTTGAAAAATGGAAGGAGGAATTGGGCTCCAATCTCTATTTCTTTTTTCCCTTCTAGCTTCTTTTATTATTTCCCTCTTTGTTCCCAGTTTTCAGAAATTTGATTATTGTGTTCCTTGATGTGGTTTTCTTCATGTTTCTTTTGCTTGGTTCACTGAGTTCTCGAACCTCCATGGGTTTTGTAGTTCTTGTCTAGATTGGAAGATTTTCAGCACTTTTTTTTTCTATTTTTTATGCACTCCTACTCCATCTCAAAATCCAATCACATGCTTATTGTCCCACGGGTCACTGAGGCTCGGTTCATTTTTTTTTTCCCAGTCTTTTCTCTGTGCTTTACTTTGTATTCATCTCTATTCCTATGTCTTCAAGTTCACTAATCATTCCTCTGCAGAGCTGAATCTGTTATTAATACCATGAAGTATTTTCATTTCAGATATTAAATTTTTTTGTCTCTAATAGTTCAAATTGATTCTTTTTTATATATTTCATTTCTCTCTTCATTATGAGCTGTTTTTTCCCTCTATCCCCTTGAATAAATGAAGTATACTTAGAATAGCTGAAGGAACATCCTTCTCTGTTCATTCTATCATCTGTGTAATTTTTAAGTTTGGTGTTATTGATTGGTGTTTCTTCTAACTATGGGTCATATATTATGGCTTTTTTTTTTGTATGCCTAGTAACTTTATATTGGATGCCAGATATTGTGAATCTTATATTGTTGGCTGCCCAATTTTATATACCATTAAACATTGTTGGGCCTGAAGTGGCATTGCTTGGAATCACTTCTATCCTTTTGAGGTTACAATAAGATTTATAAGCGTGGGTCCAGAGTGACCTTTAGGTGAAGGCTAATCTGGTCCCACTGCTAAAACAATTATCTCCGAGGACTCTCTCCAGTGCCTGTGTTTGAGGAGATCCCTTCACTCTGCTTGGTGGTAACATGTGTGGAATCTTCCTCTCAGCCTCATGCGAGGCTCAGGAATTTTTCAGCTTTCTCCTCTCCTGTGGTTCTTTCTCCAGCTTCTGGTACCTTCCACAGACACACATCCACAGATTGGCAAGTCAAGATTTATGGAGATCCCTCTGTGAATCCTCAGAACTTGCTCTCCCACTCAAAACATCTCTAGTATTCGGCCCTGAAAATTCTAGCCAGCTTGGCCTGTCTTAACAACATATTTTGGCCACAGAAAGACAACCAGTCTCTATTTGGATGCCTTTCCTGGCACTGCAGTCTGGGAACTCTCTCCAGCCTGAAATATTAGTCGGACTCCTTGGTTGCTTCCCTTAGTTCAAGAATTATCCTGTGTTGCCTATCATTTAATGTCTGGAAAATTAACTTGCACATATGTTGTTTATTTTTCTTGTTGTTTAGGGCAGAAGAGTCATCCTGAACTTTGGTGCTCCATCATATCCCTTACTTATGTTCCTCATCTCTCTATTCTCGCATAAGTGGTACTTACCCTCTGCAGATTAGCTATTGGGCAAGGGTCTCCTCCTGGTGAATGCAAAAGCACATTCAAAGCCTGAGCCCATGCTAGACCTTTGACTTCTTCTGAGTCTTCTCTTTCATGGGGTTCTACAGGGCCAGCATCTCCTTTATCCCAAATAAAAAGAAACCCCAGTTCTCAACTTTGGGAGCTTCATCCCCTTACAAGTTACTCAAAGCCATTCCAGCATTCTCTCAGAGCATGGGTGATCCTTGGGAGGAAAGAAAGCATAGAGCATAGGCCACAGTCAGGTTAGGCACGCTAGTGGCTTTTGACAATAGACAGTCATGAGAGTAGGTTGTCACTCTGGATGTAAGAGATCTAGACCTGGAAAGAAAATGCGTATGTATATGAAGTACTTACCACATACAAAAATTAAGGTTGGAATGACATATTCTTTAAGCCCAAGGCATTTATACCTGATATTCAATAGCTGACATGAATGGCAACATCTAAAGAAATGGACTAAATGTCAATTATGTGGTATAAAAAAGTAAAATTGGAGTTCAGAAGCAAGATCAAGGAGGGCAAGATCTCTAAGGAGTCGTGATCAGAACAAAGCCTTAGAGAGATGTCCTGGTTTACAAGAGTGTACAGGAAGTCGCATCTCATAGGAGGGATGATGTGAACAGAAGAGCAAGAGTAGGAAATGGTTCCAGGCAGAGAATATAACAAATTAAAGTTTTGAGAGATTGATGCGGTTTCATGGTAGAGGCTGAAATAAATAAGAAGGAGACTGGAAACAAAAATGTCCCATAACTTACTGGGATGGCCTGTGACAGAAGAAAGAGCCTCTACCCCAAGGTGGCAGGATAGAGAAGAAAGAAAGGAAGAGAAGGGAGAGATATTGCCAAATAGGAATCAGAAGATTCAGTAATTGGTATCACATATGGGCTGAGAAAAAGGGATGTCATTAAAAAGTAGGCCATTGAACTACTGAGTCAGTCACTCACTCACTCAACAAAGATTCTTCCAACAATGTGCTCCAGCATCTCACTGGGCCCTGAGAATAGAAAGCCACATGGAGAGGACATGTGGAATGAGAGCTAGTGATATGAGTGAAGACACCTCCAGAATGTTGTCATGCATGCAAAATCTAGGACAGTGACTTCCAAACTTCATCCCATGTTCTGACAGCTAAAATGTAGCTAGCATCCCCAATATGTGAATTTTCATTTATAAATTATACATGTGTACTACTGCACTAATATATTTTTATATTATCAAATTTTTAAGAATAAAAATTATATAAGAATGATATCAAATAAGTGTAAATGGAAGTTCTAGGATTTTCTCCTGCAACCCCATGGTCTTTGAACCCTATTCCAGAGACCACTTCTCTAGGCAGTTGAACAAAATGCGTTCAATCCCTGTGGCTTTTAAAGGAATGATACTTTAATTATTTTTATTTTTATTTTTTGTATAGGCTGGTCTGTGGTTTACAAGAGATGAAGATACAAAAATTCCAGAAAATCCTCTTGAACCCCTGCCATTCAACAGGCAAGAACATCTTATAGAGGTAATTACTGAGATCCTTAAAAAAATTTACTATTACAACACTGGTAATTTCTTTGTCTTTTTCTTCCACTTATATAATTTGTTTTGGATTCCATTCCTTCAACCCCCGTTCCTTTGCTGTATCCCCAGAATATAGATTTTAATAATCATAAAGTTGCCTCACAGGAAAGTTCTAGGGGGAGGAGACGGGGATCAAAATCTTAGACAGAGTTCCACTGTTTAACTCCCTGTGTGATCTTGAACATTTTCATAACCCCTTGGGTCTCACTTTCCTCATCTGTCAAAGTAAGCTGTTGTTTGACACATTTGTCTCTGAAGGTCCTTCCAATTCTAAAAGCTTAGGATAAGAACTGTCATTTTACCAATATTGTAATCCCCCCTTGGAATACATCCCAAGACCCCAAATGTATGCCTGAAATTGTGGGTAATACCAAACCTTATATATACTGTTTTTATAAGTCAAACTTACAAATTAGGCACAGTAAGAGATTAGCAGTTATAGCTAACAATAAAATAAAACAACTGTAACATTATTCTGTAATGAAAGTTATGTGACTATGGTCTTTCTCTCTCAAAATTTCTTATTGTGCCGTATTCACCCTCTTCTTGTGATGATGTGAGATGATCAAATGCGTGTGAGGAGATGAAGTGAGGTGAATGACATAGTCATTGTGATGTAGTGTTAGGCTACTAGTGACCCTCTGATGATTTATCAGAAGGAGGATCATCTGTTTCCGGACTGAGGTGGACCACAGTGGACCGTGGGTAACTGCAACCACAGAAAGTAAAACCACAGCTAATGGGGACTACTGTGTATGTTTTTGTCCATTTCTCTTTGATTTTGATTAACTTGAACAACATACCAAGGGTTGCATAAGCATTGCCCATGACCCATCAGATTACTATTATCAATATTATTATTGCCAATAATGGTATTATTAACTCTATCTCTAAGCCCACAATAGAAAGCAGGACTAAGGTAAAGTACTCTGGCTTCAGTGTAAATGTTTAAAATATAAAAATATACATAAATCAACCAAATTCAATGAGAGACATTGCATGGTGAATTTAAACAGCACAGCAAACTGGGTGTGTCAATGGTCCAATTTCAGCCAGCCTTTAGTTTAAAAGTTCAATATAAAATTGAACAAGACCCCAGTTATACCCTAAAAGTGAGCAGTTCCCTTCAATTGGGTGCATAGTATCAGAGCACCTATCCCATGATAGCAGGAGAGCAGGTAAGAAAAAAGGGTCAAGGAGTCACCAGAGTCCAAGACCTGAGACTGGCAGGTGTGGAGACAATTTTTTTGTCTTGGTCATGGTGGGAGTTTTCAGTATGAAACTGGAGGTCCTAGAACAACCCCGTAAAGCCTTTGGAAGGCCATTCTCTGTATGACCTTGTATACAAAGTTTTGATTAACTTGAACAACAATAAACAGGTTCTTCTGTGAATAAACTGGAAGTCTGAATATGTCAACTCAAAGCACTTTCCTTTTCAGCCAGAAGTTTTAGCAATGTCAATCGATGGCAGAGCCCTTTGGTTGTTCTCCCAGCAGCTAATATCAGCAGCCAGACGGTGCCCTGAGACGGTGCCCTGACAACTGCTAGGAAAGGACCATTGGTGCCAAGGAAGGGAGTGGCTCCCTCCTACTGGTGCCCAGATTGCTGGAAAATGACCTACAGGAACAGAACAAAAGTTGGCAGCAGAGGCAGGAACATGAAGCCTGAGAAAGAATGGAACAAAGAATGGCTGGTGTGTGTATGTGTGCGCCTCCGGAGGACAGAAAGGAGTGGTGTTTTCCACTCCTCGCTGCCTCGGAGACTGGATGCTCAGAATTACATAAGTCTCAGTGTTCTTAAACTGGGATTCAATACACAGATTCCAATGCTCGCAAGCTTCAAGATCTTGAGGAAGTTACCTAACCTCTCTGTCAATCCCTCTCTGGCAAGGTTGTTGTATCAAGTGAGTGACTGGTATGTAATAAGCCCTATGTAAGGGTTAGCTAAACAGAAGCTAGCCGTGCTAACTGCTATAGCTGGTTGAAGAATGGTTAATGGTTAACATGATAAATAAAGGTGTGAAAAAAAGAAAAAACAACAAAATGAATTTACCCCTTTGGCTGTAATTCGAGTAGGAAAAACCAAATTGGCAGGGGAGGGTGGGAGGGTGAGCAATGTCCCATGGAGAGGGAATTCTGAGCCTTAGGAGCCCTGGGCTCTGTCCCCAGTTCTGTCATGACTCACTGTAGGAGGCTGAGCAGGTTTCTTCACTCCAAGGGACTTTGTACTTTCTTAAGAAGAGGGTTTGAACTATAATCTCAGGTCCCACCCAATTCCCCAACTATGTCACTTGTGCTCTCTGTGACCCAGGGCCCACCTCTGAGCCACACTGGAAGGGGCCCCTTAAGACAGACCATTAGCACTCCACAGGCTTGAATGACCCCAGAGTCCCAGACACTGGATGGAAGGACCCATTGCATCCAAGAAAGGAACCCTGAGACATGTTTATTTTACAATCACAGTGTTGTCCCCTGACATTGGAGGTTATACAAAATATACATGTCAGGGGGTAGGAACCTTTGAATACTACAATATTGTAAATGATCTTAGGAACACAGTAAGCCTTATGTTTTATGAATATTCTATCCATTGACTTAAAATCAAGCCTGTATAATTACAGAAAAAGTGCAAATATCAGCTTATTTCATTTTTGCACATTTTTTTTTGAGATAGAATATTTAGCTGATTTTTTTAAGGGAAATAATGATGTATTCCTCCTTCATAGCACTTATAAGAGCAATTCAGTGGAAATCATAATGAAGTTCAACAACTCCTATGAAAGAAATGGAAGATAGGCCCTCAGGGACCCTGTGGTGATTATCTGTCAGTCTCCCTGTCAGTCTCCCTCTACTCCTAGTCCTGCTGGCAATCTCTGAAGTAATGAGAGGCAAGCGGGGATGAAGAACACAAAATCCTGAAGGAACCCACCAGATCAGGAGATCATGAGAAAAATCAAAAGATGCCTTACTGTTGACGAGTGTTTTTAAGCATGTCAGTACAGCTCTGTGCCTGGCTTACAACAGACTTACAACTCCATTAACTTTGATAAAATTGACTGAATGAATTTGCAGATTCCATTGACCCCTAAGACTCTTTCTTGCTTTGTAGCATAACAGATTCCATGCTTCACTTATCAAAGTGATTTTTATCTAAATTTTATTGGATTTGTCAAGTATCAGAAACTTATTCTTCCAACTGTGTAATTAAATTTATTCATAGTTGTAAGGATCATGAGTAATAGAGAATAGCTTGATATCTATGGATATAAGCATTTGAACATTTGCTTCTCAAAGCAGAGGCCAGGACCAGCAGCATTAGAATCATCTAAGAACTTGCTGTATATACAGAAACGTACACCATTCCAGAACCACCTACTTAATCAAAATCTAAGTTTAAAAAAAGATTCTCTGGGTCATTAAATGTACATGTATGAGAAGTACTCATGAAGGAAGCCAGTCTCCTCTTCAAGCAGGGCCATGGGGCTGGTTAGATGCTTAAGTGTGACCTGTGAGTTCCAGGGTTTGAGCTGCTTTGTCGGGCCCCAAGGGATATTGAATTCCCACATACTAACTTCTCTTACTGCTAGATACACAGGACATTGCATATAGAGCTGACTTCAGCTCAATCTTCTAGTGTCAGAGAGATTACAAAAAACAAAAAAAAGGATATTCAGTGATTAGCACACTCTCTCCTCCAGTATGAATCCAAGATGGAAAAAATCACATGACTGTTAAGAAATTAAGTATGGAGTTCAGAGAAGTGTTGGCAAGTTGAAAGATTTTAATGGCTAGACTCCACTCACCACAGGGAGATCTACTAGAAGCATTGTATTTAGAAGTCAGAACCCAGTTTGTCAGAGTGGTGATAAGGATAGACAGATACGTCCTTGCTCTGTGGCTCCCTTTACCTGCTTAAAAGGTAGTCCCACTTTGGAAAACGGTGTGGAGATTCCTTAAGAAATTAAAAATAGAGCTTCCCTATGACCCTGCAATTGCACTACTGGGTATTTACCCCAAAGATACAGATGTAGTGAAAAGAAGGGCCATCTGTACCCC